>NW_005841994.1:2751244-2782930 GCF_000455745.1 Alligator sinensis
CCCAGAACTGGATGCAGTACTCCAACTGCAGCCTGACCAGTGCCGCATAGAGGGGGAGGATCACCTCCTTGGACCTGCTTGAGATGCATCTGAGGATACATGACAAAGTATGGTTGGCCTTCCTGACTGCGTCCCCACACTGTTGGCCCATGTTCATTTTGGCATCAATAATGACTCCAAGATCCTTTTCTGCCTCTGCACTAACGAGAAGGGAGTTGCCCAGCCTGTAGGTGTGCTGCTGGTTCTTCCTCCCCAGGTGCAGCACCTTGCATTTGTCAGTGTTGAACCCCATCCTGTTCTCATCCGCCCACCCCTGTAACCTGTCTAGGTCCGATTGCAGCCTATTCCTCTCCCTTCTAGCGTGCCCACTTCTCCCCACATCTTAGTGTCATCTGCGAATTTGAACAGGGTGCTTTTCACCCCTTCATCCAAGTCTCTGATGAAGATGTTGAACAGTGCAGGCCCGAGGACCGAGCCCTGGGGGACCCCACTGCCCACATCCCTCCAGGTTGAAAATGACCCGTCCACCACCACTCTCTGGGTACAGCCCTCCAGCCAACTAGTGACCCATTTGACTATGTAGGTGTCGACGCCACAGTCTCCTAGTTTTTTAATGAGAATGGGGTGAGAGTCACAGTCAAGGATGATTGTCTTCCATGATTTTTTTATCTGTGTGTCTGAAGATGGCTGATGAGGCCCATCCAGGATTGACAGACTCTGTTGCAGCTTGGGCACATGTTTCCATGTGGAGTGGGTGGCTCTGGGTTCTTGGTTTGGTTCATGACAAGCTGTTTTTTCTGCCACTCCTGCTTTTCCATCTCCTGTTGTTGTAAGGTTTCAAAGTGCTGAAATCACATTATGTGACTATGTAATTAAAGACTGTATCATAATACACACATGCACAAGGGGAGATGCACAGACAAACTAGATGCTGGCATTTGCTAACTTTTAGCACTTGGCTTTGCAACCTAAACATCATTGTTGTCATCATTTAGAAAGTATATTCTATGAAATTAAAGAATCAACAGCACAAGGCATGTCACAAGCAACAGCACAAGGCTCAGCAAGTGGGCGGACGAGAATCTGGTGGGGGTCAACGCCGATAAATGCAAGGTTCTCCACCTTGGGAAGAAAAGCCCGCAGCATCCTTATAGGCTCGGCAGTGCTATGTTGGCTAGCACTATGGAAGAAAGAGACTTGGGGGGCATCATTGCCCACAAGATGAACATGAGCCTGCAATGCGATGCTGCGGCTAGTAAAGTGAACAAAACACTGGCTTTCATCCGTAGATGCTTCTCAAGCAAATCCCAGGACGTCATTCTCCCCTTGTACTCGGCCTTGGGAGGCCGCAGCTGAAGTACTGTGTCCAGTTTTGGGCTCCACAATTCAAAAAGGATGTGGAGAAGCTTGAGAGAGTCCAGAGAAGAGCCACGCGCATGATCAGAGGTCAGGGAAGCAGACTCTATGATGACAGGCTGAGAGCCCTGGGGCTCTTTAGCCTGGAAAAGCGCAGGCTCAGGGGTGATCTGATGGCTACCTATAAGTTTATCAGGGGTGACCGCCAGTATCTGGGGGAACGTTTGTTCACCAGAGCGCCCCAAGGGATGACGACTAGGTCGAACGGTCATAAACTACTACAAGACTGTTTGAGGCTGGACATAAGGAAGAATTTCTTTACTGTCCGAGCCCCCAGTGTCTGGACCAGCCTGCCACCAGAGGTGGTTCAAGCGCCTACATTGAACACCTTCAAGAGCAAACTGGATGCTTATCTTGCTGGGATCCTATGACCCCAGCTGACTTCCTGCCCTTTGGGCAGGGGGCTGGACTCGATGATCTTCCGAGGTCCCTTCCAGCCCTAATGTCTATGAAAGTCTATGAAATGTCATTGCACAAGGCATTTACTTTTGTTGATATTTTATATCGTGTTCTTAGCCAAGCATGGAAAAAGATAAATCAGTCTGCCTGATGTTTGAATTAGTAATGGTAGCACCACCAAGATTAATCCATTTTATTCTCTACTACTTTACCGTATGCAAATCAACCAATCCCTTAAATGGCCATAGATTTTCTTTACAATCAACTTCACTCCTGTTTGCTGCTTAGGAAGCTGAGAAGAGAAGAACATCTTTTTTATTGATGGGCAAGTAAAAGTATCATGTGATCAAGAAAAATACTGCATTTTTATATACGAGATGTGCCTGTTCTTGTAGGGTGTGGGAAAGAAACTGAATACAACCCTGCATCCAACAAGCATATCCAGGTGATCCATGTTTGTTGGTTTTAAACAGCCTCTAATGCAATAGCAGGTATGGTCTATCAGAAGGTTTGGCTTCTGGGCATCAGCCTATCTTTTCTACACCAGACACAAATATTCAGCTATCGAATAACAAAGTTTGAGTTCAGTCTCTCACTAGTGTAGCTGTGTTGACTTCTCACTGTGAGTGTGCAAGCTTCTTGAGCATGTGGCTCCTAGTACTAATTTTACCTTTTATTCTTGTCTGTGTGCACTCTGAAGGAGAGTGTTTGGTCTAGTGTCACTCCAAGGTAGACAGGATTTCAGACAGGGGTGAGTGGTACCCCATTCCTGACAGTAAGGACCTGAGGCACTTCTCTGGAGGGCAGTCAGCCTTGGAAAGCTCTGAGTGGATCCTTCAAAGTTGCCCAGAGCATAAAGCAAGAAAAAAAATATGAAGCTCAGTGCAATAGTGAAGGTGAAGAGCTGTTCTCATTTTTTTGCTCTGCTGCCAGCCACCTCCTGTGACCTTGTGTAAGCTCCCCAAGGTGGAGAAAGATTTAGTTTTTGCAAACCTGAAAGCTCAGTCATTCAGTGCACTGTCAGGAGTGGGCCATAGACCTCTTGATTTTCTCCTTCTCCTCTCCAAGAAATTTTCATGCAGGGAGGTCCCCAGAAGACCAAGGACCACAGAGCTCAAATGATTCTGTTAGCAACAAACTTACTTCTCAGGGGGGTAATTGCAACTGCCCTGAGATTTATGTAGGTATAGAGGCCAAGTGCTTGAACTCCTAGGTTATAGAAGTCAAGACATTTGACAGTTCTTGCAGATATGGTTGGATAAATCTATTACTTCCCTTCCCAGAATTATAGCTCTTATCCACTCCACATTGGCCGTTTGCCTGTGATGTAAAATAACATTTAATGAAAATAATTTAAAAAATGTATGAGGCATTGTCATTAGCTGAAAATGCTAAACTAAACTGGGTTAAATGTAAATTTAGCAAAAGGTACTATGGCATGAAGTCAGGTGGAACAGAAATAAAGTTGGTTTTGTATCCTAGTTCATACAACCAAGGCCTGATGTGTAATGGGATAGTAAGAACCGACCCAGTAATTATTATGCTGATAACCTCCTGGTACATATCTTTATCATTATATCAGAGAAGCTTGTCACAAAGTCAAGACAAAGAGCTGTTCCAATTAAAGGCTGCATAAGGCAGTATTGATTTAGAATGATGCATCTTGTTGTCCATCTACCTCCTCGTTACTGGCTGCATTAGTTAGATTAGTGGAAGTGCCAGAATGAACTGGATCAGTAATTACAGCCATGACAAATCCCCAGTTCATATCTGATTTAGAAATGAGTCATTTGAATCACTTGGAAATTTTGGGATATTGTTCAGAAAGAAGTATGGACAGAGGTACCAGGGGCTGACTCATCCTCACAAGTTTCAGGAGTCTATAATTGAATATTCAGCTTTCAAATTCAGTCCAACAGGCAGGCCCTTGGTTTGTTCTCCAGTTCTGGGTAAAGCAAGGAGTTTTCCAGTGCCTGACACTAATTGGGCAAAGCCAACCTGCTTATGTGGTTATGCCTTATCTGGCAACTCAATATATTGCCTGCAAAAAGAATCAGACATTGCAGCGATCCTCGGTAACCTGCTAGGGTTATCATGGAGAAGCCTGCTTGTGGAGATGCAGTTTCACTAGACATTGATGGAGAAGTGAGTGTCATTCACTAGGACAAAACATGATTCCTGTTAAGGGGGAACAAAGGCATATTTGTCCTCATAGAATCTTAGAGAAATAGGGCTGGAAGGGACCTCCATAGATCATCTAGTCCAACCCTGTTCCTGAGCATGGATCATCTTATGCAAGGAGTACCCAGGTATGGGGGGGCCCATATTTGAATGGTCACATGGTTATTGTCATAGCATTACAAAACATTGTGAAGAAAGGGAGTCAGGAGAGGTCAGAAAGGCATGGGGATGACGTAGGACTCTGCAAGATTCCATATAACCTAAATAAAATAAGAGTGACTTTAGAATAAAATGACTTAGAGTGCGCTGCATTAACCCTGCCTTGAAATGGCAAGGTCCTGGAGCTCACCAGCAAGGTCATGCAGACAAAGGAGATGGCACAGTTGTCTAGCCAGGAATGAATGGATGTTTTGCCTTTCCTCTATAGCAAAGGGCATGGACCAAAACAGAGGCAATAAGCTCCTATCATCTCTTAGGCAGACAAGGTTCTTTGGGTGAATCTGATATCTTTTATTAGACCAACTTAAATTGGTCTAATAAAAGATATCAGATTCACCCAAAGAATCTTGTCTGCCTATGTCCTTAGACCAACACAGCTACAGCCTACACCCCTGTAACACCTCTTAGGGCTTTGTTACTCATTATACTTTCAGCTTTTCAAATGTTGATTGGTGTTAGTGTTAGCTTGAGTTTTGGCCAATCAGATGTGAGTTGCCACAAGGATGCTGGTGAATCCCTGCTCTAGCAGGGTGTGTTGGAGAGATGGGTTGGGGGGCATGAGAGCATAAGGCTGGAAGGGGGGAGATCTTAATAATATGGACTGGGTAGTGAAATGGGAGGTGGAGAGGTAGTGGGTGGGAATGGGGCCTGGGGTCTGGGTGGTGAAATGAAGGAAGTCTGCCACTGAAGCCACTAAGGAGAAAATAAAAAGAAGTAAAAAAAAAATTAAAAAGAAATAAAAATGAAATTAAAGAAGGTCTGATATTTTAATGAATTGGGATTGGGTACCCCCAGCTCATGGGGACACTGTCCCTGCCCTGGGAGGGAAGCCCCATCTCATGGGGACCCCGATTTGGCCCCCTACCTTGCTCACCCTTCTGTCACCTTCGCTCCTGACTGGTGTGTGTCCCTGCAAGCTGCCTGTCCAGGTCACACCCTTCGGGATTGGTGGGGGAGAGGGGTTGTCTTAGTGCCAGTACCAACCTCTGGGCAATAGAGTTCAAGGGGTGGAAAGTTTGTCTGCACAGAACAGGAGGGTCGGGGGAGAGGACACTGCATTTTGCGATGCTGAAAGACTGAAACTTGGGCCGCTCATCTCTGGAGAGTGGCCCCAATTTGTGGAACACGAGCTGGCTAACATGGATCAGAGATAAATTTGCCCTGAAGTGGCAGAATGTTAAGATACTTACAGTGTGCTTAAAACTAGTTTACATGTCGTCATGTCTGGACAGAGCTCCACAATGTGTGGTTAAGAGCTCCCTGAGTCACCTAAAATTAATGTGGAACAAGGCCCTTATACTGCAGTAAACATGGTTAGCCAAACCTCCACTGGGGAAGACCTTGCTGCTGCCCCCTGCAGTTCCTGCTCTGCAGCTGTGGAAGAACACAGCTCAGCTGTAAATCTAGGACAGAGCAGAAGATGCCTTCTGCTAGGAGGCACTCTAGTCCAGTGGGTGCCAACCTTTTTGGCACACGTGCCATAAATCAGTTCTGAACTCTCCCCGAGTGTCACTCTGATCCCCTTCTCCTGCCCATTCTGCTGCTCGCTTTCTGCTCCCTGCCCTGCACTCCCTGCCCAACCTGCTGTTTTATTTTTTGTTTCCTGTCCGCTCTACCGTGTGCTGCCTATCCTTTTCCTGATCCACCGCATGCCATACAGAGGCTGGCTGTGCCACTTGTAGCATGTGCTGTAGGTTGGCTGTCCCTGCTCTAGTCAGTCCTGAGTGTAGATGATTCATGCTGGCACTCAAAACAGGATTTTCAAATTTTGCAGGCACTTGAGTGGAGGTGAAGTTCAGGGATTCACCTCTTGCCTTATTGAGGTGCAAGAGTACAAAAACCTTTCAGGATATGAATTACATTCAGTCCCAAATTTCCACTACTAGTGCTCTCTCCATCTCTTCTCCCACCTCATCTGTCCCAGGCCAGCTCTAAGCCAGGGCCATTCATAGGGATGTAGCTGGCAAAGGTGCCACCATAGGGAAGATGGAGGACAAACTAATACAATCTCTCAGGTTGTCCACAAAACCCATCTCATTCTGTCTAATTGCTCTGGGCTGGATTTAACCGCTTCTGCTAATGACCAGCCCTTTTCTCTTCCCAGCTGTCTTCAGCTGACTATGGGCATTGTAATAGCTGCACTTTCCTATATCCAATGCATCTGCTTTGACCTTGGATCTTTGAGCAGTTCCTTGTGTATCTAAACTGACTGCTGCTTCATCCATAATTTTATTTTCAAGATGAGCGTTATTCCCCTGTGCCTGGAATGTAATATCTTTTAGAGTTTCCCGGCCTTCTGACACTCAGGTGGATTCCAGTACTGCTCTTGTGCTGGATTTCAGGAAAGAAATCCTCATACTCTTTATCTGCTTTGTTCTGTGGATAAGATTGGACTGTGAAAAGGTGGTAATTGCCACTACTCCCCATGACCAAATTTCCTGACCCATGGGGAGACCCACGTTCTGGGGACTGAGTGCTCCTGACATACACAGAGATGCTCAGAGAGGCCCTCTCAGGCATGGCACGTGGCTTGTTAAGGATCCCTTGTATTCAGAAGCACAGTAAGTGAAGCCCCATGCCCACTAACATTTTCCTGTGATCTTCCCTTGACAATAGTATTATGCAAGCAGCATTGCTGATTTGCACCAAGGCATCGCTACTCAGAGCACTCAGGAGTGAGGTGCAGGTTAAAGCAGCCTCCTTGAACTGGTAGTAAAGTCTGCAAACTTTTTCTGGGCCATGACAGAGTTCCTCCAAAGGAAGACTAATGTCCAGAAGTCAGGAAAGGCCACTTGAGGGATGATAGTCCTCCAGTGCATTCCCACATTTCTTTTTGAAGGGCAGATAAGTTCTCCTGGAACTGCCAGATAATGCTGTTCCTAACATAAATTGGCCTTGCATATACATTGATCCCACATTTTCAGGTTCAATTTTAGGAAAAGCGGATTGTTTTCCTGAAAATGTGTTCAGATAAAGTTTGGATTGCTGATGTCCTTACAAAATCCCACCATAGACTCCAGGAACCAAGGGAAAGACTGGCTATGCAGAGCTGTCTCCATAGGTATACCCACATCCTCTAATTGTGTTTACTCATATGGAATAAATCAATTCCCTTGCAAACCCTGCTCTGTACATGCTGTTCAGATTGGTGTATGGTATCAAAGGGAGAGCTGATTGAGGCAATACTGTCTCTTGTAGAAGGAAACGTATGCAATGTCATAAGGTTCCTTTGATACGAAGTGCTGTAAAGACACTTCTTCCTCCTTTAATTCCCTGTGTAAACTTCAAAGCAGCAGCTCGGCCTGGTGTAATAGAATATTGTTGTTGACATTTTTCCCCCTGTGGCTGGAGGTCAGAATGTTTAAAAGATGAGCATTACTTCTCTTTAGAGTGCAATCTTATCTCCTAACTTTATATGCCCAGATGGTACAAGTTAAAAACTCGGAAAACAAAATGCATAGTTTCCCCTCCTGCAACTAGATTAAGTAGCTGCTTCATCTAAATAGATCTTTATATTGCCAATGCTGTAGATAATAAAATTGCTGCTTATAATCAAATCACCTCATTTTGCAGTTGGAGATCTGAGTTAAGACAAATGGTTCTGCTGGGCTCGTGATGGTGAGGATGAATGTCAGCACAGATGCACACATCTAAAATAGTCACTTTGAATTCCTTTCTCTGTACAATTTGTTGCATCCCACCACAAGCAGAAATACTCAGTAGCTCAGGAAATGTCCTGGTGTTGTAATCATTGTGAATATAGTTTCATGAAGACAGCTTCTTTTCCCAAGTTCCTTTCATCAGATCATTCTGAAAGTAAAGGAATATGTATCACAACAATATTTTGAGTGCCATTGGTACAAGATGCCATACTGCCTAGGTTCTCAAGAGGATTCTTAAGGCACTTGGTTTTTACATGGAAAATGTGAGCATGTAAAGTTATAAAATAAGGAATAAGAGACAACCCTATCCATAGCAGCCAATATTTAGGAAGGGAAATAAACCTTCCTATTTCAGGCTAAAAGACAGTGAAGTAACCCTTTAAATATCATGGAGGTCTCTAGTGATACTTACCATATTTCATGGTATTAGAAACAATGAGAACCCAAGCAGAGCAGTAGTGTGTGTATACTATGTACATCTTGTATGATGCATGTAGTCAATATTTGGACTCTACCATGCTTGAAGAAATCCTATACATTAATTTTGCTGTGTAAACAACAAAAGGCACAACATCAACCTCTAACTTCTGGGGGTTAAGATCAAGCTTCCCATCTGGGTTAGCTATTGCATCATTACAGGGTTTTCTGCTCCTCCTTTTAAAGCATCTTGTTCTGGTCACTCTGGAGGCAGGACACTCAATAAAGTGAAGAAGGGGTCTGATTCAACCTGGCAATTCCTGTGGTTCTGAGGTTGAAAGTTGGGGGAGAAGGTAAAATCTCATATGGAACCAACACTTTTAATTTCATGTGAGCCAAGAGAAACAGTAGGTGTACACTGCAGCAGCTTCACTTCTACTTAGGGACTACTATATGAAATACTTCAGTAAGTCTGGGAAAGCTGTACCAACCTTGTGAGGTATGAATTGACCAAAATGTGTGAAATAGTTTGAGACATGATCCTACAAATGCCCTAAAAGATAAATGTTCCCATTAGCTTCAGCGGGAGGGAGGGAGAGCAAGCTGTGCACAGAGGGCTTACAGGGGAAGGACCACAGCTAGCAAATACTAACACAAACCATAGATTAGTACACAAAGCAAGGACATGTGCTCTCATGAACATACTGCCCAAACAGAGGAGAGAGATTGAGGCTAAGTACAGATAGTCAAAAAGCCCAAGGCTGAATTGATTCAGTCTTTCCAGATTAGTCTAAAATGCACAGATTAAATTGAAACAGAAGTGAAAAGACATTTACCTTTGGATTCAGAAAATGTGGCCATGTACCTGCAGTGGCTCAGGCCAGGGGGCGCTACAGCATGGCTTTCTGGCTGTGTGTTCCTTTCCTCTTCTTGCTGCTCCTGAGGTCTCTGGGATTTGTAGTCCAGAATCACAACAGAAGGACTCTGCAGGGTTGCTCATCACTTCTTCTTCCTGGTGGCTCTGGGATTTGTACTCCACAGTTGCAGCCAGAAGTAGGTTTGAGCAAGAGGAAGGGGTGTTTAACCCCACTCCATGGTTCCAGATCCCAGCCTGGGTTTGCTGGTGGGGCAGTCCTCCCCCTGTAGACTGGGCTGCATCCCCAGCTGGGCTTCCCAACCTTGTCAACCAGCCCTCACTGCTCTAGCTAGGCAGCAGAGGGGTGGAGCCAGCTCTGCTCCCTGGAGTAGACAGCACAGTCCAGGCCAAGGCTGGAAAGCACTCTGGGATGCTGGGGGACTGTGATTTAAATTGAAGGGGTCTGGGTCAGAAGTTTCATAAACCGGTTTGGCTCAAATCAGTTAAGTCTGATACTATATTCAACCAGGTTTATCTTAAACCAGTTTCAGCCATTTTGAAACTGATTTATGTACACTGAGCTTCTGTTCTGTTATAGGCTTAAAGCAGTTTCTGACCACTTAAACCAGATTATGTGTAACTTCTATTACTAGCCTAAATGTTTCAAGCCAAGAGATACATGATTTAAAGATAGATTATGGGTTTTTCCAGAGCTCTCTGCCTTACACACAGGAAGGAAGTTAAAAGTAATTTTTTGCTTATGTATCTCCATCATGTCACTTAATACCAGTTCTTAACCCTTATGTCTTGTTGATGGGAATGGGTCACTGGAAATCAGCAAGTCTATTCCCTGAAAAGAGCTCCCATGGACACATGAGATGAAGGAAGCTTCTCCTTGGAAACTTTAAGAAGCTTCTTAGCATATTTCTTTTTTATACTGGGACCCCATGCAACATCTGAGCCTGATGCCTCTCTCCTGTTAAGAAGCATCTCAGTCCTGTTATGAAAGCCTTTTCAGACGCATCACACGTTCACTAGAGAAAGACAGGACAAGGAGAAACTGAGAGTCTGAGAGGATGGTAATCCCAGCTGTTGGACTGACTGAAACTCTGCCTGAGAGTTGGCCTAGGCATGGGGACCTATGGATCACAGATTCAACCTGAGTTGGTAATATGATGCAGCTGCAAAAAAGCAAATGTGTGTTGGGGCTGCATCAACAAGAATACTATGTGTAAGGTGCAGGAAATTATAGTGCCAGTCTACTTGGTGCTAGATAGGCCTCATTTAGAGTATTGCATGTAGTTCTGGGCTCTGCATTTTAAAAAGGATGTCAAGAAAGGAGAGGGTCCAAAGGTGGGTGACAAAGGGCACTGACAGAAGTGATATTTGTCATGTGATCAGCCCTGTGAAAGCACTCTACAGCTGTGCCCTGACAGAAGTGCATGACTGCAGAATGCTTTAAAAGTGTCCAAACCCATGACAAATTAACCCTTATGTAATGAGGATTCAGATGAAGGTGATCCAAAGCAGAGCACCTTCATTAACTTCTGTCTGACTGGGGCTGGACTGATATAGCCCAACCCCACCTCTGATGCTTGTCTGCAAGGGGGAAGGAAGCTCCCGGCTGGGGTTTGCCCAGCCTGTGCTAGATGTGGGGGTGGTGAAGTGCTTGGAGTGCTTCTGCGAAGTGCCATGAGTTACAGCAGGCAGTTCCATGTCTGTCAGCACTCAAAGATAATAAAGAGAGTTTGAGAGAAATAAGTATGCTTAGCTTGAAGAAAAGTCAGTTAAAGGGGACATGATAGCAGTCTTCAAATATCTGAAGAGCTGCCCTAAAGAAGAAGATCTTTTTCCCCTAGCTGCAGAGAGGAGGATGTGCAGAATTAGTTTGAAATTGCAGCAAAGTAGGTATAGGCTGGATATCAGAAAAAAAACTTTTTCACTGTTCGAACAGTGAGGCAAGGGAATGGGCTGCTTAGAAGTTATGGAATTTCCTTCGTTTGAAGTTTTCCAGAAGGGATTGAATAAACATAGGTTAGGAATGATCTGGAGTAGCAATGCCTGGAGTGTGCTGTGAAGAGCAACAGTTGGAAAGCCAAGAGACTCTCCACACGCATATTGCTTGGAGAGCACAAGAAGAACTCCAGGAAGATCTTGGAGATCTCAAGAAGAACCAAGCGATAGTGGAGAGGATCATGCTTGGCAGCAGAAAAATGGAGCATACCTTCACAACCAGCTAGCTATGAAACAGGATTAAAGAGTAAGACAAGTTTATGGAGGGGACAAGATTACAGAAAGGGGAGTTCTGGCTTTCCAGTCAGGGCAGTGGTTCTCAGCCTCATTAGATCAAGGCACCCCTTGGAAAAAAATACTGGTGCTTAGCTTTTACTAATTTCTTGACTATAGAAAAATAATAGAGCCATTCTTCTGTTGTGAACAGCTCAGAAAAGCCACAACAGGTCAGAATGTTTGATGCATCAATTCCTTTTTAACATCTCTAGATTTATCTTGTAAATCATGGGTAGGTGTCAGCACACCTAACGGTGCAAATATTTCACAGCACTTCACAGCATCCTTAAAAAGATCTCATGGCACTTCAAGGTGCTGTGGCATCCTGCCTGAGAAGCACTGAGTTAGGGTGTGTGCAGCATGGAGTTGTGCTTGTGGTCCCCAGGTTGCAGTACAGTTTGGAAAGTGTTTGGCTTTCCCATGCATCATGGGCTTGGCTGGTTGCTACACGGGGCCAGGAAGGAGTTTTTTCCCCTCCTTGGTTAAGGTTCTCAGAATCTTTTTCACGTTCCTCAGAAGCAGTGCATTTGGCTACAGCCAAGACTGAAGGTTTTGACTGGGGTGTTCTGATACTCCTGCTGGGACTTAAAAACCCTGGATGTTCAGAGGCTCTTGCCCTTCCACTCAGGGTCAGGATGATCGCTACATTTGAGATCAGGAAAGACTTTTACCCCATGTTCAGATTGGCATGGATTGTGGAGTTTTTTTTGCCTTGTTCTATAGTGGGAGGGGTGTGGCCCACTTCCTTGGACATCCTGGACATATTTTAACAGACTACTTCTTGTCCTAGCAGCGCCAGGACCTCTTGGTCCCCCTGCTTTACTTTTGGCAAGTTAGGGTGCTTTTTTGATGTCTTGGGCCACAGTGCCTATTTAAGAATAGGTTAGACAAACACTTCTATATGATGTCTTAAATAGGGATGATCCTGTTTTGAGCAGGGTGGTGGACGAGATGACCTCCTGACATCCCTTCTAGCCCTATTTTTTATGATTCTGCCTTTGGTATTGCTGTTTACTAATAGAGAGCTGCCTGTTTCTCTGCATATGACTTCAAATGCACCCTGTGCCTTTAGAGGTAAAAGTTCCTTTCTCGGAACTGAGCCAGAAGGTAGCTTTCTGGGGGTGAGGGGAGACGAGTGATGGAATCTGAATCTTAAGGCACCCATTGTTGGCGACCCTCAGCCTATTTCTCACTCCACCTCACCAGGGTGCTATCCTGTCTTTTCCTGCCACACATTGATATTGAATTAATATATCAATATATCAATCTGAGGCAACCCTCAAACTACTGGAATGAGACCTTAGGTGCCTCACTCCACCATACACATCATCAGGCAACTTCTGTCTGGCCCAATCTTTAACTCTAAACAGGACATTTCTGTCCTCAGTAGGCCTCAGTCAGCCTACCCTTTCCATCCCTAGCAAGGGCTCTTCCTCTGGCCCCCAATTATCAGTCCTTAGCCAAGGCTCTCAGTCACTGCCTTTGCACTCAGGCCTCTCTCTCTTAGGCCTGCAGTCTCTTGCCTTAAGTCAACTAAAGCTCACAGCACTTTCCTCAGGCAGCACCGTGGTCTTCCTGCTCTTCATTAAAGCCAACCCATGCCTTGCGGCTAATCAAAGAAAACCATCAAATTGCAAATGAAATAAGTGGGGTAGGTTAGAGTACTCATACACTCCAATAAAACCCTACTACTGTCTGGCTACATAGGGCGCAGACATAAGTAACATTTGTCACATGATCGACCCCCTGAAAGTGCACTACAGCCTTTGTGTGACACCTGTGCACCAGTGCAGGGTGCTTTTAAAGTGGCCAAGCATGAGACAAATTAACCCTCAGCTAATCACAGATCAGATGAAGGTGCTCCATTTTAGAGCACCTTAGGGAACTTGTGTTCCCTAATGTTAATTTGTGGCATGATCAGGGCTGGGTTGATGCAGCCCAGCCCCACCCCAGGGCATTCTGAAGGAAGGGAGGGGGAGTGAGCTGTGGGCTGGGGTTCACCCAGCCTAAGCTGGAAGGCAGGCAGGTAGATTAGAGCCCTCCCCTACCTTGCAGCTCCCCCTTCCCCAGCTCCCCCTCTCCAGCTTAGGCTGGGCAAACCCCAACCCACAGCTTGCCTCCCTCCCTTCCTGCAGGCAGCCCCGGGGGCAGGAGGAGGGGGCCACTCCTTGGCTTCCTGCTTGCCTGCAGCCAGGCTTGATCCCTGCCCCCCGAGCCCAACCCAACAGGTAAACATATGTTGGGTTGGAGAGGGCACTACAACTCATGGCATATTATGTAAAGTTCCATGAGTTAGCATGGTGGCCTGCACATCTTTCAGCCCCCCAGGGTTATGTTACTACCTGCAGTTTGTGGTTCAAGTCAGTAGCCTATAGTCTTCCCTCAGGGAGCTCCAGTCCCCACTCTCTGAGCCAGACTGACTCTGCACCTAGGACACAGGTTTGTATAGCCTTTAGGCTCTGCCTTTTCTGCTCATCAGTCTTCTCCCATTTGTGATAGGGCAGAGTAGTTCCACATTAGTAATTTCTCTCTTTATAACCTTCATTCTGCACCTTTCTGTAGCTTGTTGTCAAGCAGTACTCCCCTACTTGAGTAACAGGAATTAGGAGGCCCTGCTATAGGGGCTACAGCTAACCAGGAGGTGCAGGAACTGAAAGGCTGTTTCAGAGTTCAAAGAACCAGGGGCTCAGTCACTCTAGAAGATATGAGGGAAAGGAGATGAAGAATAAATGTGTCAAAAAACACTGCAAAGGAATCTCACAAACAAAAGGAAAGGCAAAGGGAATAGAGAACAGCGGAGGAAGCTCAAGGGAAACTGAATTGGAAGAGAGAAAAATAACTAGAAGAGAATGAAAGATGAATGCTTTTAAATTAAATGGAGAGGAACTGTACTTAAGGAAGTGTTCCTAGAGTAATAGAGCATTATTCCCTGGAGTTGTTCGTATTTTAATATTAAGTCCAATTAGCCAACTGTGAAGCTCTTTTTACAAGAAACAATATAGACCTAAAACTCAATAAAAGCTTAATTTTAAAATGCCACTGAGCCACTGGCAAACGAAATGAGCTTTTTATGAGAGTAAAAAATGGCTAGGCACAATCACATCTAGTACTAGCTAAATGATCTATGTGCGCACATGCATACACACACAAGCTCACATACCTATGCCCATGAGCATTTACATTCATATTCTTTCATGCACATACCCATGCATATACATCTGCCCATGTATTCACCTGCACACGCAAACATACAGATGTGCACATTCATGCATGCATCTACACCAGGCTTGTCCAACATATGGCCTGTGGGCCACCATGCAGCCCGTCAAGGCATTTTCTGTGGCCCACGGTGTTGCGACGGGAAACCCCTTGTACCTCCCCTAGCACCTCAGCAGCTTCCTAATGGCTGCTGAAGGGCTGGGGAAGGGACAAGGTTCCCACACGCACCACGTCAGCATGGCGTGGCCTGGTCGGGTCCCTTGCAGGGCCAGACCCCTCCTCAGCTGGGGGCGGTGCTGGCTGCGGCTGCTAAGCGGCCCCACCCGCCCTGAGGAGCCGGTGCCTGCCTGGGCGGCCACAGCCGGTGCTGCAGGCTCGGGGCAGGCGCAGGACAGAGCCTTCATGTGAGAACTGTGCTGCTGGGTGGCAGAGGAGCAGCTCCGCTTGCAGGCCTGGGACACGCTGGTCACTGGCGGGGAGGATGCGTGTCCGGGAGTGCCTGTGCTCCTGCCCCCGCCTCCCTGCCCTGACACGAGCCCGTGCTCATGCCCTGCACCGCCAGAGCGGCCCTGCACAGGAAGTCAAGCAGCGGCCGATGGCACTGCCGGCCCATGCCTGCCTCCTCACCCGCCCACTTGATGCCAGCCCCGCTGCCCTGCCCTGCCACACAGCAAGTGGGGCCTGCTTCGCCAGCCAGTCTCCCCCCGGGCGCTGAGGCTCTCTGGGCCCGGCCGCCTGTGCGCAAGGCTCCAAGTCCTGAGGGGGCCACTTCTCATGTGCTGCTGGGGACGGGAGGTGGCGTAGGCACACATGGCCACTGGGGCAGTGAGGTGGGCAGCAGCAGAGTGGAGGGCGCCTTTTCCACACATCCTGGGGAGGCTGTGGCCAGGAGGACAAGGAGGAGCCCGGACTGGGGCTCCCGCGCATGGCAGCAGCTCTCCCTGCCCCGCCCCGCTCCGCTCCGTGCCTGACTTAGTTTGGCCTTAGGTGTCTGGCTCCACACTGCTTATTTTTGGGCAGCCCAGTCTGGTCCAATGTGCATTGGTCCAAACGAACGCCACCAGTAGCTGCCTTCTGAACGCCCAGGTTCACTCTACTGCCTCAATAATCTAAGACCTAATTAGGCCTAACTGGGCTTTGGACAGTCAGCCCTACCTCAGTCCATTAGCTTGCCTCTTACTGTCTCTGCCCACTGGTTGGGCTTATTTATGCTCTGCTGTCTGGGACAGACTACCTGACACTCCCAGAGTGCCCCTCAGGAACTGAGTTGCTTGCTGTCAGATCTGACCTTGCCGTACCCTACCTAGAAGCCCTTGTCTTTCCCAGATAAGCTATCCGGGCCTCATAGGGCTAGTACCCTCTTCAGCCCTTTCAATCAACAAAGCACCCACTGTTGGGACCTCACAGTGGTTTTGCAGGGCAACCACCCTCCACAAAGCAAATAATCAACTGCACGCTCCATTGTGGCCTCCACACTCCCCTTCTAGCCACCCCATACCTCGCAGCCTACACAAACAGAAACTATCAAATGCTTAACTAAAAATAACTAACCTCCTCTAGGTGTCCATACCACAGAAAACTTCCTGCCTCTTATCAGTTGGCTCCCAACAGCTGCTTGGGATGCTTTATTTGTATGCATATCCTTCAGGCAAGCCTATTATTCAGTGAGCTCCGCTCTCCCCCATGCTCATGGTCAAAGTGGTTTCTCTAGTCCAGGAGCCAAGCTTATATGGGCCTAGGCTCCATCCCATCACCCTTCCAGTCATATGGTCTACGACTCACTCTTTTAACCAGGAGCATCATCAGCCCCACTGAGTCCTGCTGCAGCCATTACTTAATTAGCTGCTGGGAGCTCTGCCGCAGTGGTAGCCCGCTGTTTGCAACCTGGAGTCCTGCAACTCTTTAGCGCCTTTGCTTGATCCCATGCTCAGTAACAGAGGGTGGGACCCCTGTTACAACACACACATGTCCACATGCACACTCCAATGTATATGTGCATGTTTACACACACACACACACACACACACACACACACGTGTTCTTCATATGTTGGCTCCAACTGATCATTAAGTGTATGCCCTTCCTTGGTTATTTTGCCTCATTCTCACTCAGCTCCTCATTCCTCTTCTCATGTCAATACCTCCACTCATTCTGCTCACTCTCCCTTCAAATCTACACCAGATTTAAACCGAGTATCGCCTTGAGGAAAATGCCTGTCATCTGTTGTCTATTTAAATGAGTGGGACTGAAATTAAAAGTTTGAATAATATTCCAGCTATGGAGGGTTTCTTCATATGGTTGTGATTTATGGCTTTCTGTTTCAGTTTACATCATTTATGAAGCACCTGTCCTTTTTTTCATGAACAATAGTGCCTCTAAATTTGATCAAGGCTTGTTGTTTAGGGGCTGGGCTGCTTTACTATGCAGAGGGAATGAATGCTTCTGCACACAGTAGATTTTCTGCTCAGTTGCTTGTGAATCCGTCCTGGTTTTGGAAGTACTCACAATAAATAAGTGTCAAGGTCAAATTAAATCAGATGAGCCTATCTAAAGACAGCAACACAGCATGTGTAATTTGTCTGCGTAACACAGAACAAAGACATTTTCTCTAGGTTTGCTCCAGAAAGGGGGAGGAAGTGGTAGAGAATTTTTTTTTAGTGGAGCCTCCTTTTTGTTTAATATTTCCCCATGAAACACAGGGCATAGGTGTGGGCTACATGATTATGGAAACTTTATTTCTTCTTGCAGCTGGAGTTTTAGTGAACTTGTGAAGTCTCAAGGGTTCACTAGGCTGGAGTATGTTCTGCATGTGAATGCAGCCATTGTTGAAAGCAGGTTGGATCATTAGGCCATAGTTATTAGGCTGGGCCCATTATAACATCAGTCAGATAGTGATTGTGGCTTTATGCTTCCTCAGTTCTTCTTGCCACCACGGTCCCCAGAGTTCCTTCCAGCAGTGGAACATAGGTGGGGGGAGGGAAAAGGGTGTTAGGAGCTCATGGATTTGAGCCTGGAGTAGCTAAGCCAACAAGCATAGACTAAGTCCTCAGCCTCAGCTCATCCTAGTGCCTCATGTGAGGACACTGATGAGGGATTGCATTACCAAGAGGAACTTATGGCAAGTGCTACCCCCTGACAGAGGGACCATGAAACCCCTCCAACTTCCTGTGTGACTTGTCCTAGCAGCAACAATCCTGTGTGTGCTTCTTGGACCTCCGCCTTGCTCCAGCCCAGCTGAAGCCTTGCTTCGACCTTGCTCCAACCTGACTTCAGCCCTGCTCCTGCCTTGTTCTTGCTTGCTTCTGCTTGATACCAGCCTTACCACAGTCCTTGCCCCTGATTTGTTTGGACCGTCTGGCTCTGATCTGTCATCTGCCTGCCTCAACCCTTCGCCTGAAGACTCAGACTGCAATAGATACCTGGTGTGACCCTAGCTTGCTGACCATCCATACCATACCTGGTGTGATCTGCACAGAGGACAGGTAGTAGGACCCTGGCCACACCCCATTTCTGGGAATGTGAATTGTAACTGAGTCCTGTAGGTTAGTGTGTGCCATCTGAGGATTCCCTATATGTGGATGGCTACCAGCTTGTAGTAGTGTCCTACCTATTGGGCCATTAGGACACACTGTATGGGGAACTCTTAGAAAAGTCAAGGCTAAAGGTGTGAAGACAATGCTTTAGTGGTCAAAGATCACTTTAATCTTTAACATCATCTTCACAAAGGACAGGTGTATTGTTAAGGAGCTTTGACTTGTGCTTAAGGCCTTCATATATCTCTACTTGAGTCATTTTAGCTTCTCCAGCAAAGAAGAGACTCTAAACTTCATCTCTTTCCTTCTTCAGTCTAGCTTAGAGCTTCGGTTGGCTACCAGATATTGACTAATACTGAAGGAAGCTGGCTGTAATATAGACAGGCCAATTGGAGTACTGCATCCAGTACTGGGCGCCACACTTTAAAAAGAATGTGGCCAGCCTGGAGAGACTTCAGAGGAGGGCCACCCATTTGGTGAGAGGGCAGCAGGACAGGCCCTATGAGGAGAGACTGAGGGACCTGAACCTGTTCAGCCTTGGCAAGAGGAGGCTGAGGGGGGACCTGGTGGCTGCCTACAATCTCATCAGGGGAGATCATCAGCAAATAGGCAGAGCCCTTTTCTCCCCGGCACCACCTGGGGTGACAAGGAACAATGGTAATAAGCTGATGGAGAATAGGTTTAGGTTAGAGATCAGAAGGCAATATTTTATAGTTAGGGTGGCCAGAATTTGGAGCCAACTTCCTAGGGAAGTGGTCCTCGTTCCTACCTTGGGTAAATTCAAAAAGAGCTTAGATGGTCACTTGTCTGGGGTCTTGTGAACCCAGCATTCATTCCTGCCTGTGGCAGGGGGGCAGTCTAGATGATCTGATCAGGTCCCTTCTGACCCTAGCTACTATGAAACTATGAAACTGTGAAGTAGCAGTAAATTCCCATCACCACTTCCCTCCAGAAATTTTTGTAAAGGAGAGTTCTTTTTCTTCCTCCCTATGTCTTCCAATTTGCTGAATGAGCTTTTGGAATAAGTCTGCAAAAAGTCTGAACAGGTATGTTATAAGGGACTGTTTGTAGGTCCTGGAGTTGCCCTTGTCTTCTGCTTTCTTATGGAAGGGGTTAAAATGGTTTCCCTTGGTCACTGGCAGGTGTACTGAGAGAGCCGAAAAGAGGTATTTATTTTAAATATGCCCCTGAACTCTGAGCTGGCAGTGGGACAACTATATCTGCATTCCACCAGCTGCGAAAATGATATACTTGAAATGCACTGTGAAGTGTTTGCCAAAACAAGCATATACTCTGTAATGATTCAATGGACCTAGTTTTTAAAAAGACCCTTAGGTGTGAAGTTTTAATATATATTTTAATTTGCTACAGAAGCCAGCAAGCGGGTTGTGAATGGGTCATGTAAACTTAAACGCTTGAGGGTGATACAAACTCTTCCATGTAGCTGATGCACAGTCTTAGCCCAAACAGTGGACTCCATTTTTTTTCCCATGCAGGGCATGAGAATACATGGAAGCTGATTTTCTGTAGTGCATGGCAGCGTGTAAGAAGGTAGAAGTTGGCTCTAGAATTGCAAAGTGTTATTAACATGGGCCTCATGTGCAACCCTGCATCACAGATCACACCACATGCCCTACCTCCTGGGTCTCCTGCTACATGCCATAGCCTCAGTGCTTCCATAGCCAGAGGAAGTATCCAGAATGATGCCTTCTCATCTGACCCAGCTGTATGCTGCCAATTGCCAATACCAAGACTACCGTCAGAGTGAGTGCTTGGGGCACCCTTGGCAGATACGGGCCTATATTAAAAGGGCTTCTCTTTCTTACAATTGGGAGGCAACCATTTCTCTGTTGCTGACAAGTTAAGTTGTTTTGTCAGGAATCCCCTGTACCTCCGGCTCCAAACCTTTCCATCTGATTCTTGATGAGTTGGGGAAGCAGTAGAGTCATGCCTCTTCCCTGAAACAAAATATGCCCCATTCAAGGATGCTGCAGGCTACTTCACCCATGGGAACAATTTCTGGGTGAGGTGGGCACAGATGGAAGGGGCACAGACCAAGCCTAAACCCCTAAGCTCGCACAGCGGGAGTGTTTTGGCAGGGGTTTACTACTTCCTAGTGACAGCCTTCTACAATGCCCTGAGCTGTGGGTGAGCTGAGATCTGCAGGCGAGAGAACCCTTCTGGAAGGTGAGCAGAGGCTACTGTGTGATTTCACTCAGGGACCCTGTTTATGCATGTGCACTAGACTGCATTTCACTCATGGAGAGGTTGTTGTCACTGGTGCTAGGATATATGGCTTTCTCGAAGGGCAAGGCCAGAGAGGCCGGATGGAGAGGGAATATGCTCTTATGATGATATGCAATTGCAAAGCGAAGATGGAAAATGACTGGGCAGATGGATTGCTACTCCTAACAAATACAAGGCCAGGGCTGCTAACAGGGAGGAATTCAATGCACTTGATAGATGAGCTGGCAGCACAGGAGTGGAAAAGAGAGCGCCGAGGCACCCATAGCCCCACCCATTCCATGTGCTTGTCTTCATGGCATTGAGATATCTCTGACCCTTGGGTTCCAATGCTGAACATCTATGGTAAAACTTGTTTCCTCAGCCAGTTCCCTCTCCTTTCAGCCCCTTTTAGCATGGTATTCATGCACCTCAGTTTTTCAGTGTATTTATTCTCACAAGGAAGTACCCTAATTTTGCAGGGAGAAACCAAAACATGGAGAGAATAAATGACTTACCTGAGGTCAAATGGAAGCTTGTAGCAGGGTAAGGGATTGAACCCTGTGCTCATAAATTTCAGTGGAGGTCTCAAGGCACTGGACCTGCCATCCTCCTTCAAGGCAGACACTCATGAAGGTTGTAAAATGTTCACCCCTCCCCAGAAGTGGATCCAGAATTTTACAAAGAGGGCTGCGGGAGCAGCAGTCGGCACTGCAGGGGTGGCTACATCCCTGCTCCCATCCTCCTTCTCCCCCACCATTGGGCCAGGCAGACAGTGCCACAGGAGCAGCAGGTGGGGATTAAGAGTCTGGATTAGGTAAGAATTCCCCTCCCTTGCTCAGAGACATGTCCTCTCCCCTCCACTTCCTGTCCTCCCTTACCTGTTGCTGCTTCAGTTCCACTGTCCTGGAGGTGAGGGGAACTGCAGAATAACTACAGCTGAGCTGCATGGGGCTGGACTCAGCCTAGGACAGACAGCAGCAGTTGTGGCAGCTGGCAGGTAGGTGGGTTCCCTTTCTCTGTGCCTGGTCCTTGGCTGGCAGAGAAGCGCTGTGGGGCCAGGCAGGGAGGGGGAGCCTGCCTGCCTGCTATTGCTGCTGCTACCTTGGGATAAATCCAGCCCTCACACAGCTGAGCTGGAGCAGGACAGAAGCTCCCCTTGCCCGTGGGACAGAGAGGACAGTGACGGTGGCAGGTGGGGACGGGGGAAATGAGAGAAAGGGGAGGGGACGTGCCTCTGAGCATGGAGGAGAAGGGAGGGGGATTCGTACCTTCTTTGGGGTCTTAAAGAGTCCCTGACTGCTGATCCTGCCACATGGCCAAAAAGAGGTATGTGGCCACACCACTGCACCCCCTCTGGATCCACCTGTACCCTTCCCTCTCTCTCTCTCTCACCTACAATGGTATGATCAGTTGTCTTCCATGGTTCTGTCATTGGCAAGGAGTACAAGCATGCAAAGCAAATGCTAGCTGCAGCTGGAAAGAATATGTTTGGAGAGGATTTTGAGAAAGTTACTAAGAAGCATATAGGTGAATGGGAGCACCTACCTGTACACAGGACTGTACACATAACTGACCTTTTGGTTTCCTGGCTTAACCTAGAAATTGGAGAAGGTGGGGAAGAAAATTGTTTCTTATCAACCCAATTGAAAAAAAATTCAGTTTCCCTCCTGAAAAGAAAAAGTGGAGGGAAAAAATAGTAGTTTGGGTCAATCAAAAATAGTTTGATGGAAAAATGAAGCATTTCTTTACATTTTAGCATGTTGATGCTTGTTTTTAAAACAAATTAACATAGTTGAGTGTTTCAACCATGTGAAAACTGGGTGTTTCTTTTTCTGCCCAAGCAATTTGACCACTTTGAAATGAATTCAAAAAGTTTCACTTGGAAATCTTCCTCTCTCCTTGTACAGCTGAGAACTCCAAAGATTTCTATGGAACCAAATGTGTCCTTTATGTACCCAGTGAATCCCCAGGGTATGAATACCATAGATTCAAGCCCTGGAATAGACTCAGAAGAGAGAAGGAGGCAAACCACGTCTCTCAGCATGGTGCTGTGGTCAAAAGCAGGAGAGAGCTTTCAGATCAACTCAATCAAGTGGATAGAGAGTACACGTGGTAGAAGGATGCAGGAAGTCATCAATACATATATTTTCTTGCCATTCTTCTAATTTTTTGGTCAGCGCTAGTTTCATAGTTTCATAGTTTCAGGGTCGGAAGGGACCTAATAGATCTTCTAGCCCGCCCCCCCGCCAGGGCGGGAGAACAACCCAAAAACACAAACAAAACCACTCACCCTAAAAACAAAAACGGGACTCAAATGAGTCCAGCCAGGTAAGTATCCAGCCTCTTCTTAAAGATCCCCAGGGTAGGGGCCAGCACCACCTCCCTTGGAAGTTGGTTCCAGCTCCTAGCCGCCCTGACTGTGAAGTAGTTTTTTCGGATGTCCAATCTGTACCTCCTCTCCATCAACTTGTGCCCATTATTCCTTGTTATGCCAGCAGGGGCTAGGGGAAACAGCGTCTCCCCCAAACCCTTCTGGTTCCCCCTAGTGAGTTTATAGACGGTCACCAGGTCCCCCCTCAGCCTTCTCTTGTGGAGGCTGAATAGGTTCAAGTCCCGCAGTCTCTCACTGTAGGGTCTGCCCTGTTGTCCCCGGATCATGCGGGTGGCCCTCCTCTGGACCCTCTCCATGTTGTCCACATCCCTCCTGAAATGGGGCGCACAGAACTGGACACAATACTCCAGCTGCGGCCTGACCAGCGTCGCATAGAGGGGGAGGATCACCTCCCTGGCTCTACTCGAGATGCACCTGTGGATGCACGACAAGGTCCGGTTAGCCCTGCCAACCATGACCTCGCATTGTCGGCCCATGTTCATCTTGGAGTCAATAATGACACCAAGATCCCTTTCCGCCTCCGTGCTCTCAAGTAGGGAGCTCCCCATCTTATAAGTGTGCTGCTGGTTCCTTCTACCCAAGTGCAGCACCCTGCACTTGTCCGTATTGAAACGCATCCTGTTCCTGTCTGCCCACCCCTGTAACCTATCCAGATCCTTCTGCAATCTCTCTCTCCCTGCTAGCGTGCTCACCTCCCCCCAAATTTTGGTGTCATCAGCGAATTTAAACAGGTTGCTCTCCACCCCAACATCAAGATCGCTGATGAAGACATTGAACAGCGCAGGGCCCAGGACCGAGCCCTGAGGGACTCCACTACCCACCTCCCCCCAAGTCGAATATGATCCATCCACCACCACCCTCTGAGTGCGACCCTTCAGCCAATCTGCAATCCATCTGACCGTGTAGGCATCTATGCCACAGTCGCCTAGTTTACTAATTAGGATGGGGTGAGAGACGGTGTCAAAGGCCTTGCTGAAGTCCAGAAAGACTACATCCACCGCGACACCTGCATCCATGGCCTTTGTGACCTGATCATAAAAGGCAATCAGGTTGGTCTGACATGATCTCCCCCTAATAAATCCATGCTGATTGCCCCTGAGCATCATCTCGGATGCCGGCCCATCACAAATGTGCTCCTTGATGATCTTCTCAAAGAGCTTCCCCAGGATTGAGGTAAGACTGACGGGCCTATAATTGCCCGGGTCCTCCCTTTTCCCTTTCTTGAAGATGGGGACCACATTAGCTACCTTCCAATCGTCTGGCACCTGGCCCAAGCACCACGATCGCTCGTAGAGCCGTGCCAGGGGCCCTGCAATAACCCCAGCCAGCTCCCTCAGCACCTTGGGGTGGAGAGCATCCGGACCCGCTGACTTGAACGCGTCCAGTCAGCTAGCCTGGTTAACAAGTCCACAGCGGAGCTGATGAGGACTGACATTTCTTCTTTTTTTTTTTCCATGAAGAATGCAAAATTGTGAAAAATTTCAGTGCAGAAACACCAAAAATTTTTTTTTGAGTCCACTCAGTATCCAGTGGCCATTTCCTGGGGTTTCCTTGTGGCTTCTTGGGAATTGTAGGTTGTGTGCCTGGGACCCCTTGTCTCCCCTGTGGGCCAGGCTTCCTGGGCAGACTCTATTTCCCATGATGTACCACATCACTCTGTCAGGGAGGACTGTATGGCATCCTGGGAAATGTTATTATCTTATATTTTCTTTCCCACCCATGATGGTGGGAATGCTTGGTATATTCTGCCCCCTCCAGTCACTCTCCTGCCCTCATCTAGCATCTAGTCCCTCCTTAAGGTTCACTATCCCGCTATGGCCAGCAATGTGCGTCAACAACTAAAATATAATTACACCCCTAAGAAGTGGATGCATATGGAGCAAGAAGCTGCACAATTGCATCATTGTGACCCTGTTTCTGCCCTCCCCCTGTTCCTCTCAGGATTTGTCTAGCATACTGAAAACTAAAAAACTGCCAGTGTCTGGCTGTGGGTGTGGAGGGGTGCTAGGCATAGCTGGCGCCCATTGAGCTCTACCACTGCCAGCTCTGGGGTACCGCTGTGATTCAGACACAAACTGTAGAGAGGCGCATTTGCTTTCACACTACCTGCTTGTTTCTTTGCATTAGCTCTGCCCAGGAAAGTAACTTTATTTTGATCTTTGGTCCAGTAATAGGAAAAATTTCCAATTAAAACATCCAACTGTCCTTAAAGAGAAAAGACAGGTGAAGTAATAGCAGGAGAGTAAATCACAAACAAGGATAACAGAGCAGTGGTCTCAGAATGCCTTTGTTCCAATGTACCATGAATGTATCAGCCGATCGAGATTTAATGAGATGGGTCTAAAGGTTCCTTAAAATGCATATGAAACATATCAAGTGTGAAGCTTTAGATATAGATGTGCTGCAGGGCTGCTTCACCCTCCATACTGTGGCTTCTGAATAATGGTCTGGTATTTTTTTAATGGTGTGATTAATCTAAATTAATGCCTCTGTGGGAGCCCTGGTTTGAAATATGAGATTGCAGTGACCCATTCCCCTGCCCAGTCCCTGACAGCGAACACCCCTGGTAGGATACAGCACAGAGAAGTGCACATCTCCGCAGGCTTTGACAGCTGGTGCTATGAGCTAACATTTAAATGTCACTGACTAATAATGGCTGTTACTTCAACCCGTGCCTGCTTTGTTTTAGCCACTTGTTTACCTATGTTCTCTCGTTTCCTTGAGGAAAGGAGTAGTTTACTGTTGGGCTGAGCAGCAGCATAACTAGGGCTTGGGGACCAAGACACAGCCCCTAAACTCTGACTTGTTGGGGGGGCACCAGAGTAGAGGCAAGGGGGCTCTGCTCAGCACAGGCTCACACAGAGCCTGGAGGCTAGGTCCATGCAGACCAGAGGCAGAAGTCCCCCCGGCCTTGCTTCCCCTCTCCCTGCCGTGTGGCCAACAGCTACTGGGTTAACCCTCTCACAAGCACTGCCAAATAGAAGCTTTTGCGGTGTTATTCCACATACAGTTTGGTAGCAGCTGTGAGAGGGTTAATTTCATACCTGTTTTAGCAGGGGTGTCTCCTCCAGAGGGAAGGGAGATTGAAGTTGAAATGGGGACTTCACCCCTGCTTTTTGCGGCTGGAGCCTTCGGCCCCCTGGCTGAACCTGGCCATAGCAGTTAAGACTCTACCCCCCACCCATATTCTCCTGTGCTCAACACAACCCCCTCCTCCTCTGGTGCCAACATAGCTAGATCTGCCTCTGAAGCCGAGAGGCAAGGCCTGGTCATCCACCAGATGACTTGAAACAGGCTTATGTGATGGACCTTCCTGGACTGCAGAATCCTCTACTGGTTGATAGGCAGGGTACAGGAAAAGCAGGCTGTTCTGGCTGGATGGGTCAGGCGAGTATTGGCTCTCTGCGAGTGTGGTCGTGCTGTTTTTATCTGAAATGATGGACAGTGCTTACTAACTTCAGCCCTTTCCATAAGTCAGGGTAATCAGAGGACTGATTTTTGAAGAGAAGAGAAGAGAAGAGAAGAGAAGAGAAGAGAAGAGATGGGGTGGGGTGGCGTGGGATGGGGTGGGATATGTGAGAAGGATGCAAAGAAGAGAAGAGAAGAGATATGTGAGAAGGATGCAAAATAATGAACAGCCTAGAGGACATGTGTGTATTCATCCTGCCTTGTATGGGACAACAAGGGGTCATCACACAGACTGCTTCTCAATTATGTGGAAATCTGATGAGAGGAGAGAGTTTTTCCATACAAGGCACAAGTAGCCTGTGGAATGGTTTAAAATGAGAAAAGTCTTTGTATGAAAGATTTTCCTTTTGAATTTCGAGCAGTTTTGATCCTGGCAAATGCTACTTCAGTGCAAACTGGTGATTTTCCCTTCAAAAAGGTGACTGTTTCCAGGTTTTCATGCAAAGTGAGTGTGAGGAAATACTATTACTTTGAGCAAGATAGCACTTTTCATGGATGCTGCAGCAAAAGCCTTGGTTCTGTGCTATGGCCTCCTTTTTGTATGGGCTGAAGCCATGTCTCCAGGAATAGGGTGGGAGCAGTGCCGTAGCAAAGGGTGGGGGGCACGAGTGGGGTGACCACCCTGGGCATCAAAGCAAAGTGGCGGCAAGAGGCACTGCCCAAACTGGGCAGGGCACAGGATGGAGCCACGAGCAGCTTGTTTGGGAGGTGGGCACAGGGATGGGGGAAAAGTAGCTTTTGCCTCCTGGGCAAGCATGAGGGGGCATGTACCCCCTGGACCTGTGCATGGGGCAAGGGCAGGCTGCTACTGAGGGCTTGGCGCCGGATGCCAAACTTCGTTGCTATGGCACTGGATGGGAGGCCCTCCTACAGGTTGGTATCTTGACTTTCCCAATATTAGTTCTTTCTGAGGAGACTGGCTTCCTACTCAATAAGACACTGAGGATTGTGAAGATGGCAGGGCCTGCCGATAAGCCCAGGCCATGCTTAGAATTTCTAGACTGGAAAAATAAATTGGATCCACGACTGCAAAAGAGATGAGATCCCAGATCCAAGTGGGCAAGCAAGTCCTGATTCTCCTTTTTCCTTACAGCAGTTTTGTCCCTATGCAATTAAAGCTGCTCCACATACCGCGTGTGTAGATGAAACGGGATCCCTAAATTGAAGTGGTGGGTTTTTTAAAAACACTGCTTCAATTTAGGGCCCTTTAACCCCCCATGTTGTTCACACTTCCAAACTTACCTGCCTCTCCGGTAGTGGGGAGGGGAGAGCGAGGTGCCAGCAGGCGGAGCAGTCCCTGGGCTGTGTGAGGGAGGGGAAGGGGAGGCTGGTGCTTCCCTCTGTGGCAGTGGTGGCCCCCCCACTCCAGGCAGCACCCAGCGCAGGGACCCAGCTTAGGCGGTTCCGGGGGGCGCCGCAGCCATGGAGGGAAGCGCTGGGCAACCGTGCAGCTCAGGCAGTCAGGCAGGCTCCAGGGAAAAAAAAATCAGGCTCACCGCTTTTCTTGGGCGGAGCCTGCCTTCCCAGGCTGCTGCTAGGCTGCCTGCACGGGCTTCCTGCAGAGCCCCTGAGCTGCACAGAGCCTGGTGCTTTGCTCCACGGCTGTAGGGCAGCAAACTTAAACTCTTTGGAGGAGTTTGAGTTTGCTGCACCCCAAGTAATTTAAGGCGCATTACACCACCACATTTGCTACAGTGGCTGGAATTACTGTGCAATGCACCGCCAATGTGTGCAAACACCAACACCATTAAAGTGGTGCAAAAGTATTTAACCTGCTTTAAAGTGTCGTACACACATGCTCCTCGTTTTGTGTACACACGGCCATATACACCAGGATCAGCTGTGTTGTAGTAAAGAACTACACCATATATTTTTTACCTGGTTCAGGCAGTGCTATAAGGAGAACACCGGTCCAATTTTCCTAACCCACTTGAGAACAGAAGAAGAGATGTTGTAGGGCTTATAGCTCGAGCTGGTCAGAATTCTTTACCCAAAGAGAAAGGTTGACTTAGTAAAAAAACCAGGAAACTGAAAACTTCTGGTTGAAAACTAAGCACATTTTGATTAAGAAAAGCTGTGACAATGCCTCACAGGAGATCACATTAGGGTGTTTCATGCCCTCATCCTCCTCCATGATGCCTCTCTGCCTTTCCTCTTACTGAACCACTGGTGGTCCCCAGTGGTGCCTCCTAATGGAAATTGTTTCTTCTCAGGTCTGTTTTTTTAACCTGAAAAACTTAAGGAAAAAATGGGCTTTATGCATTCACTTTGTTCTTTTTTAGTGAAAAGCTAACCTTTTCCCACAGAAAGTAGACACCTTTCTACAACAATGTTCATTTAGTTGAAAGACCAATTTTTTGTTGAGATGAAGCTTCATTATAACTCCTTGCAGGCAGCTGAAATCAGAACTAGAAACATGCTCTATATATTTGACGTGACCACAAATAACATCTCATTTCAGGGAAGGCTGTTCAGATCCCCCAAGATTACTTTAAATAGGACAGCGTTTTTAGGAAAAAATACTAGCTGTATAGTAAACATATTCCTGGGCATGGAGAACTGTACAGTAAAGACATATCTATCAAGGGTTACTAACTATCAGTCAGTATGCCTGGTAATCACTCCTGGCACTCAATGCCTGCGTTTTCCCATCTCAGTGCAAGATAAATTCAAATGTGAAGCAACATTTTCAGGTTAGAAAAGTGCTGCTTGAATGGTGTGTTCTCATGAGATCTCCCAGGCTTTATGCACAAGCTTCAAAGCTCTTCTCAGAACTGCTGTGCTGCATTCTCAGGAGCAGCTCGAACTTACAGAAAGACTCATTTTTCAGAGGTTTTGCTTTGAAGCTGAATATTTTGCAGAGCTGAGCAGAGGGCAGAAGTCCTACTTCACCAAAGATTTGGAGATCTGATTTTGCTCCAAAGCCTTTCAATTTTGAGAGAGCCGTCCTTTCACATAGAATATGGTTCCATGGAAACTTCCCAGTGTCCGTGTAGCTGTAATGAGGGACATAGGCAGAGGTAGGCTGACTTCTAGTAGAAGGCAGAGGCGACACACTCCCATATGCCTGTCCTGCCCTTCTGAAGTTTTTGTCTTTCCAGCTCCATATTAAATCCAAGCATACACAGTGTGCAAAATCAAACAGAACCATGCTCTAGTAGCAGAAAGTGAGCCCAAAACCCTGGCCTCCATTACTCAACCTTTGCTTCACCCTACGGAGAAATGCCCAGTACAGACCATCACTGCCAGACACTGTTAATGTTCTGATATCCTGTGGTGATGGCAATCAGGACTTGTAGTAGAGATGATATTGTTTATCAGACCAACAAGATTTTTGCAAAAAAATTCTTTAATTGCAAGCTTTCGGGCACAAACACCCTTCATCAGGCATTGGAGAAAAGCTTGTAAAAGTTCTCCTGGGGAGAAATGAAAGTTCATATTTCATAGGATTTCACAGAGGAGCCAATAGATTGAAAACTTCTCTGGGCAGGCGGTTCATATGAAGCCTGTCGCTTCCTGTGAGGATCTGTGATGATGCAAATTACCTTGAAACAAAGGCAGAAGCAGGATCTCAGGTTTTAGGTGGTCACAGTTGCTTCCTGCTTGGGAAAATATGAAGATTTCATTTAAAAAAAATGTGGTGATGGGGCGTTTGGCATTGCTGGCCCACTTCTCCCCACTTCCTGTGGAGAGCAGAGGGATTTTCTAGAGCTGGGCAAAGAATCAATTGTTTGGTTCTTTGCCAATTATGAACAGTAAAAAAATTTTTTTTTGGCAGAATGAAACATTTCAAGAAAATGGAAATGTTTTGTTGGATTTCAGCTGTTTAAAAACCTGCTTTATATGTTTTTATTGAATGTAGAGGACATTTCAACTCAAACATTTGTTCTTTGAAGACTGTGTTTTTTTCTTTTCTTTCAGAATTTCTTTTATTCTTTTTTCTGAAAATGAAAAAAATCGGAGAAACTGACATCAACTAAAAAAAAAACCCCAACCACGTTAATGTCACCATATCTTTAGCTTTTACTGAAAACAAAATATGTGCAAAGGACTTTGCCCAGCTACACTGGACAAACAGCCACAGTGACTGCTGGGACACAGTTAAATGACTGAAGAATCATTGCTGTCAGGCTCACAGACAGGTTCCTTGGCATAGAGGAATCCTGATGCTTTTTAGTATGACGTGAGAGGAAAGCCTGGTGGTTGATATATTTCTAATGGGCACCAGGAAAGTTCTGTGGGGAGAAGGATACGAGGAGCATGTTACCCTCTCTTTCTCCTTGAAGCAAAATGAACCCATTGCCTTTGTTGCCTTGTTGCCATGACGTAAAGTCAGGAAATCTGAATCCAGTGGTTTGCCCCTTAAGGCATATGTTTCAGGGGACATCACCTTTTGCCTGGTACAGCAGGCAAGGGTGTCACTGTATAGTGCAGGCTTGTCCAACATATGGCCCATGGGCCGCCATGTGGCCCTCCAAGGCATTTTCTGTGGCCCGCGGTGCTGCAACAGGAAACAAAAGTAAACACAGTTTTCTTTCGTTCCCACCCCTAGTCCCTCCCCTAGCCCCTCAGCAGCATCCTAATGGCTGCTGAAGGGCTGGGGAAGGGACAAGGTTCCCACACGCACCACGTCAGCGTGGCACAGCCCGGCCGGGTCCCTCATGGGGCTGGACCCCTCCCCAGCCTAGGGCGGCACTGGCTGCAGCTGCTGAGTGGCCCTGTCTGCCCGCCCGCCCCGAGGAGCCGGTGCGTGCCTGGGCGGCCACAGTCGGTGCCGCGGACTCAGGGCAGGTGCAGGACGGAGCCTTCATGGGAGAACTTTTCCGCCGGGTGGTGGAGGAGCGGCTCCGCTCACGGGCCTGAGACACACCAGTCGCTGGCGGGGAGGATGCGCATCTGGGAGCGCCCATGCTCCTGCCCCCACCTCCCCACCCCAACACGAGCCTGTGCCCATGCCCTGCACTGCCGGAGCGGCCCCGTGTGGGAGGCCAAGCAGTGGCTGCTGGCACTGCTGGCCCGCGCCTGCCTTCTCACCTGCCCGCTTCAAGCCAGCCCTGCTGCCCTGCCCTGCCCCACAGCAAGGTGGTGCCTGATCCCCCGGCCAGTCCCCCCCTGGGCGCTGGGGCTCTCCAGGCCCGGCCACCCGTATGCAAGGCCCTGAGGGGGCAGCTTCTCATGTGCTGCTGAGGACAGGAGGAGCCTGGCCGGGTCTGCACCGGCCAGCAGAAGCAGCGGCGGAGCCGTGTGAAGCTTGGGACGGGATGATCCTGCACCTGTCAGTCCTGAGTGGCACATGGCTCCGCCGCCGCTTCTGCTGGCTGGTGCTGACCTGGCCAGCCTCCTCCTGTCCCCAGCAGCACATGGGAAGCCGGCTTCAGCTGCATGGCGCTTTTCCTGGCCCGGGGCGAC
>NW_005841994.1:2783301-2798789 GCF_000455745.1 Alligator sinensis
TTTTGGATTTTAAACCACATTTCCAGACCCATTTCATTGTCACTTCCTGCAACTTCATTGATGTCAAAGGTCACGTGACATCACTTCCTGATGTGATACCACTTCCGGTGTGGTCTTTGAATATGGCTCGCCGGCCCACTGGGTGATAAAAAGTTCATGATCCAGCCCCACATTCAAACAGGTTGGACACCTCTGGTATAGTGGGTGTCTCTTTGTCCCAAGTGAGGCAGCTTTCAGAGTAGGGGTGGCCAACCTGCAGCACAAGTGGCACAGCCAGCCTCTGGCATGTGGCAGATCAGGGAGGGGATAGGCAGCACAGTGGCAGACAGGGCAGGGAGCAGAAAGCAGAGCAGCAGATTGGGTAGGGGAAAGGGATCAGAGTAGCACTTAGGGAAGGTGCAGGGCTCATTTGTGGCACACTTGCCAAAAAGGCTGGCTTCCACTGTTTTGGAGGATGGTGGGAACTGGGGGCTGGGCATGCCCTGATGAGGGGAACCTTGGAAGTTTAGCACTGAGGGCTCCTCCTTGTCTGAACTGGTATCACCTCCCCGCTATTCTTTATCATATAACTCCCCAGGCCACGGCCCAGGGCAGGGATGTTAGGACAGGACTGAAGCAGAGAGGTTTCACTACACTGTCTCCATTTAGCCTGGCACCCCTCTCCTCCTCTCCATGTCCTGTTTGCCTGAATTCTGACCTCCTACTTTTGCATAGTCTGCAGCCATCTGCCTCTTCCCTGCTCCTGCCCTAGCCCAGCAATGCTGCCTGGATGATCACCCCTACACGTCCGCAGCCACTGTAGCTCATGTTTCTACAGGCGGGTCCTGCTTCCTCTGCTCCCAAGCAGAGGAAGAGTCCCTTTTAACAGCTTCAGCACAGAAGAGAAAGAGCCTCAGTGCCCATTGTACAGGTAGCACCAAGGTGAATCAGCCAGCGCTGCACAAACCAACAGTGACACACGCTCTGACAACCACTGGCACAAGTGAATGTGAGCTGCAGTTATTTCAATGAGGTTATGTCTTGGGTGCAGGAGAATACTACTGCTGCACAGGGGAAGGGCATGCGTGTGTGGGGGGGGACTGCGGGGGTGGAAGGAGAAGGATTGGAATCAGAAGTACACAGAACTGGGCTGGAAGGGACCTCCAGAGGTCATCTACTCCAGCCCCTGCCTGAGGTAGGATCAACCCTATCCAAACCATCCCATACAAACCATAATCTAATCTTTACAGAAGACTACCAGCAACCCTGACACAACACAGACCTAGCATCCTAACCTGACACAGGTAATGCAGGGGAGCCATGGCAACCAATGTCCTGCTTCTTTGAAATGTTGTCGATAGACATTCAAGAGATGACAGATAGAGGGCCATGCTCTTGCTACAGAGGAAGGCAAGAACCCCCACAGTCCATACCAGTCTGACCATGGAATAAAGTTACTGACCCCAAATATGGTGATTGGTCTGAGCCTGAGCAGAGAGGCAAGACCCTCTAGCCAGGAACCTCCAGCTTTGCTTCAAGGAAGAGCATTAGCACACCCATTCAGAGTCCCCAGCCTTGGCTGTAGCCAACACCCAATGACTGGAAAGGTTTAAAAGCACCCTGACCCATATAACAGAAAAAGGAGGTGTGTGTGGGGGGGAGGGGTGGCAGAAGCAACCAGCGGTAAATACCCATAGTAGAGCATAGGCATAGCTATGCCTAGATCATCTCTGACCAGTGCCTGTCCCACCTCTTCTTGAACACCTCCAGTGATGTGGAGTCCACAGCTTCCCTAGGCAGTCTGTTCCACTGCTTCACTGCTCTAGCAGTGAAGACATTTTTTCTGGATATCCAATCTAAACTTACTTTGCTGTAGCTTCAAGTCATTGGTCTGTGTCCTCCTCTCTGCAGCAAGAGAAAAGGTGCTTTCTATCTTCTTTGTGGCAGCCTTTCAAGTATTTGAAGACCACTATCACGTACCCTCTTAAGCACCTGTTCCCCAAGCTGAACATGCCTAGCTCCTTAAACTTCTCCTTGTATAACTTGCCTTTCCTTGATCATCTTTGTTGCCAGCCTCTGGACCCTCTCTAACTTCTCCACATCTTTTTAAAAATGTGGAGCCCAGAACTGCACACAGTACTCCAGATGAAGCCTAAGCAGTGCTGAGCAGAGAGGCACTATCACCTCCTATGTCTTCCACTTGATGCTTTTATTGATGCATCCCAAAACTGCATTTGCCGTTTGTGCAGCTGTGTCATACTGCAGACTCATATTGAGTCTGTGATCTACTAGGACTCCCAAGTCCTTTTCCATAGTGCTGCTATCCAGCCAGGCATCACTCATTTTATATCTGTTTTTAATTATTCCTCCAGAGGTGTAGCATCTTGCTTTTGTCTTCAATGAACTTCATCCTAATAGCTCTAGCCCAGCTTTCCAATCTGTCAAGATCTTTCTGAACTGCACTTACATCCTCCAGTGTATTCACAGTCCTTCCCAGTTTTGTGTCATCTGCAAACTTGCTCAAGAGGCTTTCTATGCCAGCATCCAAATTGTTACATGTTACATGTAAACATGATGAACAGCATCGGACCCAGGACAGACCCCCGTGGGACTCTACTTAAAATCTTGCCATTCTGACATGGACCCATTAATAATTACCTTTGGCTTGTGGATATCGAGCCAGTTATCTATCCATCTTGTAGTAGTTATATCCAGCCCACATTTCTCCAATTTTGTTTATGAGAAGGTCATGTGGGTCCTTGTCAAAAGGCTTGCTGAATTCCAGGTATGCTATATCCACTAGGGCTGTGCGAAACGGCACCATTCCGTTTCGCCTTGAGTTTCGAGGTTTTGACGGAACAGCGTTTCGTATCAAATTTCATTTAGATTCGAAACAGCTGTTCCATTTTGCTTCATCGAAACAGTGAGGCTGTTTCGACTCTGTTTTGACATTTCGCTAGATTGGGTGGGGGATAGGAAGTCAGCTCAACTGGGCTGACTTCCCATCCCTAGCGCTAGATTGGGCAGGGGACAGAAAGTCATCCTAGCTGGGCTGACTTCCCGTCCCTGGCCAGATATAGCGCCGAGGATGGGAAGTCAGCCCAGCTGGGCTCACTTCCCATCCCCCACCCGATCTAGTGCTGGGGATGAGAAATCAGCCCAGCTGGGCTGACTTCCCAGTCTCAGCCCAATGATTCTGCTGGGGTTTGGAACTCAGCCCAGCTGGGCTGATTTCCTATCCCCAGTCTGATGTAGCTGGGGTTGGGAACTCAGCCCAGCTGGACTTACTTCCCATCCCCAGCGCTATAGTTGAAATGTTTCAACTTTTGAAACATTTTGACTAGCCTTGTTTAGTTTCAAGTATGTTTTGAAGCTCTTTGTTTCATTTCGATTTTGCTGTTTCGACCTCGAAATGAGTCAAAACAGTGTTGAAATGAAATGACCGGCAGAATTTTGCACAGCCCTAATATCCAGAGCATTCCCTTAATCCACACAAGTAGTTACTTTGTCAAAGAAGATCAGGTTTGTTTGACACAACTTGTTTTTCATAAATCCATGCTGGCTGCTTGCGATCAGCCTTTCTTCCTCCAGATGCTTGCCAGTGGTCTTCCTTAGGATATGTTCCAGTAACTTCTCAGGTATTGATGTGAAGCTAACTGGTTTGGATCCCCAGGTCCTGCTTCTTGTCTTTTTTTAAAGAGGGGCATTACATTGGCCCTTTTCCAATCCTCTGCTACCTGGACTGTCTCCCACAACTTCATAAAGATCATTGTCAAGGGCTCTACAATCTCCCCTGACAATTCCTTTAGTACCCTGGGATGAAGTTCTCCTGGCCTTGCTGACTCAGATTTATACAGACCTAATGAAAGTTCTTTGACAGTCTTTTTTATCATCTCCTCCCTCAACTTGCCCCTTTCCTTATCCATATTATCCCTATTAGGTGTCTGTCTGTAGCCTAATGTTTTTGTGAAGACTATAGCAATGTGGGTGTTGAGTAGATCCACCTTCTTTGCATCTTCTGTTAGGAGTTGCCCTGGCTTATTAACAGAGGACCCACAGCTTCCTTGGTCCTTTCTTTTCTGGCCAACATACTTACAGAACCTCTTTTTATTGTCCTTAGCTTCCTTTGCCAGGCACAGCTCATTCCTTATCTTTGCCTTCCTGATTTTGTTCCTGCAGGCTCTTGCTATTTCCTGGTATGCTTCCTTGATGACCTGCCTGTTCTTTCATTGTCTATATGCTTTCCTTTTGCATTTGAGGCATTTTAGAAGCTCCTTGTGCAGCCACATATTCTTTTGCCATTCTTCTTGTACTTCCACTGTGTCTGGACAGTTTCCTGTTGGGTTTCTGACACTGTATCCCTTAGAATCTCCCAGCCATCCTGAGCACTTTTATCCTTCAATCTATCCTGCCATGACACCATGCTTATTAGCTCCTTGAGTCAGATGAAATCCGTCTTTTTGAAATCTAGCATTCTAATTTTGCTGACCTTGTGCTTTCCCTGTCTCAGGTTTTGGAATTCTATCATATCATGGTCACCTCCTCCCATGATCACTTCCTCCTCCTACACTGTTGCAGCAGGGGGACAAGGGGCATGCATGTCCTGCCCACAAGCATTCACAAGCATGCTCCAGACCTGGAAGCTTGCTGCTGAGGCCACTCTGGGCTCATCCCAACTGCCTATTCTCAGACCCACCAGAGACCAACAGCTTGAAAGCAGACACAGAATGTGCCTATAGCAGCCTCAATGGAATAGCATTCTTGCATTTCAAGAAAGCCCTTGATTTGGTCTCCTATGAAGTCCTCATGGTTAAGCTGGAGAACTGCGGCCTTGTCCATCTCATGGTCCGATGGCTGGGGAACTTGCTCTGGGGTTGGACTCAAAGAGTAGTAGTTGATGGGAGCAAATCAACATGGTGCGAGGCAACCAGTGGTGTCCCTCAGGGCTCAGTACTCAGGCCAGTACTTTTCAACATCTTCATTAATGATCTGGATTTGGACATCAGGTGTGGACTGGTGAAATTTGTGGACGACACTAAACTATGGGGGGAGGTGGTTACATTGGAGGACAGGCTGGACAGGCTCGCAAGGTGGGTGGACCGAAACCTGATGGCATTCAACGCAGAGAAGTGCAGGGTGCTCCACCTTGGGAGGAAAAACCAGCATCATACTTATAGGCTTGGCAGTGCTACACTTGCTAGTACCACAACCAAAAGAGACTTGTGGGTCTTGATTGACCACAAGATGAACATGAGCCACCAATGCGATGCCGTAGCCAGCAAAGCAAACCAGACTTTGGCATGCATTCACTGATGCATCTCAAGCAAAACCAGGGACGTCATCCTTCCACTTTACTTGGCCTTAGTGAGGCTGCAGCTGGAGTACTGCATCCAGGTTTGGCCCCCCACTTCAGAAGGGACGTGGATAAGCTTGAGAGAGTCCAAAGGAGAACCACCCACATGATCAAAGGCCAAGAGAGCAAGCCTTATGAGGAGAGGCTGAGGGATATGGGACTCTTCAGCCTGGAGAAGAGAACGCTCAGGGGGGACTTGGTGGCAGCCTATAAGTATATAAGGGGTGTGTACTAGGATCTGGGAGAACAGTTAGTTCACCAAGGCTTCCCAAAGGATAACAAGGTCTAAAAGCAAGCACCTGCTCTGGACTCATTCAAAAAACATTTGGATGCTTATCTTGCTGGGATCATTTGACCCCAGGAGACTTCCTGCCCATGGCAGGGGGGCTGGACTCAATGATCTTGCGAGCTCCCTTCCAGCCCCATGAAATCTATGAAATCTATTTTTGCAGGGGGCTGGACTAAATGGCCTGCAAGGTGCCTCCTGACCCTCAGTTTCTATGATTTTATGACATATTTCCAGTTTGGAGCATGCCTGCAGACTCCTCTGGTATCAGGACCTGCCACCATAGCAGTGTAGACAAACCCTGAGACACTCAATTAAGGCAATCAGAGATCAGGTTTTAATAGCGAACATCTAACATTGGAATACTGGGGTGCAGCATATTTTTTATACCCTGGAATCATTATACCAAGGATTTTTTTTCTTTCTGAATGATCCATGGGAGCTCAGCTAGGAGACCTGGGCTGGATGCAGGAATCACAGAGCACAGTCCTCCAGCCTGTGTTATACAGGAGTTCAGCCTCTATGGCCATTGTTATGCCATTTGGCCATAGCATCTGTGAAAGTGAAAAGGGAAACTGTATGTTTTTTTCTTTCTGTCACTTCTTTGGGAGTGACAGAAAAGTCTAGGAAGCAGATTCAGAATGAATCTCTCTATGGACCCCTTAACACACATGACATGCCAGCTGATATTCTCACCCACTTCACCGGGTGCCACTGACACCTGCCCAGACACTGATGCTGCATTTGGCCTCAGGGCTCCCCAAACTGACCATTATTGTTCATTCTTCCCATCAGCCCTTCACACTGAGTAAATCCTCATGGAGCAGGCTTAAGCATTCATCAAGCCTGGTAATGCATCTATGGAGATAAACAATGGAAAAAACCAAGTCAGAGAGAAGCAGGAAGCTTCCACGGGATTTCACCAGCCAAAATAAAAGAGCAGATTTCATTATCTCTGTGTGTGTGAGCTCAGCACGGGCAGAGCAATGCACAGAGCAGTGAAACACATAAAGAACAATGATTTAGGGAGACAAATCCAGACACAGTTTCATATTTGTTGCCAAAATGTCTTCTTGAATAACAACATCATCTCTCAGTGGAAAACTAAAGCAAAACGTGAAGGGGAAAAAAATCCCAATGAAGTAAAAGGCTTATGCTTTCAGCTGATCCCCAATAATACAGTGCTATAACTCTGAATAATATATAAGGCTCAAATTAGACTTCTAACACTTGGAGGTTTTAAGATCAGAGCCTCAGGAGTACTCAAATCACTCAGTTTGCTTCACATATTCTAGCTAATAAATTTTCATGGAGCTGGGAATATATACAGCAAAATCAACACATTTCCAAACAGCTGCCAGAATTTAGAGTTACGGAGCTGAGCTATACCCAGCTCAAGCCACTGTCTGAAATCTGCAGGTTTAAAACCCAACCCTGATTTTCTGCTGTACTTTCCCAAATCAAAGCCAAAGTATTTTGATGCATATCTGTCTTTGTTTTTAATGTTCATGCTTTCCTAATGATCTATAGTTATGAAAGCAAAATATAACTAAAGGATATGTATTACTTTACCTGATTGTTATGCTTTTAGGCTTATGGTTTCTAATCTTCCCAGGAAAGTGAGTCACACACTGTGATCTTTGGACACCTAGTGGTCCATGAGACCAAGCTAGGAGCTATGTGGATCGCCCCAGGCCTCCCACTTTTCAATTACAAGTTTCACAGATTTCATAGACATTTGGGCTGGAAGGGACCCCAGAGGATCATCGAGTGCAGCCCCCCGCCCCAGGGGCAGGAAGTCAGCAGGGATCATGGGATCCCAGCAAGATAGACATCCAAATGTGTCTTGAAGGTGTTCAAAGTGGGTGCTTGAACCATCTCCGGTGGCAGTCTATTCCAAACCTTGGGGGCTTGGACAGTAAAGAAGTTCTTCCTTATGTCCAGCCTGAATGTGTTGTGGTGCAGTTTGTGACTGTTCGATCTTGTCATCCCTTGGGGTGCTCTGGTGAACAGACTTTCCCCCAGATCCTGGTGAACACCCCAATAAACTTATAGGTGGCCATCAGTTCGCCCCTGAGCCTGCACTTTTCCAGGCTGAAGTGTCCCATGGCTCTCAGCCTCTCATAAGGTCTGTTTTCCTGCCCCCTGATCATGCGCATGGCTCTCCTCTGCACTCTCTCAAACTTCTCCACATCCTTTTTGAATTGTGGAGCCTAAAACTGGATGCAGTCCTCCAGCTGTGGCCTCACCAAGGCCGAGTACAAGGGGAGAAGGCCGTCCCTGGATTTGCTTGAGAAGCATCTATGAATGCAAGCCAGCGTTTTGCTCGCTTTACTAGCCACAGCATCACACTGAAGGCTCATGTTCATCTTGGGGTCAATCATGACCCCCAAGTCCCTTTCACCTGTAGTGCTAGGCAGCGTAGCACTGCTGAGCCTGTAAGGATGCTGCAGGTTTTTCCTCCCAAGGTGGAGAACCTTGCATTTTTTGGTGTTGAACACCATCAGGTTCTTGTCTGCCCATTTCATGAGCCTGTCAAGATCTGCCTGGATCGCCCTCCTCTCCTCAGGTGTGGATGCTTTACCCCAGAGTTTGGTGTAAAGTTTGATAAGGTTGTATGACAGTCTGCAAAACCTGTGAAAATTGTCAGTGGTCCACTGATTCAAAAAGCTTGGGAACTATTGGACAACAGTATTTGGATTCCCAGCTGCCTGTATTTTAAAGGGAACTACTGGGCAGGAGCAGAGTTGAGGTGTGGTGGGGGGTAAGGGGACAGTGGTGCACCTGTATCCCCTTTGGATTGAATAGCACCACAGGAGCCTCTGGGGACTTTAACAATTCCTTAGAAGATGAAAATCCTCCCTCCCTTCCCCATCCTGCTCAAAGGCACATCCCTTCTCTGCCCCTTCTCTCCTCCTGCATCTAAATTTCACTGATGTCCCAAGGCTGGGGAAGCACCACAGCTGTTCCTACCCACTGCACAGTGGCTGGGCTCAGCTAGGGTTGTGGACAACAGCAGCAAGGATGGGCAGGGGTTCCCTTCCCTACGTCAGCTCCAGGCAGGGTGGGGGGAAGCACTCTCTTGCCATGCTGTTGCTGCTGTCCCCTCCTCAGCTGAGCCCAAGCCACCACTCAGCCCAATCAGATCTGGAGCTTCCCTGCCCTGGAGCAGTGGAGAAAGCAGCAGCGGCAGGCAGGGGAGTTGCGTGGAAGGGGAAGAGGAGGGCAGGGGGCATGCCTCTGAGTAGGAAGGGGAAGGGAGGGGAGATTTTCACCTTTAAAAAAGTCACCACAGGCTCTCCCAGCTCAGCCTGCCCATACTGGTGATGGCAGAGAAGGCTGGGAGAAGGGGGTACAGCCACCCCTGAAGTAGGGGTTGCTGTTTCTGCACCCTATTTTGGGAAATCCTGGATCCATCCGTGCAACTGATAGCTGTACACCTTATATGTTTTTACAAGCATAGCCTTAAAGACTGGGTGAAAACCTTCTTTCACAAAGTCTATGGCAAAACTCAACAGAGTCATAATTTTGCCCTGTGCTTGCTAATGTCTAGTTCTGCTCCTGGTGAAGTCAGTAGGAATTTTGTTATGCATTAAAGTAGAAGCAGGGCTGAGCCATTTTTCTGCAATAATCACTTAAGAGAGTTGCTTTAAAACATATTTCCCCAAGGCTGCTGCTATCATATTTTCCTAGCTTTTGCATCACCACTGAACAATAGATAGAACTGGCCCCTGGTGTACTTTGTCTGGTGTACTAATCAGAAGTAACACGGCACAATGCCCCCATACTTCAGGAGGTTCACAGTCCTCCTGCTTCAGGGCAGAAACTGACTTCTAACTGTAGGTGGTAAGGAGATGATTACAATGTCGTACAAGATGGATCTCAGTTCTGACCTATTCTCACAATTACGGTGTCCCTATGTTTTGTTTTTGAAAAACTGCTGCTTTCTCCACTGCTCCAGGGCAGGGAAGCTCCAGACCTAGCTGGGCTGAGTGGTGGCTGCTTGGGCTCACCTGAGGCTATATTTGGCTTTTGTTGATTTTTAAATAAAACTTCATGGGACTGTGGTGAAATCATAGCAGTGGGTAACTACAACTATGACTAAGGTAACCATGTTCTGGGTTAGCCAGGATAATCCCAGATTTCAGAGGCTAGTCCTGGCTGTTGGTGAGAATTAAAATGAGTGTTGTGGAAATGCAGGGGAAGCTGGAAGTCCTGCATTCTAGCCTCCCTTTGCCCAGAAGGGGTTTGCAGCTGGGTGTTTCTGACCTCATGGCAAAGCACTACAGCCATCAGTCACAGCTCAACATTACCCAGCCTGCTCTCCAGTGCTTCTTTTGAAACTGAGCCACAAATATAGTCAATAGAAAAAGTGGATGGAGGGCAGTACAGAAGGGAAGCTGCTACTTCCTGAGAGTAAAATGCCCAGCTAGAACCTGCCACATAAGACAACAGCCACATCCGTGAACCATAGTCACTCCTCTGCTCCAGTCCTCTTGCCCCCACATACTTTCCTCTCATGGGATGCCCAGGGGTCCATCTTCAGAAAGAGTGCCAGAGGAAGGCCTGGCAAATGGCTGATCTGTGGTGTAATGGTTACAGCACTATCCTGGGAAACCAGAGCCCTAGATTCAAAACACACCTGGGTAAAGGAGGCCCAGAGCCTCCAGCTTCCCAGATGAGTACCCCAACTCCTGAGCTTTTGGTGGTATGCAGAAAGATCTGCTTTGTCTCATTTTGTTGCCAATGCATATGCCCAGTTTGGGCACGTACATAGCCATACATGTCGTGTGCAGGGCTACATGTTCAACTTGTCCATAAGTGGCATTTTTGGCACTCCAATGACCATGCAGGTGACAAAATTGGGACACTTGGGTGACCAGTAAAGAACAGAATGTTACCCAAAATGTTTTGCTCTTGTTTTCATTTTCCTCTTTAAAAATTAACCTGGATACATTTTAAAACAAAAAAATGTTATTTAAATGAAAAATGAAATGTTTACTTTAAAATGTGCCAATAAACTGTTTCTTTCTTCTCCAAAATCATTTTTTCCATTTTCTATCTCCTAGCCTCAACTAGCTGTTGCTAGCAAAAAGACTGGGTTCGCCCAGACTTACATTGTTTAGCAACTCAACTCTATTATAAAAAATGTCACCTAACTCTAACTACATTAATTCTGTAGTTGCTTCAACTCTGACATCTGCTGCGTAGATCATTACTGCCAGCCATAGGTTGTTCTGTGCTCCTGGGTTCGAGTCAAAAGGAACACAAGGCCAAATGGTGCTAAGTGACACTTGCAAGGTGCTTAGGACTTTCTTGGTGTTGAGGTTGCTCAGACTATTGAAGGGAAGATCCACCCTTTGGCTTCCTACTGGGAAGCTCTGACAACATAAGAGGCCTTTGCTTGTCTTTGAGCCAGGTCACTCAAACTAGCCCAACTAACTGCTGAGTTCAGCACCCTGTAGTGAGGGCACCAAGGCTTTAAAACTTTACTGCAATCTAAGGCAAAGAACATCTGCTCTCCCCTCCCCTCTGCAATCCTTGCACAATCTTCACCTTCTACAACAACTTTCTCTACCAGCCTCCAGAAAGGTGTGCACCCAATTCAACGATATAAGGTCCTCATTGTCAGCACTGCGCTGTTTTCACTCTCACTTTTCTCCTAAATGTGAAAAAGTTGCAAGAACATGGAGCTTTGATTTTGTACACAATAATGGGCAAACTGCTATGTGAACATTAGACTTGGCCTCATGTGGCCAGTGGTCTCATAGGACACAACTGGAATTATTTACACTTTGTCTGCTTCATGACAAAGAGCAGTGGCTGGGGTTACTGTATCAGGCCTGCTCTGGTAATGTTTGGAGTCCTTGGCTTTTCTTTGACTTGTATTGGCCTATTTTTGAGCCTCATATGCTAATGGAACTGCCACAGTCTTAATTGCACTGGCCAATAATTTCATTCTGGTAGTGTGTGAAGGTCAGTTGTCCAGGCTTATTCTAGCAGATCTTGATACTAGCAACTCTTAAAGAGCAGTTGAAACATTTATGGCCCTAGGCGGGGTCAACGAAGGGCTATACCTGTTCAGGCTCCCTCCTTTCTCTGAGATCCCAGTGGCAGTGCTAGGCAGTTGCTTCTCCTCAGTGATAATCTGCTCCTGTGTGGATTGACAAGCTTCCAGGCTCTGGTTTCTCCTGTTCAGCCTCTGAACAATGCTGCTAGGAAAGCATTTGAGGAGATGGGCAGCCAGAAAGATCATAGTTATGGCTGGTGGAAAGTTTTCTGTTAAAACTACTTTGTGATAGAAAAATTGTTTTTTGTTTTATTTATTTATGTTTTTGGCAAGCCAACATTTTTCAGGAAAAGTGTCTTCAGCTGATGACTTTTAGTTTGAACTGCAATCGTTGTGGTTTCACATTTTTGCTAAAACAAAATTACTGAAAAATTTAGTGATTTTTTTTGGCACAAATAGTTTTTTTTTTTTCTTTTAATTTCCATCAATGATTTTCCTGGTAAAAATACTTTAGTTTTACTCATAATAGCTAGTTCTCTATGACCGCCCCTACATTAGACATTGACTGCGCAGTACCTTGCTACTACTGTGCAGTAGTGTCGCATGGCATGAAGTGTATTGCAGCACGACTGTGCAGTAGTAACAAGCTACTACACACCAGTAACAAGCTATTGTGCAGTCAGCATCACCAAAAAGCCATTCAGGGACACTGCTGTGCAGTAACTCTGGTTATTGCGCAGTCATTTAGTGCCTGTGTATACAAGTACTAAATGACTGCACAGTAACAACTGCACAGTCAGAGTCTCATGTAGATGTGGCCTATGTCTCTGCTGTGTTTGAGCTGGTTTGTCCAGTTGAACATCTTAGTGCCTTTTGTTGGAAAGGAATGGTTTGGGACCTTCCAAGGATCATTAGTTTGCTATTTTAGTGGGTTGGGAGCTGGACGTCTGGAATATATTTGCATTCCCCTGAAGTACTGGACATTGGCCACAGCCAGAGCTGGGAGTTTGGCTGGGACAAGGACTGTGAATTTGTTGTCCTTCTCTGTAGTGTGAGGAATGATTTTCTTCCTTTGATCCTCTGAGCATATATTAATCTAAACAATTCCATGCCACTGCAGTGGCAGGGCACTAGCAGTGCCCTGGTCTTCACTGCTCTTTATTTGGGCATATTGTAAGGCTTTTTTTCACATAGGGTGGTGGTTTGTGGTGTGTGAGAGGGGTCAGAGTGAATGCTATTGTGCATCCTTTGGATAAGTGCTAGCCTGTGAATACAGGGAGCTGGTCTTCATGGCCTAGTGGGTCCCAGCAAGTCCCATGTTCCTCATACTGACTGTTTGGTAATATTCTTTGTTGGCTTCGGGCAGGAAAACGTGCATGCAATGGGGGAAATGGTTAATTTTTCCCTTTGTTCTTAAAATTTGAATAAAAACCTGAACAATTTGACATGGCCATGAAAGCGAGATGAAGACCACAAGGCCTCGGCTTTCAGAGCCAGACTTCTCCCCCAGGCTCCTATCTGCTTTGCATTTCTCTGCCAGCCACAGCATGCCTCAGTCAGCTGGGGATTCTTCAGGCAGCATGGAGCAGATACAGCCAGCTCTTTGCCACTGCTGTTCCTAATCCTGGTAGAGAGAACATGCTGGGTCACGCACAAGAGTACTGCTGTACTCTGGCTGAACCCCAGCCTCTTGGGGGCTGTTACCAGTTTGTTCAATTTAGAGCAGCTGCAAAGAAACAGCCCACACTCAGCACATTGGTCACACCTCATACAGTGATGTATGTTGGCAGGATGAATAGCTAAAACTCTCACTTGTCAAAGAGGCAAAATGCCACATCTGACTGTCTCCAGGTTATTTTGGTTATGAGTTTGTACCCAGGACCTTCCCTCTGGGTCAGTGCAGAGCAGAAGGTCCCACCTAGCCCTATGTTCCTTTTGTAGGTCCAGCTCGAGTTTGGAGTCCCCACCAAAGGGTCTGACTTGTCCCACACAGAGTAGCCCTAGGAAAAGACACACTGTTGAGTGTCTCGACATCCAAATAACCTCCACCACTCTTCTTTTGCAAGGTGATGGTATAAACAGAAATCTTTCAGCCCTGGGACTATGCTCTTTGGCTGAGGCCCTCTGACAGCCCTGTAAGAAACCCTGTGAGGAAACCTGAAGTTAACTGAATGTTTTAGCTTCTTTGTCAGCTGTGTGGTCCCCTTGTCTGGCAGAGGCAATGTGACAACCCTGCTGTTTGGAACTGAAGCTTCCCTCCAGTGAGAGGTGATCATTTCGACTGAATGTCCTACCCTGTCTTTTTCAGGGAGTTTTCACTTGCTGTTCAACCATGAACATGCCTCCCAAAACAATATGAAAAAAGACAGTCATTTCATTCCCATGTGCTTTACTACCTTAGGCTTTTGTGGGTTCATACTTAGGAAGAACACGCTCATTTTCCATTTGCTTGCCTTCACATCCTGGTCCAGGGTAGAGGCTGAGGAAAAAAATACACCCTGTGAATCCCTGACAGGACCCCATCTGATTTGCTGTCATCTCCTGCATTTCTGCCCCATTGCAACTTCCCCACTTTCTGCTCAGCAGCAAGGCAGCAATACTCTCAGTGACAGCTCCTGTAGGAAATGATAAACAACACCTCCAATGAACCACCCCGAGTATCAGCCTTGTCATCAGCTCTCTGTAAAGGACAATGATGTACAATGCCTTGTAGGCTCTTTACTATTAGTGTGCGTGGTTTAAAACAGTCTTGCTGCAGCCACTTCACTCTACAGCAGCAGTGAATAGGTTTCTATGCTTTTGAGGCCAGTCAGCTACATTATGCCACACTCCTGTCTCCATGCAGACAGTTATTTCCTCCCTTGTAATCTCCGCTGTGAGCAGCAGCCAGTTAGTGAGTACACTGAAGGAGAGGGGCCAGGTCTGCTACCTGGAGCCCATTGTTTACTCAGGTATGGTTCTCCAAAGAGACCGTGCGTGGGCAGAGCTGATAAGAATTCATTCTTGCTTGGCAGGTGGCAGATCAGCAGCAGCATCGAGAACACTAGCAGAGGACGCCTGCACCCAGCGAAAGGGGCAGAGGCAAGGCAAATATTTAGAGATCCAGCCGCTGGTGATTGCATTCTGGGCTACGCTACATTCGCCAGCTGTTGCGGCAAACCAATCTGTGCTCCTGTAGTGTCGATAAGAGCAGGACAAAGGGATAATTGAAGGAAAACTGGCAACACAATAAATAGCATTAAATCCTGGTTAGCAGAGGAGTGAAAAGAGAAAGTTAAAGCAATGGCAAAATGGAAAGTTACCTGGAAGACAGGCCACCAATGTGTCAAGGGCACTGAATGGACTAGCAAGCATGCTTAGGTCTAGCACAGCTGTGTAGGGCAAGGGGAAGCATGGTATTTATTTTAAAGTATATGGGGGGATGGTGTGGAGGTGTGTGTGGGGGGGTGTGTAGGGGGATTGTGAGGAGATGTTAGGGGGTATGGAGGGGGGGCCTCCCACGCACTATGTCCTGGGAGCTATTATGCAATCACCTCTATATACACTGCTTGAAAAAACATAAATCAGGACAAAAAGTATTTTTTAAATAAAATTAAAGTATGTTATAGCACATGTTTGCTTTTTAGCATGTCATTTGTTTTTTATCTATATTCTGTTAAAAATGATATCTTCTGAAAGATTTCATGTGTACAGCCCTTGACAGCTCACCAAAACTTGTTAAGTGGCCATCAATCCCAAATCATTGCCCACCCCTGATTTATGACATTATTGACTCCAAGATGAACATGAGCCGCCAATGCCAGACTGCAGCCAGCAAGGTCAGCCATACCTTGTCATGCATCCAAAGATGCATCTCAAGC
>NW_005841994.1:2799199-2802787 GCF_000455745.1 Alligator sinensis
GCAGGGGGTCAGGCTAGATGATCTGTTCAGGTCCCTCCTGACCCTAGCTACTATGAAATTATGCACTTATACCAGACCATGTGTCTCCTCTAGACACCCATCCCTAAGGCCCAATGTTATGTACCCCTCTGCTTGCATTGGGCTTTGCATGCAGTGTGGTTGGTGTCCTGACAGGTGTGTGGTTACCCTTCCAAAGGGCAGCCCTCCCTGTGTGCGAGTCACTGCTGGTTGGATCAAGCAGCCCTTGTAATTGCAAAGGGTCCCAGGCAGCATAGTCATCCTGCTCTGAGACATTCCTCATCAGTACTACAGTGAGCAGTGGATAACTGGGGCATCAGCCCTAAGTGTCGACTTAGGGGTTACAAAAACAGTAGCCACCATCACTGCTAGCTTAGTCACTGTAGCCGCCACAGCTGGCCTGACTCCCCTGCAGCTGCTCTTTCCTCCCGTGGTGCAGATCCTTGTTGTTCAGGCGCTGCATTCTGATCACAGCCTGCTCTGAGCCACACTGCTCTTCAACATGAGCCAACAAAGCTACCATCATGTCAATACAAACATTACTGCAGAGACAAGATAAACCCATGTGGACAAGATAAACCCATGTGCCCTGTATAGCAGGGAAGTGATGGTAGCAGGGAAATGATGGTAATAATGAGATCAGTGCAGGAAGCATAGACCCAGGGTAAACAGAGATTTGCCCGTGAGGCAGCAGCAGGCCCTTGAGGTTCAGGGTAAAGGATTACACTTTGCACTTTCCTTTCCTAAACCCTGGAGCAAAGGACGCTCCAGTGACAAGAGGAGAGCAACAAAATGGGGGGTCTTCCTCTTCCCTTGCTGTCAGGGCAGAAGCTGAGAGCATCTTTCCAAATGCCTGCTGCTCAGTATGGCTTGGAGGGTGGGAGTGTTGTAATGACTGTGCCACCATTGAGGCCAGGCAGATCCCTTCTGCTGGGGGAATCATGGGGTTAATTCTGCAGGAATCAGACCTGATCATCACAATGGTCCCTTCTGGCTTAGACTGTGATTCTGGGGCCTGATTCTGTTGCCATGCATCTTGGGTGGTCACTTATCCCAGTGAAAAGCAAAGGAGGAAAGCATGCTTATCCTGATGGGGTTGCATTTTACCTGCACTTTCCATTGTCCTACACTGACAACACATATTTTCGCTTTTTCAGCATGGGATCTCATCACTGGCATCTGAAGTAGTAGCCACTTGACAAGGTTTGGGTGATTAAGAGTATAAAGGGGAAGCTGCCTATGAAATTAGCTTAATTCCCTGAACATAATTACCTGACAATGCTTGGGATCAGTTGCAGTTGGAGCAAGTCCAGCAGCTAATATTATCATTATTCTTATAATTATTGTTGTACTTCAAAGCTTTTTATTCATCACAATTATAACAAGGCAAAAAATTGTTTCTGGCCTTTAAGCCCAGATTTCCTGAAGGCATCTCTCCAATGCACAAGTGCAAATTGGCATTAACAGAGAATGAAGACATTGCCAATATAAGCATGCAGATACTTTGCATTTTGTACAGTAAATATAATTATGAGGCGTCCGGAGACCTTCTGCTCTTTCTGTTTCATTGGTTTATGCTGGGATTCCCTTTTATACACCTGATATACAGCCATTGCTAGCTGTTTAAGAAGTCTGCGCAGCTTTTTAAGACAGCAAATTAAACACCTGTACCAAAATCCAATTGAAACAGAAATGGGGATTTCTTTTGGGAACAACGCAATTGCCTACACTGGAACCAGTCCAAAAACATGCAGTTTAAGGCTCCTAGCCTTAAACGAAGGGATCTATAATGACCACAAGTGATCAGACACCTGACACTTCACCTACTAGATGGTGCTACTAAGAACAGAGTCCCTCCCCTCCCCTGCATTGCACTGGGGCACTGACCCAGAGGAAATTTCAGCCAAATCACTATCTGTATCAGCTCAGTTTTCCATCCTAGTACTTGGCAGACCTGGCCCTGTTAAGTTTGCAAGAGCCAATAACAAGTGAGCCAGAAGGGCTTTGGCTGGAGGCCAGAAATAAGAATACAAACTGTTTTTTAATTACATGGAGGGAGAAGAGTTGAGCTGAATTGTCAGGACACATGGTAACAGTGCTGGCTTGACTATAGAGACATGCACTGAGCGGGCAGGTTGCATGCTAGCATCCCAGGCAGCACCCACTGTTGAACATGTGGGGGAATGGTTACTACCAGGTGGGGTTGCAGGTTATCTGCTGCCTTATTAAGTCATGGTGCTGAACACTTGCATCATCACCTTGCATCACTGCAAGATGCTTCAGTAGGGGATGAATGAACAAGGCAGGGGCTTCTTAAACTGAAGAGTGCCCTGTTCTTCATGGCTGGTACAGGGCCTTGCTGATCTCTGAGGGTGTCTGGGCCGCCTCTGCTATTTGTGTTGTTAAGTGCTTTCCTCTGACAAATGCTGGGTTCCTGTTCTCACCCGGGAGCTGTGACGGCACAAAGCCTCTATCTACTCCATTCTGGCACAAGCATTTTTGACAGAGTGCCCGTCATTCACTGTCAGCATGGGGCAGAGGGTGGAGACAGGAGAGATTTAAAAGCAATCCTGAGATAAGAGCTGGGAGGGTGGAGTCTCAAAGGGAAAAGGGCAGGGTGAATGCATACAACTTGTCCCTCCTGAGGGGAACTGGCTGCCACCTCCCAGCCCCTGGCCTGAGTTGTTGTCTCCACTCCAAAATCCACTCCTGTTCCACCCTGCCAGAAGAGTCGCCAGCCCCTGAATAGACCCTGCTCAGCCCAGCTGCTGGTGCCTCGTCCCCACCCTATCTTTGTGGCCTCCAGCATGCCAGGCGACTCCTGTGCTAAGCCAGGGTGAGTTGGAGGAGACCTGGTGGCTCTATGTTCCTCCATCTGTCCTGATGGGCCTGAGTCTGCTCGCTGTCTGTGATATCCTGAGTCTTGCTGCTCAGATGAGTTGCCACTTTGCTGCCTCTGCCTCGCCACCCCAATACCTCCACTGCATCAGAGGCCAATTTGTGTCCTCCATGACAGCATCATCACCTCTGCCTCGAGGTCTGCCTGCTCCCTGCTATCACCTCTTGAGGCCTCCTACCTCCCAGCTAACCCTCCCTTTGCCCTTTTGCTTTCCTCCCCTCCCCATCACCTTTATTTCCCCCAGCCTCCCCTTCGTGCTGCCTCCTGCTCTACAAACAATCCCCACACCCCGCTTCCAGGCCCTCTTCAGAGCCTCTTCAAGTTTCCAAGCACTATCTTGGCCCCCATAACCTCCCCTCTGGCTCTGGTGTAGAATTTCCCATCCCCCCATTTTGCATGCAGACCACACAACACATTTGTGGCTCCATGGGCACTGGCATTAGCAAGACAGGCTGCTGCTCTGCTTTCCCTCCATGGGCCTGTCCTCCTTTGTTCCCCTGGCTGACACGGAAACGCTTAACCTTTGTTGGAGTGGCTGGGGAGTCCACCTCCATCTTCAGTATAGCTGCTAGGAGTGTCCAACGCCACAGCTGAGCAAGAGGTAGCCTGCAGTTGCTGCTCTACCTCCTTGGGCAGAGCCTAGGGGTGGGTGATGTAGGTGACCACCCAGG
>NW_005841994.1:2802860-2804821 GCF_000455745.1 Alligator sinensis
GGGGGGGGGGGGCATCACACACACACACTCACACACCCACACACACACACACACACACACACCCCAGCAGCACTCTACCCCCACCCCATCCTGCCCCAGCTGATCTCCACCTCCCCTGCCTCCAGCTGCTGCTGAGGAGGAGGTGAGGAGGTGGGCCAGGCAGTACTGGCGGCTGCGGGAGCATATTCCCCACCTCCCGTGATGGGGCCAGGGAGATGTGCACGCCACTGGGGACCGAGCTGGTGACAGGGCCACCTTCCCAGGCAGCCACGCTCCCCCTGCTCCTTCTCCATCACTCTGCCTGACCAGAGCTGGCCATGCAGCTGTGCCAGGGGTGTTGCAATTGTTCCTGGCCTCAGTGGCGGCTCCTTGTGGGTGCTTGGGTAGTGATGGGTCAGGCTGATAGTGCGGGAGGGAAGGGGCAGTATGTCAAAATACAAGTTTGCCCAGGGCGCCATTTTCCCTAAGGCCAGCTCTGTCCTTGTGCTCATGTTCCCCAGGATCTACTATGTTTCTGTTTCCTTTATGTGGAGAATGGCAATGAAAAGTTTGCTTTGGACTTTGGCTCTCTTATACAAGTCCAGACACAGACCACAGGCAGGTTTTTATTTATGGGACACAAACTACTTGCTGATTCTCCAGGCAAGAGACCCAGAAAATACTGACAGTCCTGAAAGACCAGAGCTACTTGAGCTGAGACATGAAGCAAACTGTCTCCGAATTCACCATTGAGGACAGAGGCTGATCCCAAGCATCCCTGAAATAGCCTAAATGGCTTAGGTGCCCATGTGGTGGTCACTAAGTCAGGCCATTCAATGATTAGGTTACCACTACCTTGGAAAGGAGAGAGTCAGCAAACCTGGGGTTCGGGAAGCAGAGGGAAAAGGCAGAAAAAGGGGAAAGGGCAGAGAAATCACATAGGAAAAAAATAACTCACACCCCTGGCCTTGGTGTTTGCTACAAAGCACATTAGTGTGGGTAAATCAATAATTCTGAATTAAGATGAAACAGAAGCCTAAAGCGTGGGATTGTTGCACTGTCCTCAAACCTCCCATTGCAGAGGTGTTTATTATTGGATTTCTTTTACAGTGGGGAGATGTGCTGCAGGAGAGGGGACGCTGTGTACACCTCTGCAATCCTTTGTGGATTGATCACTGGGAAGGCCAACAGATTAATAAATACATCGGGTGAGTGAAATCGATCTTCTCTTCAGTGCTGTACAAACTGCACCTCCCCTGGGGTGCTCCTAAATGCCGAAAGCCCTGGTAATTGCACTTCCTATTGTAAACAAAGGACTGATCAAATAAAATACAGATTTAAGCAGATGACTTAGCCTGTTCAGAGTTCCCCTCCACAGAGAATCTGGAAAGTTATAAGTGTACTAAAGAGGGAGATCCAGTGATGCACTTGGTAGACATATGAATAGTACTGGGTGTCAGTGCCGAGACACCCAGTATTGCCACCCAGTACTGAAGGCAACACCCAACTTCCTACTTCATGGCTTTGTGTATCCAGGCTTTGAACACTTTTTGACCCTTTCAGGCATGGGTGGGTGTATCTCATGCAGAGATTTATCTCCTGTGGAATGTTGTCTGGTGATCTGTGTCATCGGAGCAGCAATCCACTGCAACTGGATCACTGGCTCATCTTAGAAGCCAGCTTTGCTGTAGAGATTTCTCCTGTTCCACTTGCTTCTTCTGTGTCTCCTGCTGACATTCCTGATGGTTATAGGCAGCCACCTGTGCCACAGCTGATGGCTCTGTCTGAGAGTACAGTGGTGACTTTGGTCATTCCAGCTGGGATGTCTGAGGAGGAGCACTGTCTGCTTACGACTGGTTCCCTGGGAGTCATGGGCAAGGTGCTGCTGGCTCCTGCAGACATGTGTGAATTGTCTCTTGCCTTCCCACATTCCTGCAAAGAGTGTCAGAAATGACTGAAGAGCTCTTGCTGGGATCACTGGG
>NW_005841994.1:2804831-2823924 GCF_000455745.1 Alligator sinensis
GGACTTTATCTCAAGCTCTGTGGCTAGAGGTGTAATGATTCTGACCTTCTGGAATCCCCACCCCTAGTTGCTTGAAGCAACTTGGCCGTTATCTAATGGTAAAGTGGGGACTTTACCACTTTAACACTCAGATAGCACAAAGCAGCACTATGCCAGTGTAGTTGTGAGGCACTGGTCCTCTTAGCTGCTGTGTGCCTGAGCCTGGCAGAGAGGATGTGCCTGGTTGTGCGTTGTGGCAATACATTTATAGAGCAGCTTGCTGCATATTCTGTCTTTGCATAGTGATACCTTGATCCAAGAAATGGTTCAGAGCCAGGGGTCCTCCTTGAGTTTACTCTTGGCGATTGTAGCTCAAAGGCCAACTTCCATAGCATAGAAAGTACGGAGAGTGTGGACTTCTAGGGAGCTTAGACCAGGAGCAGGCAGTTATTTTGAGTGGAGGGCCACTTACCAAGTTTTGGTGAGCTGTTGAGGGCCACATGGGTAGCCCCGCCCCTTGGCAGGTGCCCTGCCCCCTGGCCACCACCTTGTGACTGGATACCTACCCCCTAACCCCTGGCCTTTGCCACCAAAAGTCTCTCCCCTTGCCCCTGGAAGTACTCCTTTCAGCAAGGGGATTTGCCATCTCAGAACCAGAAAAATACCAACTTATATTGTAAAAAGCGAACTTCTAAAGCATTCATTAATTTGATTTCAAAAAATATTTTTTCCTGGTTTACATGTGCTTGTATAGTGTGCATAGAGGTGGTTGTATATAATAACTTAAAATTAAGTCTTGCTTTTGTATATTGTGGGGGGGTATAGGTTTGTGGGGGGCTGTGGGTGTGTGGGTATGTGGGGCATGGGGGAGAATAAGTGTGGGGTGAGGGATCATGTGGGTGTGTGTGTGGATATGTGGGGTGTGGGTGGGTGTGGGGTTTCTGGAGGTATGTGTGTGGGGGAGGGTGGCTGGAGTGTGTGAGGGGGTGTGGCATGTGGGGCAGTGTGAGGGGGAATGTGGGTGCATGTGTATGGTGGGGTGTGTGTGTAGGACTCACCCTATGAACACACGTGGTGGTACCAGCACAGCCCCATGCTCCCCGGTTGGGTAATGCAGCCAGGAGCCATGGGTGCCGGAGCAGTGCATGGGCAGGAAGGCAGGGAAATGACTGGGGGGGGCGGGGGCTGGGCTGCTGTGTCCTGCTGCCAGCTCCCCTTAGGTCCAACTGCCCATGGTTCCTGTCATCTTTGACAGGCAGCCAAGAGCAGATAAATATTACTTTTTAATTTTTTTTAGGGGCCCTGTGGGCCAGATAGAATGGCCTGGTGGGCCAGATTCGGCTCATGGGCCATATTTTGCCCATCCTTGACTTAGGTCCTCTACCTGGGATCTCTTGAGCATAAATTAACAACCTTCTATAGAAGCAGAACATTGGCTAATGTAGTTACACACTTTTATCTGTGGCAGGTTAAGATGTTATGACTGTGTTGTCAGGGTTGATGGTAGCTTTATGAAGAGTTTAGATGATGGATTTGTATAGGATGATTCGGATAGGAATGATCTGGCCTCAGGCAGGAAGCTAGAGTAGATGACCTCTGGATGTCCCTTCCAGCCCTGCTTCTCTATGACTTCAGGACTCTGACATATTTCCCACTGCCCATAAGGCTGACTCCATCATCCCACAAATCCCACTCCACAGCTAATCAGATTCTATCTGGTGCCACCCATGTCCCTGCATCACAAGGAAGCAGAGCCACTTCCTTCTTATCATCGTTCTCAGTAGCAGGTTTTAGAAGCTCCATTTTGCTAATTGAAAGAAGTGGTTGAATTCTTTTATCTTCAACTCCTCCATGTGGCTGTCCTGCTACTTTGAAGTGAGTGGCTCTGCTCTCTGCTTACTTTTAGCAAATGAAAATCCCCATTCAGGATGGTCTTCTACAAACAAGCTGTGTGACCAGGTCAGATGTTGTTTGTGTGTATGCACCCTCAGTTTGCTTGTGAAGAACAAGTGCTTTGACCTCCAGCATGAGTGAGTACATGCATTTTTAGATATCTGGGGTATGACTTTCAAAAGCAATGAAGTGACTTAGAAGCTCAAGTCCCATTTTCAAAAGCCGCTTCAACATTTTGAAGTACAAGTTCCTTTGACTTACAAAAAAATGTAGGGTGGAATTTTCAAATAGGTCTAAATGATTTAGGAAGAACTGGACATCCTTTTGTTATCATGGAATTACGATGCGATTGGAATAACAGAAACTTGGTGGGATAGCTTGCACGACTTGTGAAAAGTTCCAGATCACCGGCTCAGGTTTTCCTGGGGGACTTCAATCACCCAAACATCTGCTGGGAGGGCAATACAGCGGTACAAAGGCAATCCAGGCCCGTGGTACCAGCGAGGACCCATGTGTGCAGCCCCAACCCCGTGTGCCCTGTGCCTGCTCTGGACTCACCCATCTAGGCTTAGCAGTGGAAACAGCGGTGGCTTCTGGGCAGAAACTGTTGCTCAGTGTGGGGGAAAAGTGACTCCTCTCCCTCGCAGTTGCCGGGCAGTTTTTGGTACAGTCACCCAGAGTCTGCACTGCACTGGGATGCCTTGCATCTCTGCAGCTGTCACCGCCACCTGGGCTATCCAGCAGCTGCTCTGCACTGTCACTGCTGCCGTGCTGGGTAGCCCAGAGGCAGCGGTGACAGTGGTGGAGCCACAGGGCAGCATGGTACAGTGTGGGCTCTGTGTCTGCACCAAGAACCGCCTGGCAGTGGTGAGGGGGAAGGGCCACTTTCCCTGTGTGTCAAACAACAGTTTCTGCCCAGTGCTGGCACCACTGCTGCTGTTGAGCCTGGACAGGCAAGTCTGGAGCAGGCACGGGGCACACCAGGTCAGGGCTGTGCATGCAGGTCCCTGCAGGTACCGTGGGGCTGGGACCAGTGGCAGTGGCTGCTGGAAGGAGCTGACCCAGCCCCACTGCATACCCAGTGGGTGGTATGATGCACCACAGCCAGGCAGTATGGAACAGGTGATGGGCTGGCTGAGGCTGTATGCTGCTGGCGGTGGCAGGGAGGTGCCTCGGGGTGTGCGGGCTCCAGGCTATTGTGGGGTGGAGGTGGGTGCTGACTGGCTCAGGGGGATGCATGTGGGAGGGTCCCCATGCACACGCCACCATACACTCAAACGCTCCCCTGAAAACCCCACAACCACACCCTCCCCCACACACAATCACGCATCCCACAAACACTGCATCCACCCACACCATTCCTTACCCCCCACTACAAGCCCCATGCCCCACACACACACACCTACACCTGAACACCTCTTGGGGGAGCCCCACTCACTGCTACACACACACCCCACCACACACATGTACGCACACACACACAGCCACCCTTCCCCTCTACACACCCCACAGCCCCCCATAAACTTCATACCCAGCCACACACACACCCACACATCCCCACAAACCCCCCATATCCACACATACCCCCACACCCCACATACACACACATCTACACTCACTCACAGCCCCCTACAAACTCCATACCCCCCACCACAGTCCTCCACACCCTCTGCACTATACAAGAGTAAGACTTCACTTTGAGCTATTATGCAATCATCTCTATATATACAACACAAACGCACACAAATCAGGACAACATTGTTTTTTAGGATAAAATTAAAATATTTTATTATGGATGTTTGAGTTTTAGTATATAATTTTTTTCCAGTTCCACGATGGCAAACCCCCTTCCCAAAAGGAGTACTTCTGGGGACAAGAGGAGGAACTTCTGGTGGCAAAGGTCAGAGGTTAGGGAATGGACATCAGGTCCCAAAATGGCGATCAGGGATCGGGGTGCTTGTCAAGGCACAGGGTCACCCTTGCAGCCCTTGATAGCTCACCAAAACTCATTAAGTGGCCCTCCAGTCGAAATGATTGCCCACCCCTGGACCAATAAGAGATAGTAGCTACAATTGACAAGGAGCGTTGTCACCAAAGGGTGGCACAAACTTGGGTGTCTCTAGGTGGGTGACTTAAGACAAAGCTGGAAGAGACTTTTCAGACCAGTTCAGACTACAAGACATAAATGAGCATGGCTAATTGAGTGACCTGCTAGCTGCATTATCCTTCCACCAGATGACTGGCAGCTTGTTGATCCTATAAGATCCAACAATATAAATAACCAAGGATCCTCCCTTTCTCATAAAAAGATCAAGACATGGTGGGCAAGTTGGAGGGTATGCCCTACAAGTAAGAGTAAGTGGAAGTCAAGCTGTCTGGTCCTAAGAAGTGGTGCTCAACAGACAGGAGTGCCCAGTCCTGGTGATAGAACCGAGTTGGGCACAGCCGTCCACACTTGGCCCCAAGTTACTTACCCCAGAAGTAGCCATCCCAGTCTAATAACCTCAAAGCTGCTCTTGTTCTGGAACTTTTTGAAAGCTGCCATTTTGTCATATACTCTGACACATTTTGTGCTGTGATACTACAGTCAGGACACCAGTTTTACAGTTTTGCTGTGTTATGGTTTTATGTATCCTATAACTCAGTGGGATTATCACTCAGTATAAAGCTTCAACAGATTAAAAACCGCCTATCTCAGGGGTCCTGAAGTCAGAATGAGGGCACAATAAAGTGCTGGTTTTAAAGCACCCAGGGTTGTGATTTGTGTTTCATATGCAGTAATAAATTTCAGTACATAAAAGAGGATTTTTAATGAAGGAGTTCAGTTTAAAGCCAGGAAGTTTTAAAAAGATTCAAATTTATTGTTAAAGAGAAACAACTTACTGGAAGTTGAAGGAAGAAGACTCCATTGGGAACAAAGGAAATATGGGTTTTAAACTGGAAAAGACACTCTTGTTCGTGAATGTGTTTAGTGTTCAGTAGACTGTAGCACAGTGATACTCACTCCTGACTAGTCTGGGAGCCACAAGTTAAATAGATAGCCACAACAAAATGTATACCCTGAGGTAAACTGTGGCCAAAGTACAGCAGTTCAGCATACAAAACTGCTTTGCATTAGATAATATGTGGACTGTAACAAGGGAAAATACTTTAAAAATGGCATGTTGGCTTCTGTAGCGTGTACTAAGACAGACTGAGTACATGCACTGAAAGCAAGCAACCACTCAAAACCCTGTGAAGAGCCAAACGGGATGAGTTGAGGAGCCCCCAGTGGATGGCTGTTGTGGTCTCAGTAATCCTGCTCTCAGAAACTTTTCTGATCGACATCATACCTAGAGCTGCCTAAATCATATCCTTTTAGATTGATACCACTCATGTAAAACTAGAAGTACTGCAGTCAAGCCTTGAATGAAATACCTTTTCCTTTGCCATCTGTGAGGAAATCCCAAAGTCCCCACAGAGCAAAGGCATGACTTTGTTCAAAAATGTGCCGCTCAAAGGCAGGACTTTGGAGAAATGCTTCAGGAACTAAAACAAGCCACATGCTTCAAGCACAGGACTGTCAGCCTGGAGGCCCTGAGCTCTGTGTTCTGTTCTGCATTATGCAAGCTTCATTTAGTCAGTTGATATTATCAATGCTTTTAAACAGCTGGGGAAATGGATGCAAATACACATCTAGGTCAAGGTGGTGCGTTGTTAAATCCAGTAGGAGAACACCATTTGTTTAGTCCCTGCTTGGACATCATTCTGAACATTGTTCTGCTGGCAGAAAACTCTCTGCTGTGTCTGAGCCTGCTTGCCCGTCAGTGAAATGGGGTTAATTGCCTTCCTCCCTTGATATAACTGTGAAAATTTAAGGCCTAGCCAGTTTCTGGATTGTGTTTATCCTGTGGGTCAGGGAGGTTAAGGACACAATGGAGTGCAGCACTAAAATACATAAAAATCTCCACCAAAATACATACAGCTACTCACATGCTTAAACATGCAGGGATTAGCCTGGAAGATGGTGCAGGCCAATGAACTGGGAACAGACCTGGGAGAGAAAACACCTCAGAGCTGAGCCTGGTTTGCTGGGTGTCATTAGATTAATTATTTAACATTTCTAAGGCTCTTTTCTAACTTTTCTAACCCTTTTCAGAAAATTCTGGCAATAATGCTGTATTTTCTCACATACAGGATGCACCTTTTCCCAAAAAATCAGCCACCCAAGATAGGGGTGCATGTATTAAACATGTATGCTATTTCCTGTTCCGCAGTGCAGCAGCTGTTGCATTACTATTCAGGTAGGCAAGGGCATCATTGTTCTTTACTCCAGAAGTGTTGACAATCATCTCTCCTTTTTAATGGTCTTGATGTTCTGCTAATCAAGCTAACCTTTCTTAAGGAATCTTGCTGTCTGCTAGCTGCTTCTGGTTTCTCTCACCCTATTTCACAGTCTTGGGGCTCTTTTCAAAATCACAGATCCACCCATACAGACCAATCTTCAGCAACAGCTCAGGTTTCAGCTTTAGTTAAGCAGGAAAGGGAGGGTTAGCCCACTGAAGATTAGGCTCTGTCCCTACTCTATGCAGCTATAACTCTGGAAAAATCTTTGTTCTTCTTCATTCTGCCATTCAAAAACAAGGTGTGTATTACAGTCTGGGGCATGTTGTATGTGAAAAAATACAGCACTTACCCATAAGGAGTAAGTAGGGGTATGAAACGATTCTCTCCACTGTATGGAACCAAGGCATGCAGACTGAAAGCGAAGCCCCATGGTACTGTGCTATGGCACATGACAGCAAGGAGCTGAGACCACCAGAAAGGAGCAAGTCCACAGACTTTAGACCCAGTGCCTGGATGTTGGGGTTGTAGAGTAGCAGGATCTGGGATGCCACCAACCCTGCAGTTCTTCTCCCAGCTCAAACCCCACCCATCAGGCACTGAGAAGAAAGATGAATGTTAAAATAACCCACAAATCCTGAGTCCAGATGGCTGCAAGCAGCCCAAGGCAAGTGACCTTTTCACCATTTTGTTGAGCAGACGCTGATTCCCAAGGCCTCGTGGGTCAGTTTGAAGCAGTGGCTGGTGATAAGGGTCAGGCATTTTCTGGTGCCGTTTACAAAAGGTACTGGGTCCTGTTTTCTGGAAAAGAGTGGTATCAAACACTACACAGGTAGTGCCCATTTGGCAGAAGCCTCCTGCCATTCCCCAAGGACTCACAGCCCAGGCAGGAAGCACTAAACATGCTGGCTGTTTTGTAAGGGCAGCTTGCTGGCATCTAACTGGAAATATTGTATATGAGTCAGAAACCTTATTCTTGTTACAGAAACCTTATTATTTAAAATCTCCCAGCATGACTAGGAAAATGAATTACACCAGCCCAGTTGCTGGATGAGTCTCTGAGGCTAGGGACAGACATTCAAAAAGCTGGAGCCTGAATTGATTCAACCTTTTCAGGTTAGTCTAACCTGCCTAGGCTGAACCGGTTTGTAACAGGACAAACAATCACTCTGGACTGAGGAACTGCAAGCACATGCCTGCACTTGCTCAGGCCAGGAGCCGGGGTGCTAGAGTGTGCCTTCGGCTGGAGGGAAGTGTGCTGGTGGGGCACAGCTAGTCTGGGCTGAACTGGCAAGACAGGGGTTTAATTCCTCCCTCCCTGTGCCACCGGCAAGGACCCAAGCCAGTTCTGCCAGGCACTTCCCCCTTGCTGCGGCAGCAGTGGGGCACCATGGCCCCTGGGCAGAGGGGCAGGGAGGAGGGTTAGTCTCCCCTCTACCCCACTGGCAGCCAGGTCTGCCCACCGTTGCTGCCACACTCACTCTCTGCAATGGAATAAGCCCCCTGCTGTCTCTTCTGCCGGATGCCAGAGGAAGGGGGAATAGCCCCCATCCCTGCCCCCCACAACCAGGGGCCCTGCCCACCAGCGTCTGGCCCTGACCCTACCCCGGCCTGGCCACTGGAGCAGCAAAGAGGGCGCGATTATGATGGACAGCAGTCCCTGTCATGGTTTCCCCAAGCACAAGCCCCTTTCCAGTGGAGAGCCGTGCTGTGGTCGAGGGAAGCTGCTGCGGAGTGCGTTGGCGCTGGGGGGGTTGAGAGGGCTCTGGCCCTCTCTGGATGCTGGTGCTGCTGCATGAAGCCCACCACAGCACTGCCAGCCCTGCAGCTTAGCGCCTCCGCCAGGAAGGGGCTCGAGCTCCCTGACATTATGACAGAAGCTGCTGCCCCCATCAAAACCTTGTCTCCTCCCACTGCAGCATTGGGGCAGGGGCATGGCCAGAGGCTGGGGGGGCCGGGGGGGGCAGGGACGGGGGTTATTCCCCCTCCCTCTGGCGTCTGGTGGAGGGGGCAGCAGGGAACTTATTCTGCCGCAGGGAGTGAGTGCAGCGATGACTAATCCTCCTCCCTGCCCCCCTCTGCCTCAGGGGCCATGGTGCCCCACTGCTGCTGCATTGAGGGGGGAGTGCCTGGCAGACCTGGCTCGGGTCCCTGCTGGTGGGGCAGGGAGTGGGGAATTAAACCCCTCTCTGGCTAGACCCCGCCCCTGCCTGTCCCTGCTCCGGCTGGGGAGCAGAGGTGTGGGGCCAGCCTGGCTGGGCTGGAGCAGAGAACCCAGCCCAGAAAGCATGCCGGGATGCTGGAGGACTTTGGTTTAAATTAAACCAGGAAGGGTCTGGGATAGACATTACATAAATCGGTTTGACGCAAATCATTTAAGTCTGATACTACGTTCAACCAGGTTTATCTCAAACTGGTTTCAGCCATTTTGAAACTGGTTTATGTGCAATGAATGTCTGTTCTGTTACAGGATTAAATCAGTTTCTGAACCCTTAAACTGATTTATGTGTAATGTCTGTCTCTAGCCTGAGTGCCTCAGTCATCCCTGCTTGCAGCCCACTGTGCCTATATCAGTACAGCTTTCACCCTTCTGGTGGTCCATCTCCCCACTTGGGCCATGCCCCATTACAAATCTACAGAGCATCTGCTCATGCCAGTCAGATCGCAGCAAGAAGTGAAAAGGGGAGAGAAGACTTCCAGCTGTCCTTTCCCAGATATGTATTTATAAGTGCTCTGCTACTCTGCTATTGGGCAGCAGTGCAAAACCCTCAGCCTGAAAAAAAAGATTTATGCCTCATGACTGCATGCCAAAGCCAGCTCTGCACACAGAAAATGAAATGCTCTGAAGTCAGTGCCTGATAAGGAAGTATTTGAGGAAAGTAAATGACTGTCTCTGGGCCTGATGGAAAGCCCTGGGCAGCCAGTGGGGATACTTTCCTCTCCTGCAGTGGGCTTGGAATCAGGCCTTTTCTGCTGGAGAGGCCTTGGCTGGGGATATGACAGCAGGAGCAGACACTGTCCAGAAGCACAGCTCTCACATGCTGTCTTTCTGCTGTTCTGCATGCTTGCTGATCCCTTGGCTGTGCGCACAAGGGTGATTGCTATTCTAGCAGCAATGTTTTTACCACAAAGTGTCTCATCTGTAGGTGAGTGTGTAGGGAAGAGGGTCTGCCAAGGTCAGCAAAGATGAGAACTCCTCCGGCAGCCACGGAGAAGGCTGTTGGAATCCAATGGCCAACTAAGCCTTTGGGCACCATGATGTCCTGCACAAAGTGCCCTTTAACTGCCCGACACTCACTGCACATATTGCAGGATCTGGCACAGAGAGAGAGCAGGTTCTGTGGGGCTGCTGTTAACTCTCTTGGCAGGTGAGTAGGGACAGAGGCTCACATCAGCAGAGGCTGGTGCAGCCCTGACTCAGGTCCCCACAATGCACTGGCCCATGCTGCTAAAGAGGATGATCCAATCTGCACCTGTTATCAGGCCTGGCCTCACCTGAAGCCAAAAGCCAAAGACCTCCTTGTGCCTCTTTGCAATAGTTTTGCAGAAAACACTGCTTTATGACCTTTGCACCCTCCACTGGCTTCCTGGTCTGCACTGCTTTCAACATGAGCTGTTTATCTGCACTTTCACGGCCGTCATAGCCTAGCCCCATCTGACCCCTCATCCCTGCTAGTTGATGAGGTGTCAGCTCCAGGCTCCATGAGTCCAGCAATGCAATCTCCACTCCTACATTCAATTTTCCATAAAGCACCTTTGCCTTGTCTCCAACACTTCAAGTCACAGAGTTTCCCATGAATATCTACAGCCACTTCACAGCTCTCCATCAAATCTTTCCTTTGAGCTCTCCTTTGAAGTAATGCCTGCAACATATTAAATGAAGGTTAGGCAGCTTGCATCTGCCACACACTGTCTTCTTTAAGATGTGCTCTCCCTTCCAACTCTATCCACTCCATTAGCAAGTACCTATTCAGTACCTTTGCCACGGCTAGCAGCATGCTGAAGGAGACGGGCAGCTGCCTGTGGTATCTTTTGGTAAGTGGTCGCTTGTATGGCTGCCTCTGTGCGGGATACCTGAGAGAGAAAATGCTGCTAGAAGGGATGGATGTGAGAGGAAGGGCAGTAAGGGGTTGTAGCTAGACGTAACTCATACAGGAATCATTAGCAAAGGGACAGGCCATCCACATGAGTGGCCCACCCTGCAGGGCCAGCTATGCTGACTGGTTCCCCCATCACTTTGAGATTTTATTTTTTATTTTGAAGCATATGTGACTGCAGATGGACTGAACAGCTGCTAATATGAGTGCTGGCAAGACCTGCGCACCAGCCCATGCATAATGCAGGCAGAAGTTACAGCAGTTTATGCCGCCAGCTTTTAGCTCTTCATTTCCATCTAAGCTGTTCGTTCTCTAAGCAAACCGCTGATGTCCTAGGATGTACAAACACTAAGCAAGGCACAGAATTATGTTCCTGGCTGGCTCAACAAAGCCTGCCATAGGGCAGGGCCATCAGCATCGCTGAAACTGGAATCGCTTGCACACAAATTAGCTGAAGCTTCTTGTATTTCAGGGATCCAAAATGCCAGTGTAGAGGAGGTCTTGGAGCCACAGAGTAACCAGTTTATAATGAGGTCACTGGTACCAAACACAACTGTTGCGCTGTTCATTAAGAGGAAGAAATACATTTATAATATAAGGTAAAAAGGCCTGCTTAAAAGTGGGCTAGTCAGTCTGAGATCCAAAGCCATATTAGTGGTATACCAAAGTGTGGCATACCTTCCATTGTCATTGTGCACAGGCTTTTCTCTCTGAAAACAATGTTATAAATCCATGTGAAGAGGTCATTTAAGGATGGCTCTCAGCATGGATGAGGGGAATCTCACATGTTCAAATAAGGTAATAGCAAGTGCTTAGCTGCTACCTAGCAGAAGTATGGATTTCTCTCTAGGTCAGTGGTTCCAATCCAGCCCCTGTCAATCTAGCTGAGAGTCTTGTGGCTGTTTGATAGCCAAAGTGAAATGAGTCTGTGCTCCTAGCCCAGCTTTTGGTGGCTATGTATTCATATGGCAAATGTATTCCAGCTGAAAGGGCAGGGACTGGATGGGCTAGGGAGGCTGATCTCCCCTCTTGAACATGTGGTTTGGAAGAATTTCAGATGTTCTTCTGACTGCTGTGGTAAGTAGTGCTGTGCTATACATCTTTGCAGTCCCTCTTATTCCTTTATCTTTCTGACGTCCTCAGGAGAGCAAAACTTTGTCATTTTCAGGATCTTTTAGTGAGTAATGACACCAAGGGCTTGATCCTGCAAACACTTGTGCACAGGGCATTTTATATGTATGAGAATATGTACGTGTACATACAGTTTGGTAGGATCAGGGATCTGGTTAGGATGAGTGGAGCAGTATTTTTTCCAGGAGTATTGCCCTGATAAAACCTAAGGATTATGCAAAGATGTAAAAGGTACCATCACAGTTACGCACAAGAACATATTTTGAAGAGAGTCCTTTCCCCCAAACCTGGACAGCTTCAGGATGCACTTATTTGCAGCAGATTGCTCACTCAAGAGATGCCCCTGGATTCTGTGCCCTGTCCCAGACAGAGTACAGTCACTGTTAAACAAGACCAGGAAAGCTAGTGCTTGAGCTGTACAGAAGGCTGTTTGGCATTGTAAGTAGCTGCTTACTTTAATAAACCTTTTCCCTTTAGGGGGGGAATTGTGAGTTAACAGATCATGATTAAATTCAGGTTAAGTCTTCATAGGGTGACTCTTTAGCTGCCTGAATAAGTCTAGCAGATACTGATGGATGGCAAACAAGCACTCTGCAGTCCATTGGACAAAGCACTTGTTGTACATTTTCAAATCCTGTTTTGCTTTTCCTTTTTATTCTTGATTCTTGCAAACTATCTTACATTTATGGGTACAGTAGAACACAGCTCATACTATTATGTGAAACTTTCAAGAGGCCTTGACAGTGTGCATGTCCTGGCATCAACTGTGCAAATCCTTTGCTTGAATCTTAAAACCCAAAGGGAAATATGATGAGGGCTTTTTTTCTCCAAGCAACTTCTGGGGCAAGAAAAGCTATGGATGCTCTTTGGTGGTGGAAATGGTCCTGCACCTGAGCTAGGCTAAATCAGTGTTGCTTCATTGGCTTCAGCTGAGAATCCCACCCAACATCTCTGTATCACATTATCAGCCAAGCAAATACTTTTGCCTCCTGGAGGAGTATTCAGATTTCAGTGTACCAACAGCTGCGCTGGCAATGTTCCAGCAGCTGGAGGTCCGCTGCAACTAATTTGGACATTAATTTACAATGTAAATTAATATGCATATTTAGTGCATATATGACATTCTCCTTTTTTGCATCCACCCTCCTGCTAAGGAAACACAGTAGGGCTGATGGGAGGAATGGATCTGATAGCCTCTGATCCACATGCACACTTGTATATATATATATATATGTGTGTGTGTGTGTATGTATGTATGTATGTCTCGTCTCTTCAGAACCTTTATTGTCTCTTATATTAACCACTATTTTTACTTTTTCATTCCATCTCTGATTACTGCCCTCCTTTGTCTGCACTGTTGTCTCCATGTTCATTTCCTCCATGTTCCCTCCCTGGACACCTCATCCTTTTCTATCTGGCCCCTAATCTCCCCTTCTTTCTTATTTTCTGCTTTCCTCCATCTCCTCCTCTGTTCCCTCTTGGGCCTTCCCCCTTCCTAAGTCTCCTGATTGGTATTAGTCTCTGCACCCCATTCTCTATCTGGCTTGTGTTCAAAGCAGAACAGAATTGTCTAAAGGGTTGGGATTGGGATAGAGGTTCCCACCCCAGTTATTTTATTTACCAAGAACCTGCAGACTTTGGACTTACAACCAAAATTTTACTGACGTATGTTTTTACTGACAGTAAAAAATATGTCCAGGGTTGGCAACCCTGTATGACCGTGTCAATATTTTTATACCCCACTGCCCCGACCATAGGGGTCCCTTACTCACCCACACTTTGACACCTTCAACTGCAGCCCACATCATGCTTCCCTCAAAACCCAGTCCTCAGCTTGCTCCTTGCTGGCCCTGTTCCCTCCATCCTGGCACAGATCCCATCTGCTGTTTCTCTGCACCTCCCCACCACCCTCAGTCCCAAAGCTTTGTCCCAGCAAGGAGCAGAGACTCTAGTGAACCAGCAACCCTTGATAGACAGTTCATGGCAGGGCACTGAGCAGTGCTTTTTCTTAGACACCAGGTGATGCTGCTCTGCTCTCTCTGTCCAGCGTCAATACTTGAGTGTAGCTTCAATCAGGCAGTGAATCTTCAAACAAGCTTAAAACTTGTTATTTTTATGGAAGCACAATTATTTTTACAGGATTCATGGACAGGTGATTTTAGGCTGCTTTTTTACCAACCATCAATAAATGTATGGACAGTTGAGAACCTTGATTGGGATTCCTGGTGAGTCAAAATGGCAGAAACCAAAGTTTGGTAGAAACTTTGGCAGAAACCAAAGTGGTACAGATGGAATGAAAACAAAACTTGTTGTGGGATCTGAAGTCAATAGAACAGTCTCAGGGCTTCTCAAGCAGGAGACATGATCAAATCCAGTCAGCTGCTACCAGGATCTCAACTGAATCAGATACAAAGTGACTAATAGATTGATTAATTTAGCTAAAAACTAACTAGTCAGAGATGGCCAACCAAATGTAAAAAGTAGTTGATAATTTGATTACCATGGACAAAAAGTTTCAGGTGCTAGCAAACAACCAGAATGCTCTGGCCAATTAAACTTGCAAATAAAGCAGAGCCAGCAAGGGCTTAAATAGCAGGGGGAACTGACAAGAGAAGGAACTCCTGTGTTTGCAGGGCTCCAGAGAAAATCTTTGCATGCTCTTCTTCTGTCTTTTGATTTCAGTGGGTCTGTTCAGGGCAAATGCTGCAGCTCCATGAAAGCAAAGTTTAGCTACTTGAATGTAAACTTCAGGAATAATCCAAAGCATCCTGTGAGGACCTGGCAAAGCATAGAAAGAGCAGGAGATGCTGGATGTTCCCCAGTTCTTCTGAGAACTTGTAAAGTGGTATTGTTATCTCATCTGTCAGTGGTGTAAACTAATTTAGTCAGTGCTTAATGCAGAGTGGATAACAGCCAGGCTGCCACAGAGAGCAAATGAATCACACAGCTTCGGTGCTGCAACATAGCCTTGTAAGGCCAGAGAATGGCTCGAATGTACTTCCAATACTAATGGAAACAGAAGGCGGTGAAGAGTTGTAGGGGTCTGAATCTTCCATAGTCTCCAAGGGACTTTACTCTTTGCTTCCAGTCTGTTGTGAGCTCTTAGTGAGAGTTTCTTAAAGCCAATTCAAAGGGACATAAGATCCAATGAAAATGACCTGCTGTCAGAACTGAGCCATCATGGGCAGGTGTATGAGGTCTCGGGGGATGATACCAACCCACTGTGTGCGTGTGAGATTGCAGTTCCTGTAGTTTGCAGCTGGCATGCAACTACCAGGGACCATTAGTTAGTGCTGTATTAGGTCTGGAAGAAAAAGAACCTGGCCAACATTTAAACAGTGAGGGCCTGATGTCAGACTCACTAATTCTTATTTAGGCACCTTAATAATATGCCTGATTTGCAACAGCAGCCAGGATTCAGAGGCTCCCACTGATTTTAATTAACCTTTTAAACTACTGTTTAGAGCTGAGATTGTCAATGGAACCCAGGGCATGTTAGTTATCTAAATTGTATTGGAAATATGGGTATTTAACTTCTTTAGGGTCCTTAAAAAAATCCTAACTTAGTCCCCAGAAGGAGCTTACGTTTACAGACACAAGATTGGAAAAGATGCCCTGGGGGCACTGAACGTAGTTCTCTGACAGTGCAGGCAACCATGTTATATAATTTCTTTAAAAAGTAAGCAAGTTCCGTTTTGAAACTAGGTAGCAGTAGTTTGCATCCTCCTCCTACTGGAAGGGTGTTCCAGAAACTCACTTCTCTGATGGGTATGAAGCTCTGAATTATATAGTGGGTCCAATAAAAGATATCACCCTAAATAAATCTTGCCTCTCTCATAATTTCTGGACTGTCGTGGCTACAACATCACTCTTGCGCTACCAACCTATACTTATTCATTGCTGGTTTATGTCCATTTGTTCTTGGGTCAATATATCTCAAATTCACTCCCATTTACATAAGACACCATAGCTCTTCTCAGCCATGGTTTCTCAACTAAAAAAGCCAAGTTCTTTTAGCCTCATTTGTAAAATAGATTACCATTCCTCTGGCTTTTCTAATGGTCCTCATCTGCACCTGTTTCAGGCTGAATTCATCATTACTGAATACCAATGACCAGACTTATGTACTGTACAGTACTTCAGAGCAGGCATTCCCTGTGTCCTGTTGCAGTGGAAACCCTTTCCCCAGTATATTTTAGGATCACATTCTCATTTTTCTTAACTACATCACATGTGTGGCTCATAGTCATCCTAATACCCCCCCAAGTTTTTTTCTCCTCTATTATTTCCAACTGATTTGCCCCCAGACTGTGGTTGACTTCTTAGTTACTAGACCTTGAATTTGTGAACTTGCACTTTGTGCTCTCAATTTTTATTCTATTTCTATTGCTCTGGTCTTCAAGGTCCTCCTGCATGATATTCTGATCTTCCTACTGTATATGCTACTGTTATTAATGAAGGAGTTTTTTTTAGTTGATTTACTTTGAGTTGGTCTAATGAAAGATATCGGATTGACCCAAAGAAACTTGTATGTTATTAATGAAGACCTTAATTAAGATCAGGTCCAAGTGTGAGGCTTGAGCAACTCCCCTTGTAGCCTTTTTCTAGCCTGATGCTTCCCTTTTCAACACAACTCATTGTCATTTCTCCTTAGCCACCTCACTGTTGTACTAGTCACTGTCTTCTCCAGCTTAATTGATCATTTCACAGGTTTTCCTTATCGTAAATAGATAGATGAAATCTGTTGGAAATAGATAATATCTACTGCACTTCCTTTGTCTACAATAGGGGTGTCAAACTCAATCAACCCTGTGGGATGGATGAGGGTTGCTAGGCTGGTCTGCAGGCCTGATTGGGACCAATGCCTTATGCTGTATACAGAGCCTGTGGCACCAGGTGCAGCCCACACGCTGGATACAGCACACACTGGCCTCACTGGGGCTTGTGCTGCATGTGGTGCATGGGCTGGACCTGGCATTTCATGCAGGACAGGGGGCTGGTCCAGGCCATGGGCTACATGTGGCACCCTGCCACACAGGTCCTGCCCCTGGGACTGGTTCAGATAGGGCCCCACACTGTTTGAGGCTATGGCTGGGGCCAGCGTGAACCTCATACAGCACAAAGGCTCAGTCTGGAGACCCATGGGTTGGATCATACAGCTCCATGGGCTGGATTCAGCTTGTGGGCCATAGATTTGACAGCCCTGGTCTACAGAAATCAGTTACTCATCCAAAAGAAAGAGATCAGATTAGATCTACCTATGCTGAAACCATGTTGTATTTTATCTCATTTTCCATTTACCTCCATGGCTGTGTGTAGATGAAATGAGAAGCGTGTGTGCATGACACTTTAAAGCAGGCTAAATGCTTTTGCACCACTGCTTCAGTGGTGTCAGTGTTTGCATGCCTCGGAGGTGTATTGCACATTAATTCCAGCCTCTGTAGGAAATTTGGTGGTGTAATGTGCCTTAAATGACCTGGGAAACTAAAACTCCTTGCGGGGGGAGGCTGCTGCTGCTGTGAAGGGAAGCACCAGCCCCACACTGCAACCTAAGGACCACTTCGTCCGCCGGCAGCTCGCCCTCCCCTCCCCGCTGGAGAGGCAGGTAAGCCAGCAAGGTGTGTGCACAACAGGGCGTTTAGTCAGCCCTAAATTGAAGCAGTGTTTTTTTAAAACCCACCACTTCGATTTAGGGCCGCTGTTTCATCTGCATATGCCCTATGTCATCAATGATTTTTTTCTTTAAAAATCTATTCTAAAGATTTGCATACTATTGAGGCCAGATTAATTGGTCTGTTGATCAGATCCCTTTGCCCGCTCCTAAAAATGAAGGTAATATGATGTTTACTGTTCTTCAGTTACACAGAACCATTCCTGACTTGAGAGGTTTATTAAAAATCCTTACAACTGATTTTATATGCCATTTTTTTCAAAAATCCTTCATGGAGATTATCCAGTCTCCTTGAACTGAATGCACTGAGATTTTTGTGTTTTGCTTCCTCTTGGAAGTGAATGTGGATATTTCCAGAAATTGTGTCATTACTGGAAATTTTAACTTCCTAGATATAGATTGGAGATCAAATGCTGGGAGAGCCCATATAATTCTAGATGTGACAAAGAAACAGATTTTTTCATGAGTCACTGAAAAAAGGTGAAGCTGTTTTAGACTTATTTTTGGTAATTAGTGAACACATCTACATGTTCTATTACTGTTGTTTAGACTTACTGGCTGTGTCTACATGTGCATTTGATTTGGAAGCAGTTTACTCTCAGCCACAGTGCTCTGCCCCTGGCCAGAGGCTGACCCCCTAGTGGTCTGGCAGACCAGGAGCAAATTTTCTCCTGGTCAATGTCTACAATAGCACATTAACTGGTTAGGGGACTGACTCTCTGGAGGAGATGCATGGGTGGAAGCCTGATGTATCCCCAAGAACTTTAGACCCCTGGTGGACCCCCGAAACCCCTGACCCCCAGCATGAAGCCAGGAGGTAAGCGGGGGACCACAGTGGGTAGCTAGATAGTGGTGGGGGGCAGCTGAGTGGAGCCGGGGAGGGTCACACCTCCCCTGGCCCCTACTTAGCTCAGCCCCCAGGGAGCTATGCAACCAGAGCTATGTGAACAGAGTGCGCAAACAGGCGCTATTTGGGCCTTGCATGCAAGTTAGTACAGGAGTTCAAGCATAAGGGTGCACAGGGGGGCCTCCAGCGGGCTCTCAGACAGAAAACCTGAGGTGACTAGGGGTAAACAGGTATCTTTATGGGAACGTCAGAAGCATGGGCAGTAAATAGGACAAACTTGCTCCTTCTGGTAGACAAGGAATTTGACCTCATGGGGTTGATGGAGACCTGGTGGGATGATACATACTGGGTAGTGGATATTGAGGGCTATAGGCTGTATAGGAAGGATCAGGCTGAGAAGAAGGAAGGAGGGGTGGCCTTCTATGTGAAAAAGTGGTACTCCTCCCTGCAGGTCATGTTTGATTGCACAGAGAGGCCCCTTGAGACCCTCTGGGTCAAGATACAAGGGGGCTCAGGAGAAGGGGACCTGATGGTGGGAGTCTACTATAGGCCTCCCTACCAAGTTGAGGAGAGCGACCAGGAATTCTCTAGGGAACTGACTGAGGCAGCCAGCACTAAAGACTTGATTGTTATGGGTGACTTCAGCTACTCTGACATCTGTTGGGAAGACTATTCAGCCAGCTCCAGCAGGTCAGTCAACTTCTTGGCAGCTATAGATGACCTGTTCTTGACACAGGCTGTGGAGGGACTGACTAGGAGTAAAGTCACTCTGGACTTGGTGCTGACCAAAGGGGAAGACATGGTAGGCAACCTGCAGATTGGAGGTACTCTGGGCGACAGTGATCATGATGTGATTAGATTCACCATCCACCAAAAGGCTGGGAATTCTGTCAGCAGAACAGAAGTCCTAGACTTTAGAAGGGCAGACTTTGGTAAACTCAGGAGACTAGTTAAAAAGGCCCTAGGCAACCAGTGAATGGACAATTTGGCAGTTCAAGAATGGTGGTGCTTCCTGAAGGAGGAAGTTCTTATCGCTCAAAAAGAGGCCATCCCCACGCAGTCAAAAAGAGGGACAGGGGCCAAGAGACCTGTTTGGCTCAACAGGGACATTAGGGAGCTTCTGAAAAAGAAAAAAATAAGCGTACAAGCAAT
>NW_005841994.1:2823965-2859650 GCF_000455745.1 Alligator sinensis
CAGCATCCAGAGAGGGGTACACTTATATGGCCAGGGTCTGCAGCTATGAGACAAGGAAAGCCAAGGCATGTATAGAAATCAAGCTGGCAACTGAAATAAATGGCCATTTGTACACGCCATGGGGGTTTACTTCAGTTTAATTCTCCCTAAATTGAAGCAGTGGGTTTTTAACAATACCGCTTCAATTTAGGGTGAAGTAAACACCTGTGGCATATACACAAGATCAGGCCTGATCCTTACCTGCCTCTCCAGCAGCAGGAAGAGGAAGGTGAGCTGCTGGCAAGCTGAGCGATCCCTGAGGTGTGGGGGGTGATTGGGGGGGGCTGGGGCTTCCCTCTGTAGCAGCAATGGTGACCCCTGCCCACAGGCATCTGGCTTGGGTGGTCCCAGGGGGCACTGCAGCCATGGAGGGGAGCACCAGGCTCCCACACATCTCAAGCAGGCAGGTAGGCTCTGGGGACAAAAAAAAAGAAAAAATCAGGCTTCAGTGGAGCCTTTTGCATGGGCTGCTGCCAGGCTGCCTACACAGCCCCTAAGCTGCACAGGACCTGGTGCTTCCTTCCACGAGTGTAAGGTAGCAAACTAAAATACCTCAACGATGCTTTATTTTTCTGCGTCCCAAAGTCATTTAACATGCATTATGTTACCAACATATATAAACAGCCGCGCCATTAAAGCACATTATGTTGCCAACATGTGTAAACAGCTGCACCATTAAAGCAGTGCAAAAGGGCATTAAGTTGCTTTAAAGGCCAACTTTGTGGCACGTGCAAATGGCCAAAGACAACAAAAAGTCCTTTTATAGGTACATAGGGAGCAAGAAAAAAATCAAGCTCCACTGTGAGACCCCTACTGAATATGGGAAGGCAGCCCACAGTTTATCCCCCTTGAAAAGGCAAAGCTCTTAAATGCTCATTTCACATCAGTATTTTTGAAATCAGATGGGAACTCATCACATATCCAGAGGCCCAGAGAATACAGGGAAGAAAGTAGTCCACATGAAATCAGTCCCAAATAGGTGAGGGTACATTTAGAACATTTGGATGTTTTCAAGTCTGCTGGTCCAGATGACCTGTGTCTGAGAGTCCTGAAACAACTAGCTGAGCTCATAGCGGTGCCTCTGGCAAGATTCCTCAAAGAGTTGTGGCACTCAAGGGTGGTCCCAAACAACTGGAGGAAGGCTAACGTGATACCCTTCTTTAAGAAAGAGAACAGGGACGACCCTGCAAACTATGGACTGGTCAGTCTGACTTCAGTCCTGGGAAAAATCTTTGAAAAAATTGTCAAGGAGGCCGTCAACAACAAGCTCATAACTGGTGGGGTATTAAGAAGCAACCAGCACGGCTTTGTTGAGGGGAAGTCGTGTCTAAAAACCTGGTGTCCTTTTATGACCAGGTAACTAACCAATTGAACATGGGACATGAGGTTGATATCATTTACCTAGACTTCAGCAAGGCCTTTGATACTGTTTCCCATGAGATTCTCTCAATTCATTTGGAAGTTACTGGTCTAGACTAGTCTATAGTGAGGTGGGTTGGTAACTGGCTCAGAGGCCGATCCCAGAAAGTTGTACTTGATGGGATGGCTCATCCTGGAGGGCCATCTCCAGTGGTGTCCCCCAAGGATCAGTGTTTGGTCCCATGCTCTTTAACATCTTTATCAATTACTTGGATGAGGGAGTCGAAAGTACAATGATTAAGTTTGCAGATGATACCAAGCTGTGGGGAAATGCGGGCACATCTGAGGACAGGGTAAGGATCCAGGAAGACCTTGACAGACTGGTCCTATGGACTGATTGCAATCAGATGAGGTTCAACAGGGACAAGTGCCAGGTCATTCATCTGGGGTGGAAGAACCTTCACCATAACTATACAATGGGTGGTGGTCCACTGGCTGGCACTGCATTTGAAAGGGACCTGGGAGTGACAACTGACCAGAGGATGAATATGAGCCACCAGTGCAATGAAGCCACCAGAAGAGCAAATAGAACTCTGGCCTGCATCAGCCGATGTGTTGCCAACAGATCCAGAGAGGTGCTCCTCCCCCTCTATTTGGCATTGGTGAGGCCACCCCTGGAGTACTGTGTCCAGTTCTGGGCGCCGCACTTCAAGAAGGATGTGGATAAGCTAGAAAGGGTACGGAGAAGGGCCACTCATATGATTAGGGACTGGAGGATAGGCCCTATGAGAACAGACTCTGGGAACTGGGTTTGTTTGGTCTGAGTAAGAGAAGACTGAGAGGTGACTTGATAGCCTCTGACAAGTATGTCAGGGGTGAATACCAAGATCTAAGGCAGTAACTCTTCAGAAAGGCACCCCTTGGGAGGACAAGGACCAATGGGGACAAGCTAGTTGAGGAAAAATTTAGGTTAGACATAAGGAAAAACTTCTTTTCCGTAAGAGTATCTAGAAGGCTAACCAGGGGCATTCAGGATACCTTAGGGGCAAAAAAGAGGCATACAGGAAGTGGAAGCAGGGGGTAGCTAGCAAAGAGGAGTATACTTCTTTGGCCTGCACCTGCACGGAGTTGATCAGGAAGGCCAAGGCAACTCTAGAACTCAGGCTAGCATCAAGGATTAAGGACAATAAAAAGTCCTTCTTTAGGTACGTTGGGAGCAAAAAGAGCGTGTGGGGTAGCTTAGGACCCATACAGGATGGGCAGGGGGGCTTAGTGACGGATAGCAGGGACAAGGCAGAGCTCTTCAATGAGCATTTTGCCGCTGTCTTCTTAAATGGGAATCTAGATGAACCCTCAACATACATCACGGACACCAACAAAGGGAACATCAGCTGACCAACGGTCAGTACTGACACGGTAAAAAGCCACTTGGAGGGACTGGACATATTCAAATCACTGGGACCAGAGGGACTCCACCCATGAGTAATGAAGGAATTAGCGGAGGGCATAGCTGATCCACTGGCAAGGATATATGAGCGCTCATGGTGCTCGGGTCAGGTCAGGTTCTGGAGGATTGGAAGAGGGCTAACGTTGTCTCAATCTTTAAGAAGGAGAGGAAGGAGAACCTGGGGAGCTAAAGACCAGTCAGCCTTACCTCTATCCCTGGGAAAATCCTAGAAAAAAATATCAAGGAACACATCTGTGGGAGCCCTCTGGCTAATGTGATGCAGAGTGGTAAGCAACATGGGTTTTTAGCAGGCAGGTCCTGCCTGACTAACCTAGTTTCCCTTTACAATAAGGCCACCAATTGTTTAGATGCAGGAGTCGAGGTGAATGTGATCTATCTGGACTGCAAGAAGGCCTTTGACAAGGTATCCCATACCATCCTTATAAATAAACTGAGGGGATTTGCCTTGGATGATTATACAGTAGACTGGGTAGCAAATTGGCTCAAGGGTCTCACTCAGAGGGTGGTAGTGGATGGGTTGGTGTCAGCCTGGAAAGATGTGGGCAGTGGAGTCCCTCAGGGCTCAGTTCTGGGGCCAGTGCTGTTCAACATCTTCATCAGTGATCTGGATGAAGGGGTGGGAAGCACCCTGTCCAAATTCGTGGACGACACAAAATTATGGGGTGCAGCTAACACCCTGGAGAGGAGGAACCAGATCCAGGCCAACCTAGAAAGGCTGGGGAAGTGGGCAGAGAGCAACAGGATGCAATTCAATAAGGACAAGTGCAAGGTGCTGCATCTAGGGAGGAAGAACTGCCATCATACCTACAGGCTGGGGGGGGACTTTCTCAGCTCCACTGAGGCAGAAAAAGATCTTGGAGTCAGTGTTGACTGCAGGATGAACATAAGTCACCAATGTGCTGAAGCAGTTGGCGGAGCCAATCGCACCTTGTTGTGCATCTGTAGGTGCTTCATAAACAGGTTCAGGGAAGTGATTCTCCCCCTCTATGTGGCATTGGTTAGACCGCAGCTGGAGTACTGTGTCCTGTTCTGGACGCCGCACTTCAAGCGGGATACAGACAACCTGAAGAGGGTCCAAAGAAGAGCCACTCACCTGATTAGAGGCCTGCAGGGAAGGCCCTACGAGGAAAGGCTAAGGGAGCTTAACCTCTTCAGCCTCTCCAAGAGAAGGCTGAGAGGGGACCTTGTGACAGAGTACAAATTCATAAGCGGAGAGCAACATGAAGTAGGCAATGATCTGTTCACCAGGGCACCCCCTGGAATGACAAGGAACAATGGCCAAAAGCTACAAGAGAGAAGGTTCAGCCAGGACATTAGGAAAAAGTTCTTCACGGTCAGGGCTGCCAGAATCTGGAATGGGCTCCCAAGGGAGGTGGTGCTCGCCCCATCGATGGGGGTCTTCAAGAAGAGACTGGACAGGCACCTGACTGGGATCACATAACCCCAGGGTTGGTGTTTCTTTTCTTGCCTGCCAGGGGCAGGGGTTGAACTAGATGGCCCACTGAGGTCCTTTCCGACTCTATGAATCTATGAATCTGGAACACACTCCCAGCAGAGGTGGTGCAGTCGCCATCCCTGGAGGTGTTCAAGAGGAGGCTGGACAAGCACCTTGTTGAGCTTGTTTGAGCCCATTTACCTCCTGCCCATGGCAGGGGACCAGACTTGAAGATCTTACAGGTCCCTTCTGGTCCTTCTATTCTATGATTCTGTGATTCTAGCTAATGTGCATTAGGCCCAAGTACCTGGGGGCACTTTTACACATGCTCTGGGGGTGGGGGTGAAGGGGTGGCGTTTTAATTAGAGCGACTCTGAGAGCTGCTCTAATTAAAGCGCTGCAGAGTCTTGTGAATCAGCATCCCCGCTGCCAAGCTTTAGTTCAAGCACTCCCTGCTTGATGAGCTTTAGTTCAAGCACTTCTGCCGTCATTTTGAAGCACAGGGATGTTGATACACAAGACATAGGAGGCTGCTGGAGAGCAGTAGTTGCCACACTCCAGCAGATGTGATTAATCAAGTCTGCTCTGACACTGTAATTACAGCATGTCGGAGCAGCTTCTGCACTCATGTACAGGTACCCTGTATTTACAGGTACTAGAAAAATACATATTAGAATAATCTAATGCACGTTGTGCACATGGTTTTTTAGTGATTCATAAATTCATAGGCTGGAAGGGACCTTGGAAGATCATCAGGCCCAGCCCCCTGCACCAAGCAGGAAATATAACTGGGGGGGTCAGGTGACCTCAGGAAGGTGACTATCCAGTTTCCTCTTGAAGATTTCCAGGGTAGGTGATTGCACCACCTCTGGAGGCAGCTTATTTCACAGTCTGGACACCCTGGCTGTTTTTCCTAATGTTGAGCCTGAATCAATCTTCCAGGAGTTTGTGGCCATTACTCCTGATTTTCCCCTTGGGTGCCCTGGTGAACAGTTGCTCACCGAGCCCTTGATGTACTCCCCTCGTGTAGTGGTAAGCTGCTTCTTTTCCTCAGGCTGAAGAGTCCCAGATCCATCAGCCTTTCCTCATATGGCTTGCCATGTAAGACTCTGATCATATGAGTAGCTCTTCTTTGAACTCTCTCAAGCTTGTCCATGTCCTTGTGTGGGGCCCAGAACTGGACTCCAGCTGCAGTCTCATCAGTGCTGAGTAGAGCAGAAGAATCACCTCCATGGCTTTGCTGGAGATGCATCAATTGATGCATGCCAGAGTATTATTTGCCCTGCTGGCTACAGCATTGCACTGCTGGCCCATATTTATACTGTGGTCTATTATTACCCCCAGGTCCCTTTCATTCGTGCTAGTCAGTTTGGTGCCACCAAGCCTGTAGGTGTGTAGGAGGTTGTTCATCTGCAGGTGAAGCACTTTACATTTCTCAACATTGAACTTCATCAGGTTACAATCGGCCCAACTTGCCAGCCTGTCTAGGTCTGCCTGTAACTGTAGCCTATCTTCAAGCATGATCATGCTTCCCCATAAGCATCTTCAAAAGCCACCTAGCCGGGGTCATTTGACCCCAGCATCCTTTCCTGCCCATGGCAGGGGGTTGGACTTGATGATCTGCTTAGGTCCCTTCTGACCCAACCAACTATGAAAGTATGAAACTATAACTTGGTGTCGTCTGCAAACTTGGCCAGTGAGCTCTTCACCCCCACATCCAAATTGCTAATAAAGATGTTCAAAAGTATTGGACCAAGCACCGACCCCTGAGGGACACCGCTGCCCACTTCTCACCAGGATGACACAGATCCCTTCACTATGACTCTCTGGGTCCTATCCTGCAGCCAGTTTCTCACCCATTTGACTGTCTCAGAGTTAAGCTCACAATCCTCCAATTTTGTCATGAGCACATCATGGGATACTAGCTCAAAGGCCTTTTGGAAGTCTAGATATACAATGTCAACTTGCGCTCTTGTGTCCAGGTGGCAAGTTACCTGGACATAGAATGAGATGAGGTTGGTAAGACAAGACCTGCCCACAATGAAGCCATGCTGGCTGTCATTCAGAATCTTACCTTCTGCAAGCTTATTGCAGATAGACTCCTTGATGAACTTTTCTAGGATCTTCCCTAGGATGGAAGTTAGGCTGATTGGCCTACAGTTACCCAGGTCCTTCCTCCTGCCCTTCTTGTGGATGGGTACAACATTGGCCTTCTTCCAGTCCTCAGGGACTTCTCCAGAGCGCCACGAGTTTTGGAAGAGTTTTGCCAGGGGTTCTGCAATAACTTTGGCCAGCTTCTTCAGCACTCTCGGATGAAGATCATCCAGTCCTGCTGACTTGTATACATCTAATTTTATTAATTGGCCATAAACCAATTCTATGGCAATAGTAGGAAGGTGATTATTCCTACTGTGCTCATCCTCTGTTCTACCTGGTGTGTTTTTCCCCTTGGTCTGGTGAAAGACCAAGGCAAAGTAGTCATTCAGGAGTTCAGTTTTCAGGGTGCCGGTAACCAGCTTTCCTGAGTTGTTAAGCAATAGCCCTGCACTCCCATTTGTTTTCCTCCTGTTCCCTATGTACCTAAAGAAGGACTTCTTGTTGTCCTTGATTCCCATTGCTAATCTAAGTTCGGTCACTGCTTTAGCCTTTGTTACCTGTTCCCTGCAAATGTGGGCTGTTGTGGAATAGTCCTCCTTGGGGCCCACCCCGAGCTTCCATTGTTTATAAGCCTCTTTCTTCCTTGTTAAGAGGACCGTGATTTCCCTATTTAGCCAAGAGGGCTTCCCAGCCCTTCTGTTACCTTTTCTCTGCATGGGAATAGACTTCCTTTGTGCTTCAAGTATCGTGTCCTTAAGGAACAACCACTCTTTGTGCACACCTTTCACCTTCGGTCCCTGGTCCTGCAGCACTTGCCTGATTAGTGACCTAAGCTTGTTGCAATTTTCATTTTTGAAGTCCAAGACTTCAATCCTGCTATCCGATTTGTCTGCCTTATGTTGAGTAGTGAACATGATGGTTTCATGGCTGCTGTCACCCAGACTTCCCTCTATAGTTAAGTCGGTCACCAGGTCATCTCCTTTGGCCAGGACCAAGTCTAGCAGAGCGTCACCTCTGGTTAGCCCATGCACCTCCTGAGTCAGGAAGAGCTCCTCGATACAGGTCAGGAAGGATTGCAACAGTTCCAACTTGGCTGTGTGTTCCTCCCAGGAGATGTTTGGATAATTAAAATCACCCATGATGACCATGTCCCATGCACGTGTAGCCTCAGTCAATTCTTGGGTGAACTCCAGATCAAGTTCCTCCCCCCTGGTTTGGTGGTCTGTAGTATATACCTACAGTTAGGTCTCTCTCGCCATGCCCCCGTCTCTCCCCCCCACAACTTGACCCAGAGGATTTCAAGCTGTCTATTTTTGGGGGCCGATGTTGGCCTCCAAGGAGGTGTACTGCTCTTTCACATAGAGAGCAATGCCTCCACCCTTTTTCCGCACTCAGTCCCTTCTATGCAAGGTGTAGCCCTCTATAGCTACACACCAGTCATGTGAGGAGTTCCACCAGGTCTCCATAATCCCTACTAGATCATAATGCACACTGGGGAGCTGGAGGGCTAGCTCCTCCTGCTTGTTCCCCATGCTCTTGGCATTAGTATATAGGTACCTGAGTCCTCCTACCAAGGCCCTCATCTTCTCATCGTGCTGATGGAGAACTATTCCCTCAGCTCCCACAAGAGTGGCTCTCCCAGTATCCCTATCTACTGGGCTTATTTGTATGTTGGTCCCTGGACATGTTTGAATTTGTGTACCCCCATTCCCCAGCAATCTTAGTTTAAAGCCCTGTCCAAAAAATCGGCCATCCTGGCCGTGAACAGGGACTTACCTTTCCTCATGAGGTAGATGCTGTCCCTTCCCAGGAGTGATGTTTTAATGTGCATTAGATTAATTTAATGCACATTATACTCAGTGAGAACATATAGAAGAACTAGTCATAGGAAACAACTTTGGAACAAGTGCTCATGAGTTGAATAAGATTACATACTTAGTTTAAACTAAATGGAAGGATTAAAAAAAAGTATATTTATGGTTCTTGGATTTAAAAGAGTAAATTCTGCAGACTTAAAGGAACCAGTTAGTTAAATCTACTTTACTGAAGAGCTTAAGGACCTGACTGTGGAGAGACTGAGAAAGATTTTAAATGAAAAAGTGCAAAACATTCTGGAATTGATTTCCAAGAAGGGGATGGTGGTCGGGAGAGGGAAGGGGATTTGTAGAGGAGAGCTCCAGACCTATCTGGCTAAATAACCATCTCAAACAGGATATTAAGAATAAGCAGAGAGCCTACCAGGAATGGAAAAAAAAGTACTGATCAGCAAAGAAAGCTAAACCTTACATATGAGGAAGCATAGGGATAAAGTGAGAATTGCCAGAAGCCAAGCCAAGTTTGACCTGGCTGAGGAAATTAAAACAAATAGCAAAAGGTTCCTCAGCTATACAAATAAAGAGAACCAGGAAAGAAGAAATGGGGCTGGTAGGTGGTAAGGGAAGGGCAGAGATTAAATACAATCTAGGCAAAACTCAAAGAATAAATGAACACCTTGTGTCAGTTTAAAAAAAGACAAATTATGTTGAGTGTGGCGACACAGGCAAGGTGGTTCCTGAGAAGGAGAGCGTGGAGATGCTTACAGCCATGACTGAAGTGGAAAAGCCCCAGGCACTGATGTTCAGGAGGCTGGCAATTCTCCATCCCAGCACTCTGCCAGAACTGGCTCATGAAATTGCAGGTCCGGATACCTCTGGGCAACTGGTTTTGAATGTCTTTGCCAACTTCAAGCTCAGTTTTCCAGTTAGTGCAGAGTGTTCCAGCAGGCTGAGATACAGTGCAGAGTGGACTCTGTAGGCACTTGGCTGGGGAGAAAAGACTAGTCATTTGAAAACATTCAGGTAAGTGTGGTCCATGCCCCAGGGCTTACAAACTAGTGGAAAAGATGAAGCAACATGGGAGAATCAGAAACAACAGGGGGGACAGCTGGATTTGGTGACAAAAATATTTAAGTCCATATTCTGCTCCCCTTCCTCACACAGTGTGGTGCCTTACTTAAGCAGTTCCTGTGAAATAAAGGGAACTAAATGTATAGTACAGTTTTACTCCTTATGAGTAAGAGGGACAGGGCCCAAAATTTGCCAGGCAAATAATTTATTAGTCGCAGAAATGGATTTTCAGGATGCCTAAAACAGTTCATGTATCTGTGTCACACTTGGCAAAAACTTTAAATCAAAATGAAAAATATTCAGAAAAGTCAAAATATTTCAGTTTGATGGTGTTGACATGAAACATGCTTATGTTTTCAAAGGTAGCAAAACATAGTCTCAGGTGATGATCTCAGGAAAAAAAGTTAAATAAAAGGTTTGAAAACAAAAACATTTTGCGTCAACAGGAAGTTTGATTTGGTCCAAAATATTTGGGGAGGGGGGGATGGGACAGGGAGGCTTCATTTTGGTGTGAAGACAAAACTTTTTCTCTTCGCAAAAACCTGAAATGTTGGCAGTGATGGGAGGAGTTGACTGCTCACCTTAAAAACAAATATTTGCACAGCTGAAGAATGTTTTTTTACATTATCTTTCATTCAAAAATATCCGTCTTGAATAACATTTATCTCATTCTCTGGCATCATTCCCTACCAGCACCGCTTGCCTTGACTATGCTGAGAAACAGCGTTGTCTCCATTACTTGGTACACCGAGTCCATTCTACTGCTTGGCAACAACAGGGAAAGCACAATTATCCATGACAGTATGGCGTATGCTCATGTTTGAGAATGTGTGTTCACACCTGCCTGGCCAGTAGTTTGCTAGATGTGATTAAATAGCTCCTCTCTTTCTTCATTCGGATGGCTGCAAAGTCATTATACAATAGATTCATAGTTGCTCCAAGATTTGAAATGACTGTGCTGTCAAGATAACTGAGTATGATAATGAATCCGACTTTGTTGAATGAGAGGTTAGGGACATTATAGGAGACCCTGAAACATGTACAATAGAAGGATAAGCTTGGCTGATTATCCTTTCCCCAGTGCAGCCCACAACAAATGACACCTGCTTTAAAGAAAAGACTTAATTAGCTTTTTGATGAATGAGATCCCATTCATTTCTAAAACATTAGACATCAACTCTATTTGCAAGAGTTTGTCTTTGTCTCATGCACACATAGACACCTGTGTGCACACACGACCACACAGGGTTTATGGGAAAGAACATGCTACTAGTGTTAGTGAATATATCTACACGCATACTTTAAGTTATTGTATCATTGAGAATGCCCATGAGTAATGAAGGAAAGTCAGAAAATGGAACAGTTAAGGTTGCTAAGCATAAAGTAGGCCATGCAGCGTTTTATGTGCCTCCCTTATTTGCAAACTATGCAGGATATTAGATTTGCGCTTTTGTAGTTGAATCTGTTCCATTAAATATTCAGAATGTGCAGTGCCATCAAGATAACTTGCTGGAGGGCCTGAAACTTCTTCATTATCTCACTTTCTTTGAGAATTTTGGCCTGCACAGATCATTCAAATGTGAGGACTTGTCTACACTGCTGTTGCCGGAGGATCTAGCACTGGGGGTGGGAGCATGAGCATGCCCTGCCCCTGTCACACTCACCCAAGGCTTCAGGCATGCTCCAGACACAGAGGTTCATCAGTGACAGTTTCGAGGTTTCAAGTGTGCTTCTGAGTGTGGGTGGGTGGGACATGGGTGGGGTGTACCCAAGCTCCTAGTGCTAAGACCTGTTGTTGCAGAAGTGTGGGCAAGCCATATGTTGGTTACTCAACACATACACATTTCAGCCCCTGAATAAAAGCTCTGCTAATCACTGGCAATTGCCACTGAAGTCAAGAGGAGGTGGAAGTGCTCAGCACTGCTGAAAATCCATCTGTTTTCACTTTGGAATCTGCAGCCAGTTTTTGGGACTGTGAACTAATGCCTTCGCCGCAAAACCTCCTTCTATTCACAAGAAGGAAAAAAAAGAAATCCAGATAGTACATTGCCTCTTGCAGTGCAAGTTGTATTATTCACCCAGGAGACTTTACAGATTTATGGCCAGCATTTCTTCTTTTATGTGTGAAATGTACATTTGAAAGCAATGCCGCTTAAGGTAGGCTCTGATCTTGTAGTGCTTTGGGCTCTTCCTCAGAGGAGGTTTTTGAGGTTGTACGCAGAGTAATGGGCAAATAAAGATAATTCTTGACCTGCTTTATGCTTTTAAAAAAAAATATATTCTACCCAGGGGCATGAGTTTGAAATGAGACAATCCTGGAACTGAAAATTCATCTGTGTGCTTTGGTTAACAGATCGGAAAGTGTATAGCTCAGCATTGGAAGGTAGAAATACCCACATCAGTGTTCACAGGCTAAAAGCAAAAGAGTCTTTGTTTCCATTGTAGTGGCGTGTGTGTGTGGGAAAAAGGATGGTATAAAGGTTTTTAAAACATGATTATGCGACAGCTGTGGTATCTGCAACTGACAAAGGCACAACCACAGCTAGAAACATTTTGGTGGTAACCAGTTAGCATGTGCTTGTGCAGCCCCAGCCATAGTGGAGTTCCAGTCTTTGCCATACTGCAACTGGGATGCTCAAGAAACAGCATGAATGCAAAGGCAGGCTGCCTCCCTTTTGTAGGCACCTGCTGTGAAGAGCTGGGCACTGGAGCCTCAAATTACTCTGCAGGGTGGTTTTGGGGGGGGGGTGGACTTCTGTTTCCTGTTGCACTTCTAAGCGGTAACTTTTTAGTTGTCTAGCTGCCCATTTTTGGCCTGTGGTATATGCTGTGGTTGCATAAACCTGCACACACAGACTATGCACGCACATAGTCCGGCTACATTTGTATCTGAAAAAATGGCAGTGAGAAGGGTCTTGCCAGGGTTTAGCCTCAAGAGCTGAGTGGCTAGGGTGCCGAGCCAGGACACCAGAGACTTGGGCTCAAGGACCCCGTCACCCAGTGGCAGACACAGATCCAGAAGAGGTTCAGTGATATTGTTGCACCCCCATTTTGGACCATGCCATGAGAGCAGCTGCCAGGCCCTTTTCTTTACACTCCAAAGCAGGTAAGAATTCCCTTTCCTGCCCTTCCCTTCTGTGCTCAGTGGTACATCCCCTCCCCACTCATTCCCTCTCCCTCTGCCCACCACTGCCACTGCCCCTGGCTGATCTGAGAGTGGGGGAGCTCCAGATCCACCCCTGCCTCCATCCAGCCAGGCTGTGTAGGGAGCCAGGGCTTCTTTTGAAGCCAATCCACAGGACGTTGCATTTAGAGTTCACTGGTTAAAATAGATGGTCTTGCAGCAGGGCGGTTTCTGTCCCATTGAGAGCAAGGCTCCAGGACAGAATCTAGTTGTCTGGATCTATCCTGTGCTCTGGGCCTTCCTCAGGTCAGAGATCTGTAGAGCACCTTCCTAGGAGAAAGAGATGGCTCCCAGCTCACCAGCTATGACCAGACCCTCTGAGATCAACCCAGGTGCTTACTGATCATTTGAACACATCACATATAGGAATTCTGCCTATCTGCAGCAGGACTGTTGCTAGCCATTAAGAAACTGAGGTGCAGAGGGAGACTAAGGCAGAGATTTTCAAAGGCACAAATGCCTTCCCACTGAGTGCCTCATTCATAATCCTGGGGGTAGTCAGTGGCACAAAAAAGCCTGAGTCCCAGCCCAGTGCCTCAACCCCATTCCTTCCCCACTCCCACCAAGAGCTGTACAACTTCTGAGAGGCAGGGTAGAACTAGGGGTAGATCCATGTCATGGAGCTACCTCCCTTTTCAGTTGATGATGCTACAGGCCTGGGGATTTTTAAAGTCTCTGAACCAGGTAAGAATCCTTCCCTTCCCTTCTACGCTTAGCAGCAGCTCTCCTCTGCTCCTCACTCCCCTGCCCTCCTGCCACTCTCATAGTCCCCAGGGAGTAGGGTCAAGAGGAGGCTTCAGAGTCACTCCTGGTCATTCCAGCTTGTCTCCACAGGGACTCAGACTCAGCTCAAGGCAGCATTAGTGCTGCATGGGTTCTTCCTCCCTGCCTGGTCCCCTCAGGTGTTTCCTGCCAGCCCTGGAGAAGGTGCAGGGGAAGGGAACCTGCCTGTCATTGCCACTCCCGCTGCTTCTGTCTCTGGCCAAGCCTAGTTCCACGTGTAGTTCAGCTAGAGTGGCTCAGAAGCAGCTCTGGAGCTCCCCTCTGCCCCCAGCCTTGCCTCCAGATCAGCTGGGGACAGCAAGGCAGAGGCAGGGGTGGGCAGGAAAGTGGGGGGATGGAGCAGGAGGGGAGGGGACGTGCAGCTGAGTACAGAGGGGAAGGGAGGGGGGACAGGAAGATTCTTATCTGATCCAGGTTCTTAAAAAAAGACCCTGGCAGCTGCTTCTGCAGGGTGGTCTGCCTGCCCTGGTTGGGAGGGAGGCTGGGAGTGGAGGCACAGACACCTCTGCACCCCACACCTCCCTTTACACAGTCTTGGGTAGTACAGTACTTAAAATGTGAAAAAAATGCAAGCTTCGCTTTGAACGCCAGAGAAGCAATGGGTCTTCTCCCATGATTAAAGTAAAATTGTCTGCTTAAGTGGTTTGTTGGACTGGGCCTTAGGTTTTGGCACATAAAGGTTCCCACTCGGCCAATTTGGTGTTCTGAGATGAATGATGGGGTCATTTTCTTTTTCTGACTAGTTCACCGAACACCATGTTCAGTTTGCAGTTTTTATTAAGGCTGGCCAGTTGATTATTACTGAAGGCCACTGGCAGTCACTTTACATAGGACAGAACAACATTCTTCCCCTGCTCTTTTTGAGTTCAATAAAAATGAGCTGTCATCCTAAACCTTATTATACCTGGATCTGTCACCCAGTCCTTGCATGCACACTTTTTGACTAACAGCTTAATAATGATAAAATTACATCATTCCTCTGTTACTCTTGCCACATCCTACATCATCTCTATATTCCATCTTCGGATGTATTAGCCCTTTTAATTAGAACAGATCTGCTCTCAGAGGAGATGCTGTATCAAGTCTCTTTGAGTCTCCTTTAGTTAGGTGTAGATGCAGATTTGGGAGCCAAGGACCTCAGCTGCTCGATAGCAGATAAGTTACAGGCCCTGTTACTTGTTCATTTTTTTACTGCTTGTCCAAGTGCAAATGAAGAGTAACTGGGATTCTACAACTTGCCTGGGGCTTTGTTCCAGGGCCTCTCACACCTTCCTGTCCGTTCCCTGTTCATTGTGAGTTTTGCTCACTCGGTACTGGCTCACTGATCAGAAAGCCTCGGTAAAACCAGCAAGCTCAACCTTTTGTTCTTGTTAAGACTCTCCTGACAGCAGCAGGGATGGCAGCCTGGCACCTTGAAAGTGACAGGAGTCGATGACTAGTGGGGTCAGAACTGCACCCAGGTAAATGTAACTTGTGCTTGAAAAATAAATGAATTGGACAGTGCTTTGAAAGTAGTGCTGAAAAGAACTATGCATTACTTTGTTAATAACTACATAAACTGTATCTTCCTCAAACCATGTTTGTGACAGTAAAAGGGCATATACGTTGTTTTGTATAAGAAGCACTGTCCAATTCAGAGCATCATAATACAGCATAATACAACTGAATGGATTTTCACAGAATCCTTCTTAAGGAGTCATTAACTAAAGGGGAAAGGAAATATGTTTGATAATAGTAAGGATGAAAAGAAAAGGGAGAGGGAGTTTTTGGAGAAGGCACAGCACACGAGGAGTGTTGGACTGCATGTATAATTTGGCTGGATGAGTAATACATTATTGTTATGAGAATTACAATATGCTATATCTTCAGTGTATCCATTTTCATACGAACTGTAATTGGCTGCTTTCAAAGTGTTTCAGCACTAGTCACTAATTCCTAAGGCAAATTGATCTGCACACGATATTCATTGGATTAGGTCTCAGGCACATTGATTAGCTAGGCTTACAGAGTTATTTATTTCATTCTGAAAATATTTTTATGTAGAGTGATAATGTGACTGCTCATAAGTAATAAAAGCAATAAGTAAGTTGGAGAACCGATGCACACCAAAGTACCACAGATAAATAAATGAAGTGTTGACTGACAGTGAAGGAAAAGAAACCCATGTAAAACTATCAATATATTGAACAATTGTTCTTGGATGTTTTTGTTGCCATCAGAAAGCAAGAGTATCACACAAAAGGAAATGTTGGAATCCGATGCCTTATGACAGTGTCAAAAGAAATCACATTATGCCAGCTAGTTTATATATTAATATTGATTTACATATGTGGGAAAACATTAGTCGGGGTACTTTTCATGTCTAGAGTATCCCTTTGGAGGGGGACTAGATATTTCAAGTAAAGGTTTATGGATTCATAGGGCCAGAAAGGGCCATTAGCTGATCTAGTCTGGCCACCTGCATATGACAGAACAGTACATTTCATTCAGTTACACCCCATATTGAACTCAATGATTTGTGTTTGGCTAAGGTGAATTTTCCAGGAGGCATCCAGCTTTTTAATTAGGATAGTGCTACATATAATCCTTCATGTCCAGGTCAGCCATCCCAAGTCAGCGCAGTGAGGTTGGGACCAAAAGAACTTGCCATCTCATGCCTGCTCAGGACTCTGTGTGAAATCCAGTGGACACTGTTACCACATTTTCACATTTTTGCCTGTTACAGATAAGAATTCCAGAGATGAATGGCCATAGAGTTGCATAACGTGTGTCATGTGAATTCACAATTTTGATATCTAGGCTCTGTGGATAAACAAATGTTATTGAGTTTCCAGTCTTCCCTAAGCACACTGCTACAGCATGACACTAGTTTAAAGATTTAAAAAAAATTGCAACATCTCAGCTAAAACCCTTAATCATTGTGGACCCAAAGGGCGGGGGGGGGGAACAGGACATGGCTACCCCCAATAGCAAGCCCTTTCCTGTCTCAGTGTTCCTTTCTGCAGTCTATTCAAGGTACAATGTTGCAAAAAATATTTTTTAAAGTTATAAAATGCAGGGATCCGGTGCTGCAAAGCGTCTACCGTATTAGCCATGTAACAGCATCCCCTTACATTCAGTCAGTGCACAATAAAACTGCCACGTCCAACCTGGCTGGCAAGCTACACTCCGGATATAATACAGAGAAAAGCCAAGTATTACAGTTACATGTGTCCTTGCTGTGCTCCATACTAGAAATCACTATGATCTATTGGCCCTGGATGACTTCATCCATTTTAGGCATGTATTGACAACAAACCTAGCACTACGGATGAAAGGGACTTGGGGGTCATGATTGACCACAAGATGAACATGAGCCACCAATGTGATGCTGTGGCTAGTAAAGTGAGCAAAACACTGGCTTGAATCCATAGATGCTTCTCAAGCAAATCCCGGGACGTCATTCTCCCATTGTACTCAGCCTTGGTGAGGCCGCAGCTGGAGTCCTGCGTCCAGTTTTGGGCTCCACAATTAAAAAAGAATATGGAGAAGCTTGAGAAAGTCCAGAGGAGAGCCACATGCATGATCAGAGGTCAGGAAAACAGACCTGATGATGAGAAGCTAAGAGCTATGGGACTCTTCAGCATGGAAAAGCACAGGCTTAGGGGTGATCTGGTGGCCACCTATAAGTTTATCAGGGGTGCTCACCAGGATCTGGGGGAATGTCTGTTCACCAGAGAGCCCCAAGGGATGACAAGATCGAGTGGTCACAAGCTCCTACATGACCATTTCAGGCTGGACATAAGGAAGAACTTTACTGTCTGAGCCCCCAAGGTTTGGAATAGACTGTCACTGGAGGTGGTTCAAGCACCCACTTCGAACACCTTCAAGAGACATTTGGACATTTGGGGCAGGAGCTGGACTCGAAGATCTTCCGAGGTCCCTTCCAGCCCTAATATCTATGAAATCTATGAAATATCTTTCTTATCCTTCTACATACAGGCCAGAATTTTGTATCTAAAGCTGCACACAAGGAAGCCATCTATAGGAACCAAGTGGTCCTACAAAACCTAGGAAACCCTGAATATTTTTGAGCAACATCTACAGGCACGTGACCCACTAACTAACCATATACTAACATAATTTCAAAGGGCAGTCTTGTAACAGGTTAAACAGGGTTAAGTGTGGCAGAAGGCTCTGTAAGGCAAATGACAGATAGATTGCGTTTTATGTAGGAACCAGTTCTTTATGTCACTGAAACTATGTTTTTTCTGACTCTCAAGTGCTTGGGTTTTAGTTGTCACATTGAATTTCCATGTTTTAATTTTCTTTTTAATAACTCCAGCTTTCTTGTCCTGTTTCTATGTGATAGATACCTGTTTCTAATTTTACTGTCTCTTAAAGTTTGTTGTCTGGGAACACCAATTTGTGTTTGAACAAAATACAGCCACTTGTTTTGCTGGAGAGAAATGGGTCACTGGAAATCGGAAGTTTTTGAGTTTCAGAGAATCTGATGTTTCCCTCCTTGTGTACACAGCCCTAGAAAGAGAAAAAGGAATGCAAATAAATTAGCATATCAATTATTAAACAATTCCTTAAAGTCCATTCTATGGCTAGGCTATTAAAACAACAAATAGATAAATCAAGGTAATTTGAATGAAGACCAGAGAATTTAGAACTCTCAAGTGGGACTCCAATATCTGGATACAATTAAATGTCCTTAAAGCATGAACTAGAGCAGGGGTGGCCAGAGTTACTCACCCTGGGAGCCACATCCGATCTTCCACCAAAGTTCAAGAGCTGGAGAGCGGGGAGGGAGGGTAGGTGGGTGCTGAGTGATCCAGAGTGGAGGTGATCACCCTTCCCCTCCCCTCTCCTGCACCACTGAGCCACTCCGGCTTTCCCCACAGGAAGCGTACCCCAGCACCTAAGCTGGCAGCCCGGGGGGGAGAGAAGGAGGGAAGAGGGTGGGCTTGGGGTGCACTCCCCACAGGGAAAGCCAGAACAGCAGGAGATGCTAGGCCGTGCTGTGCCCCAAAGCCGCGTTGGGGAGTAGTGGGCAGGGCTTCGGCCAATTTCCAGAGAGCTGCAAGTACTGTGCCAGTGAGCCACATGAGGCTCACGAGCCGTGGTTTAGCCACCATGGAGCTAGAGGTTCAAAGTTCTCAGACAGAAACAAAATATTCCAGTGCAGACAAGAGAGACTCTCCACTATGCCAGACTTCTGAATAGTTGTTTGGAAGTGGTGGTGGGAGGACAACTGCAACACTGTGAAAGTGTGTGCTCCTGTATATGTGCCTAAATCTCACCTGAGTACAAAATACCCAAGGGGTTCCATTCACTGTTGCCCTAGACAGTACTAATGATTCTTAGCCAGGGTACTATGGTATCCTGGGGTGCTGTGAGATCTTTTTTAGTATACAATATGTACAATATTAGCACAGTTAGGCATACAAACACCTACATGAGATTCACAAGATAAGCCCAGAAGTTTCATATAGGAAGCCATAGTGTCAAACCCTTTCTGACCTGTTGTAGTCTTTCTGAGTTCTTTATAACAGAACAGGTGCTCTATTATTTTACTATATTAAAAAAAATGAGGGTAAACTAAGAGCTGGCATTTTCTGAGGGGTGCCTTGAGTCTAAAAGGTTTGAGGATCACTGCTCCCTATATATTAGGCAGGATATTCAGGTGGTGAAAACTTGCCTCACTCCATTGAAATTAATGAAGCCGTACTAACTCAGTATGGACACATGTACATTTGGAGCCATTCCAAATGTGGAACGTTTCAAAAGGGAAGAAGCTGTTGGATGTTCTAATTCTGATGTGTGGACAAGCAGGGTATGATTCAAATGTAACAAAACCACTCCAGCTTGAACACTCCCTCATCCAGTGTTACATCTGGAACAGTTTTGTTTCATTTTGACGGAAAAAAAATGTTTCTTATGTCAATGAACTTGTGCTCCGTAATTTGTCTGATGGTCCCTTTCAAGGCCTATCTACGGCAACATTCTGCATAGCTCACTTGTAAAGATAGTTGTTAAAGAGACTAACAGAAGTTTTCTGCCTGTTATGGAGACCAACTTATAAATCCTAATAATTAAAGCAAAAATGGCCTTAGATGGCCAGGTGCCCCTTCTCCAACAATACCATAGCATATTCTATATACAAGATCAAAAATATCAAAAGAGCTACTTAAGCCTAATAGCTCATCAGGGTAGCATGGTTAAGGCACTCAAGGGAGTGATGTGACTGGCAGCCTCCTTTGACTCCTCATCCCAAACAACCAGCAGCCCATATACAGATGGAGGCAACTTTCAGTGCAAGTCTATATGAAGGCTCAGATGCATCCCTGAATTGCTGCGCCTCCACACACTGGCCTCTACGTAAAGTGGGAGAACAAACATATTGTGGGGATGCAGGAATACCTGTGATGACATAGGAAGCTTCAGCGGCAGCTGCAAACCTGCGTGTAACTTGTCCAGGACATTAATTATAACACTCCAAAACAGAGGCAGCTATGTAGTTTAGCAGAAAGACAGTCCCTCTGAGGCTGACATTTTTCATCCCAACAGGGGAAAGGTGCTTGAAACACTAAAGGCAGGCAGGAAGTTGCTTGGGTGCCTGATCCTCAGAAGTAGTTGCCATGCCCTGAACAAGTATGCATGCCTGAAACAGCTGAAAGTGTGGCCCACCTCCTTCTCAAAGACAGTACATACAACTTAGGACTACTGAGGTGGTAGCTGCATGAGGAATATTACTGGTCATCCAACCTCCTATGTTAGCTCTGACCTTCACGTTACAGTTATCAAAGTGGTGGCCTCTGGCCCCCCTTACATACTACTTACTATGTGCCTCTCTGTTAGGAAGTGCCCACTGTCTATGAAAAGTGATCTGTACCCTTAAAGGTTCTTGCTGATTCCACCTGAATCTGCATTCCATATTGCTAATGTGACCCGAAGTCTAGCTCTGTTGAGCCCTTTGTTATGGAATTCCAGATTAAGATATGGTTAAAAAAATAAGAGGTGCAAGTACATTTTGAAATATCAGAATGAATAGAAGATAGACCCCCTTGGCCATTTTAAAATCTGCATTTAACAGAGAGCCTTGGCTCACCTCAGTGCCATAAAAGCCAGGTGCTCGCAGGAATATTGTACACATAATTAGATTGCAATTGATTCTTTCCAAACATTTGCGAGGCCAGCACCTTTTGCACAAATGCATAAAGACTGAAGAAAATAACTGTGCAAAGCAGGAGATAAATTATTGATCAGAAGGGAGTCTGTATTATGTTACAACATTTCCATATTGCACATGATCTCAAATCTTTAAATCCATTATCAAAGGCTTTGTAATAGTTACTGCCTTTGTGTGTCAAGCAACTTCATTTCTCTCCCCCACTATCAACCTTGAACAATATATCTTCCTGGAGTCTAGTAATTTTGCCTAACAGTAAACAGCAAGACTGGTGGGCAGTGTGAAAAATACAACTAAATGAAGGAAAAACTTGCAATGAAAATCACAGAAATGCCTTCCTAATTGACTGTAATACCACACTTACAAACATTGGTCAGTATTTCCATTTGTGTCCATCTGCTCATTTATCTCTCAGGGAATCATAGGTGTATATTCCTCCTCACCTCCTTCTATGCCTATTTTGGCATGTTTAACTCATTGGCAGGGCCTTTACCCGTCCAACATTAGCACACTCTTAAAAATCCCACTCTGCCCTGCCGCTTGTTACATCAGCTCCCTTGGTTATTCCCCTTCTGTCTCTGACCTCTATCCACCATCCACCTTAAGACTTTTTGTTCCTTGGATCAGGGACCATCCCATCTTGAATGGCCAGACTGCAGTGAGCAAATTGCAGGTACTACCACAAACTTATAATAATAAATAATAAACCTACTAGCTAACTGATAAACCAGCATGCAGATTTTAGAACGGGGGTTTAGACAGATCTTTGTGACAGCCATTTATGCAACCTTAGAATTTCACCAGCTTTTTATTTGGTAGGAAAGGTGATGGTGCGGGGTGGGGGGTGTACTATAGAACAGCTCCCCTTCCCTATGCTAATGTTTTAGCACTGCAACAATGAAGCAAAAAGAGCCAATTAGGCTTTGTGATGTCTCTGAAAGGCAGCCTGGGGGAGCAGAAAGTACAGTGTCTCCCATTATCACCCTTCATTATCCTGCCGGTATGAAAAGATATCTCCCCCCTCCAAAAAATATCACCCCTCCCCCCCCCCAAAAAAAACCTCATGGAAATGAGGAAGGGGGATGAGCAGCAGTACACTAAAATCTAAGCATGGTCACATCTGTAAAAATAATGAGACTGCCAGTCAGCCTGAACAGAGGACCAATTTTCCCTTCAGAAATCTGGTGGTGAGACAGCATGATTGCTGCTGCGATGCAGAGGGCCAAGCCACCCCAATAATATCCTCTGTTCTTGCCTGTTTTAAATGACAATAGATTGCTACCCTATGATTAACAACCACTTCTGAGCTCCATTGTTGGCTCAAAGGATTTTTCTCCCCTTGTAGAAGAGGAAATGCCCCTTCCTCCTCCTTGCTAAATATTCTGTTGTCCTTAGTCTTTTGCTTCTGTGGGTGGTTGTCTGTTATTCTTATACTGATGATCCAGCCCTGCTTAGCATCTGCCACACAGCCCAGAAAATCACTGCTCTCTGCAGAATCCTAAATTATTACAATTCATTGATTCTTTTATTCCAGCCCAACATCAGTGTACTTCCCTCTTGGCTTAATTCACTGTCTTTATGGAACCATTACAAATTATTCTTTGCATATCCTGGAGTACAGACTCCTTGTGTGTAATTATTTACTCCTGCTCCAGGGCTCCCAGGAAAACGAGAGCTTGATTTTCAGAGGTATTATCTTTGTACAACATGACAAATGAATAAGCCCTTATCCATTCTCACAAACCACTCGTCAAGGAATGGGTTCACGCTGTTCAAAATCAAGACTAAGTGCCCTGAGGTCAGGGTTGTTAGCCTGATATCAAAGTGGAGTATATGAAATCAGATTGGGGGGACAGAGTTGGTTCATGCCTCAGCCTCATACCAGGGCAATGGGAGAGCTCTGTGGGGGAACTCCTGCAGCCTGTGTAGGGGCCCTAGGTTCAAGTTCCTCTGCTGCCCCATTATTTGAAGCTGTGTTTGCCATCCCATACTGCTGTGCTAAGGTGCTTTCATTCTTCCCACCCCCTGCCCTTTTCGACATAACTCCATTTTTGTGGAAAGCTTTTATTTTCCTTCCAGTGCAGAATAAAACCTCGAATGTTTCTGTGAATCAGACTTGCTGTCCTCCAGGAACCACTCTGGACAGGGATTATGTTTTACTACGTATATAGAGTGCTGCACCCATTGGAGTGCTTATACCAATTAGGGTTTGTAGGTGTCACTGAATGATAAATGAATCCTCATCATGATCATCATCACCATCTTCATCATGTGGCTAAAAATGTGTAGTGAAAAAAGAAGGCTAGTAGGCACCCATAATGTCTTAGTGTTAAGCATATTTTAAATATATTTATAGGATTAAATTCACCAAAGTAATTCTGAGAGATGTCTTCTGATCTTTTTATGGCTTTAGATCACTTTACATAATGGAGTAATTAATAGTAATAGTTAAGAATAGTGTGCTGTCATATCACTAATTAAATTAAGATTAAGAGGACATGATTATATTTTTTCAATAATTATTTTCTTAACATCTGTAATGATGAAAATCCCCGGAAGCTTGGAAATTAAATTTGGCTCCTTAATGAAATGTTTTGCCTCCATCAGGTTCATATCCCAGTGCTGGGCTTCAGGCATTGATTTTGTTCTTTGAAATAAAGATCATTGAAGCATTTATTTATTTGCTTTGCAAAGCTGTATATAAATAATTACTAGGCGTTTGCATAGAGAGTCGAAGAAAAAGTAGGTTATATTTGTGAATTTTCTGACCTTGACAGTGTCTTTTAAGTGGAAAAAAATATCAGTGTTGATTTGTTACTGATGGCTTCTTTGAAAGAAAGATGGTCTGTGTGCTGCACATAGTCAATTACTTTATTTGTTCTGCTTTTCCTAGTTTAATGAGTATGGTCAACAGTGAAGGATTTATTTATAAGATAGCAGAGTACTGACAGCTGATATAAAAACAGAGATCTAAGACTACCTTATTCATACCTGCTTTAGTTTGGATCACTTATATCATTTTTTCTTTTCTCTAGAATTGTGAACATGATGGGTATAGGGACCCATAGGGTTTGACAGTGTCACTCGAGCTGGGCCTTGTGTGACAGCTGTTGATATTAGTTGTGAACAGGGATCAGCAAACATTGTGATGAAGACACCGCATCTTAACCTGAGAGGATCTCCAGTTACGCAAGTTGAGGAACTGACCCATAAAATTTACTCCCGTGTGCTTACTTCCCTTCTGACTCTACATACTACAGGTGCAAAGAACTGTGGACACAGTTTCACACCTGCACTTGTTTGATCTGCAACAGCCGCAACCATAACAAGGAATTTAAAAGGTCCCAGGGACCTAAACTTCAGGTGTTACACAAATAGAAATGTGGTAAAAGTCACACTGAAAATTTGTCCACAAGTATGTGAAGGACCTTTGTATGTATGTGCCCCACATGGGTAGGCCCTGAACAGGGTGGGTGCTAATAGTCCCTTCAGAAGAGCTTCACATTATCATGGCATGGCCCACTGAGGAAATCCTCTCCAGAGGGGGTCTTTAATGTAACTGACCATAACAGTAGGTCAAAGCTTATGGAGGCCAAGGCTCATGGCACACAAGGGGGCTTGCAGTGGGTGATACTTGAAAAATAAAATTGGTTCAGACACACAAGAGAGTGTGTCTGAACCACTCTCTGTACCTCTGTACCTGCTGAAAGTTTTGGAAGAGGGTATACACCTGGCCTAAAACTCACATGAACCCATCCAAGGATATTTTCCTTGAAAGGCTCTGGCCCTTCAACTGACTCTGAAAGGACCCCTCACATGCATTATTTTGCTCAGTACCAAGGCCTAAAACTTGGCATATGTCAGATGGCCACCTTTCTGTTGTGGCTCACACTGACTCCTGGTCACAATAAATGCTAGAAGCGCCTACCCTAGGGCATCTCAGGGCCTGCTCCTAGCCTTGGCTGATGGAGGCACAAGCAGGTTGAAGAAAGTCCAGCTGGAAAAAGTAACCAAGCACTGTCACAGCTTGGACCTGGGTTTGACTCAGTCCAAGTACAGGGTGAAAGTCTGGGGCTTTTGCTCTGCCCAAGCTGGATTCTTACCAGCCCCTTGTGAGGGCAGATACATCTTTGGGTTGTCTTGCTGTTTGGCTGCACAGAAGGGCTTGCGGGAAGAAATCCTTCCCTTTCTTGGGAGAGAATCCCCACAACTGCAAATTGGCAAACAAGATCTGCCTCACCAGCAGGACCATGGTTTTGCCATGTTCAGCCATGGCTCAGAGCCAAACAGGCCTGGCAGAAGCCTGCTTCATTCTCTTCCTGAATTCAAATTGCTCAGCACCAAGTAACCAGAACCCGTTGAGCAACACAACTACCAGAGCCTTATAAGAGTCTTTAAAATGTAGAGTTCCCTACATATTCCTCCCCTACCCTGCCTATCAATAATATCGATTAACTTTTGGCACGAACACATTACATAAATTCAGTCACTTATAAGCAACCCACTAACCAGCAATGCCCAATCAGTCTCTGAGATGCCCCAGGCAGTCGTGGCTATTTGCAGATCTCCTTGCCGACATTAGCACCACTATTGTCAGGTGGCAGTAAATCCATTAGTTTCAATTGTGCCATGTCTTGGGGCTCAGACATACCAATTTGCTGCTGTTGCTGTCCATCTAAGACCTTCCCAGGCTAGATGGTTGTCACGGTGCCCCTCACTGATCTCCTTTCTGGGATTTTGAGACGTCAATCATTCCTTCACCCATTCTGGGGTGACAAACCTCAAGCACCATGGAATAAGTTCTTGTGACAACCCATGCTCCAGTGGTGCTGTTCTGAAATGTAATGGGGCTAAATGCAGAGCTGTGCCTGATGCCAGCACCTTTATTTGTTATTTTATCATTTTTTACATTATTGTCCACCAACTTGTTGGACTGGGGATAATTAGATCTGACAGTGATATATCAAACCCCACTAACCAGTATTTCTTTGCAAACTGCCTACACTCAGGTGCACAAAACAATGGCCCATTGTCAGGCAATGCTACATGGCATATACTATTCTAACAAAATGGATTTGATAGCCCCGCTCACCTGGCTGACCGCAGTATCTTCTAGGTAGGTTCAGGGGAAGTCTGAATAGGAGTCTACAACAATGCATAGGTTTGTTTTTTTTCCCCAGCTAACATAATCAACACTATGCTTATTTGTTTAAGAGGATATGGAGGGAGGAGAGGACATTTTTTTCCTTTACCACATAAGCTCTTTTGCATGCTTAACTTGTATTTTTGGCTACATGATAGGCTCACCAGCTTTCCCAATGTTGCAGGTCATTTGAGGTCAATATACATTACCTTTGACTATTCTCTTAGATTTTTTCACCTTCTGTGTTATATCCCTGTGTCCTTTTAAGCATGTATTTCTGTAACACCTAAGATCCATTTTGGTGACTTTAAAGAAAATCTCTTCCTTCAATGGATAACATGGGTCAGTACTCTGCTGTCCCATGCATCCTGTTCCTATAGCTTTGATTACATTCTTTAAGGCTCCATCTTCTTTGTCCAGGCCATAAAAACTCTGTTGACATCTCCATACTCTTGCAAAGGGGTGTGCTCCACAGCACTTTTTAATCTTTTCCTAAACGTCGAACTCCTAACCCTAACCATAACCTTAACCGTGTTGAGCCAGGGGGTCTAGCAGAAGTCTGCTTTGTTCAGAGTTGAAGTGCTTAACACTGCATAAAATGAGCCTCTGCACAGCATAACTCATTTCAGCTGGCTCTCCCAATAGCTTCTTAACAGTACAGTTCCCAACAGGGCTGTCTTGTTTGGGCAAGAGCTGTGAGTAGAGGAAATGGCCAGGAAATGGATAAGAGAAGGGGGAGAGACTTGTCAGCTTGCTCAGTGGCAGTAGTTATTACAGTTGCATAAGGAAGTGTCCCAGCTTGTGTGTGGGGCTGGAAGGATACAGTGGGGAACATCACTGGGTGCAGATTAAGGAACTAGAGAGACATGTGCGTGAATGGATTGGAAGGAGAAGAGGCAGTGTGGGCCCTTGGGAAAGTCAGAATGAATGGGACTGAGAAACTAATGAAACCATCGAGGCTGTGAAATGATCCTGACTGATTCTGTGAATCATTTTAAGACTTGCACACAAAAAATGCTAGATTATGATGATGGTGATTATTATTATTCACAGATCTCACTTTTAACCCAGTCAACCACATGGTATAGAATGGTGTGCACCCAGTCCAGAGCACCAGGGCTCTTGTGGATCTACAAGTTGCTTCACTGATACCCTTGCAGGTGAGCCTGCTTAAAAAGTAAAGCTTCACTCACACAGGACTGGAAACAGAGGTGCTTTTAATGAGCTGCATTTCTTTTCTTTGTGAATTGCACTATGGAGAAATGGGAAAACTTTTTCAAGTTTAAAAGAAAAATCTCTTCATTTCCAGTGTAAGTGCCACATGTGTAGTCCTCAGCATTTATAATTCTGCAAGGCTAGAGCATTTGCATTCGATTATGTCAAGCGGAGTAGAAGATTAGTGACTCTTGGTGATTTAATAAAGCTATTTGGGTAGAAGCTACCATTTCCTAATAATACTAAAGAAACTGCTACTCAGTGGTAGAGGGACCTTTTTGGTGGAGATTGCAGCAATGATACAGCATCAGATACAGAATGTCCATTTCTCTTTTTTATGCTGCCTGCTAAGCAGTAAAACCTTGACTCAGATGGGTCCATAAGACATCAGAGCAAATTAATCCTAATATTGTGTTGAGTTGTGCTTAAATATAATATTAAGGACACCATACACGCGCTCTCTCTCACTCTCTTTTAAAAACACAACACACACACAAATCCCTAACCTAAAAAATATTTAGAATGAGGATTTAAGCTATAATAAACTGATGTGTTCACTTGTCTGTGACAAATACAGTTAAACTTTATAGGTCAATAATGGTAAAAGTCACCACGGTTAGTTAAATTATTGGCCAGACTATGAAAAACAATTGAAGCAGAGCCACCAAATGAAAACATATCCCATCATGCTAGAATTAAATTTGTCCGGACAGGACGACACCAAATTATGGGGCAAAGTTAACACACTAGTGGGCAGGGAATGCATTCAGGTGGATTTGGACAGGTTGGAAAAGTGGGCAGAGCAGAATAGGATGCAGTTTAACAAAGTGCAAGGTACTGCACCTTGGGAGAAGGAATGTCCAACACACCGACAGACTACACCCTAATGTTTCAGAGGAAAGTGATCCTCTTCCCTCCTAGATGTCAGTAGGATTCATGAAAAGAAAAACATTCCTGCTTTGCCTCTATGAGCAATCAGCAAAAACCTAATTTATCAGGAATTATTTGATACCTACCACACTATAAACAAGTTCCCTGGATACTCGAACACAGAGATTTCAAACATGCGATTCCACATATTACATTGTTGAGCCAGAACTCCAGTCTCCATTTTGTTAAGTGAAACAAAACAAATTCCTCAAATCTTTTTTTTTTCATAAAACAAGGTCTCCATTTCTTAAGCAGGATTTTTTTTTCTTAATCATTTTCTTTACCAGCCTTTTTGTAGTCATCCCAGTCTAAATTAATCTTTTTTTTTTAACATTGGTGACCAGAACTGCACACACAGCACTCTAAACAGGGAGTCATCGAGGCCTTTTACAATCTCCCTATAGCCGGGTAACTCCTCTTTCAACATAACCTGTTGTACTCTTCTTCTGAGATAACTCCTTGCCAGTATTATGATTGTATTATGATTGTACCACTGACTCCCATCCCCTCCAGACTGGACAGTAGCTTCCCAAGTGGCACAGTGTCAAAAACTTTGCTTACATTTAGATAAATGAAGACAACAGCATTGTTCTCACCCAATATTATGTTGTTATAGAATTATTTTAATTTGCCTATGTAATAATCCACAGCTATGTTTTAATTTGCCTTTATTTCAGTTCCCCTCTTAATGATCAACTCATGTAAATTGTTCACTACTGGATAATTTGCCATTATTTACATTGCCACTGGAATAACAAATTAACCCAAATTTACTCTAGTCTGACAAAATCTTCCTGAGATAAAATCAGGCTGTTTTGTCCGATTTCAATGTATTTCTGTATCTTTGACTATCCTTCTCTTCAGTCTCTATTCTAAAACTGTATATACTATTGAAGTCAAGCTAGCAAGCCTGGAATTGCCTGGGTCCAAAGGTGAGAGTCCGCAAAAGTATGCAGGCATCTGACTCCTGTTTCAGTGCCTAAATTTTCTTTCACTGAAAGATGCCTAAATCAGAGTTTGCTCCTAAATACCTTTAATGGTTTGGGCCTACCTCCTTTTATTGTCCTTTGATTTCATCCCAACTGCAAGTGTAACAATTGGAAAAAAATGAATGGGCCCAGTTTGCTGTACCAGTCAGTTTACAGTGATGTTCATGATATAACAGACTAGCTCTCTGTCAGGGTCTCTTAAAGGAGTGTGTCCTTGCTCTGCCTGTTGTTGCTAAAGGCATTTGGAAGAGCATCTGGGTTAGAGGCAGTGAGTGCCATATCAATGACATAAAACCCAGCCATGGTCAGTCTTCAACTTCTTTAGTCACAAAAGAACCAAGTGTACAATGTCTTTATCAGAGACAAGGAAGAGCAAGGAAGGCAGCTCCCCTTATCTGCAAATCCTTTCCTGCACTGTATTCATAGAAGAAAGATAAATCTGAGCCTCACAATGAAGTATGTGTCTGAAGTGCTGCATGTTTGTAGAATTAAGTAAGCCTTATATTATCATGGCAGTGCCTTCCATCTGCTCACACCAAATAGAGCAATGAAACACTCTCCCCTCTGCCCTCTCAGGGCAGCTACAGCTGAAGTAAATGATGTGAGTGGTATGGGTCATAATGTGAAAAGCCCTCTTCATGGCTTCTGGCCTTTTATCTGGTTCTGCATGAGGGCAACCACCATTCATCTGCTTCAGTGCTTTCATGATCATTTCATTAGAATTCAGTCATAGTTATTTTCACTTTGTGCAAATAAAATATTTGATCTGTATTTTTCTCGTTAGTCTGGCACATCCTCAATGAACTGAATCTCAAATCAATGTGAAAGTGTTCAGTTAACTCCTGTTTCCTTTTTGTTTGTTTCTGAGCTAAAGGCAGATTTTTTTAAATAACTGTATTTGATCATTGCTCTTACTTGATGAAAGCTAATTCATTTTGATAGGCTACTCTAAATCCATTTTTAATTTGAACAAGAGTAAGAAGAAAATAGTGCTGATTAGAGAATTTCAGGGATCAATCTAACATATGTGCCCTCCAATTAGGTTCCAGTTCCCTTCATATGTAAAATAGGGAGAGTGAATGTTACTGTCCTACAATGTGCCCTTTTCCCAAGTGAGAAGACCAGGATACTGCAGGTATCCACACAACACAGAGAGGCCATGTTCAATAGGGTGTACATACTACTCTACTAATGTGCTTCAATTTGCTTAAATAGGGCATCCTACTCTAGGAGAGAGAGTCTCATTAAAATCTTCATGGCTCATTAAATCTACCTGATTCCTGCTAATCTCTCTACACAAGGCAGGTGTTAGCCACTTTCTCTCCTTTTTAATGGTCTCAAAGTTCCACTAATCAAGCTATCTTTTCTTCTGCAATTTTGCTGTCTGTTAGCTACTTCTGGTATTACAGCTCCTGCAGACTGTTTTCAGCTTCACTACAAATATTAACTCAGTTGTGAAAACATTAACTCAGGTGAACACTAACTCAGGTGTGGAAATAACTGTCAGTGAAGCATTGAATGTATGGTCAGGATGCTCAGGAAGGCTAGATTTTGTTTTATGAATCTTAATAAGAGATGTATATTTAATTCTAATGATTACAGGGCTAATAAAGCAAGATTTTTTGATTATTTTTGCCTAGTTTGTTGAATTTGTAAACATAATATATAATATAGTAAATTAATGCACCTTCCAATAAAGTTTATATTTGATATTGCTTCAATCTTAAACTGAGTAATATAGCTCTAGGTCCCTAGCATATTAGTAAAATTTCTAGTTTTGTTTCACCTCAAGAAAAATATATGCTATGTAATATGTGATGATGCCCCACACTGTCTGCACCCCCAGGGTAAACCCATGCTGGCTCTGTGGATTGTCGGAGAGAAGTGGATATGATATACCTTGACTTTAGCAAGGCTACTAACACTATCTCCTATGACATCTCATTAACAAGCTAAGGAAATATTGTCTAGATGAATGTACTATAAGTTGGATACTAAACTGGTTGGATCATTTTGCTCAATGAATAGTCATCAATGTCTTGTTAAGTGGAAGTGTCAAATGTTCCAATGTGCAGGGGAAGGGGCAGCACCAGGCCCTTGAGACCCAATCCTGATGCGCAGAGGTAGGAAGGGCCGGTGTTGGGCCCCCAAGACCCAAACCTGGTGCATAGGAGATGCAAGGGGGTGGTGCCAAGTCCTTGGGACCCAACCCCAGTGCAATGCTGGGGGAGAAGGCAATACTGGCCCCAAGGCCCATTCCAGCATGTGGACTAGCCTCATGTCACTTCTCTGGCCCACAGGGCCAAAATGTTAAACACCACTGCAGCGGACCATAAGGTGAATGTGAGCCAACAGTGTGCTCTTGTTGCAAACAGGCCAACAGCATACTGGGTTGCATTAATGGAGTGTCACTTGCAAATCTAGGGAAGTGACTCGGCCACTATATTCAGCACTGGTGAGGCTTCATCTGGTATACTGTGTCCAGTTGTGGGCTCCACACCTTAAGAAGTCTGTGGACAGGTTGGAAAGCACAAAATGATTAGAGGCCTGGGAGGTATGATTATGAGGATAGGCTGAGAGAGCTAGGTTATTTAATTTAGTCTGGAGAAGAGAAGATTGATGGAGGATTTGATAACAGTCTGCAAATACCTCAAGGTTGATTATACAGAGGACAGAGATAGGCTTTTGTCTGTGGCTGTCATTGTCATTGGCAGTCTTTCAATATGAGGATGATGTTCTTCCAGTAAATAGGGAAATCATCGGTGAATCAAGAAATGACTGAAGAGGCCAATCTGAGATCCTCATGTTTGACTGCAGATATAGCATACAGTTGCAGAAGGAAGGTATGGATCCTGGTGATGTTGGGTCACAGCTCTTTCCCTTTGTCTCTCTCATCTATCCACCTCCATAGTTGCCTCTTTGCCTCCAGAGTGAGGTGCGTTTGCTAAAATAGCACTGGGTGTCTTTACACATGTTCAGGAAGAGGGTGGGGGGGTGCACTTAATTAGATTGGCTCCAAGAGCCACTGTAATTAAAGTGCCTGCAGTGTCTCATGTATTCAGCATCCTACGTTTCAAAATGGCGGTGGGAGTACTTTAACTAAAGCTCATTAGACGAGCTTTAGTTAAGGTGCCCCCGCTGCCATGTTGAAGTGCGGGGATGCTGAATACATCAGACACAGAGGCTGCTGGAGCATGCTAATTAGCACATTCCAGCAGACTCAATTAATCGAGTCTGCTCCAACGCACTGTAATTACTGCATGTCAGAACAGCATCCCTGCCTGTCTGCAGGCACCCATTGATGTTCATTACTTTTCTCCAGATTGGCCTTAATTTAAAGCAACAGTCAAGCTGCAGCAAAGACATTTTGGTTGGAGATTAGGAGGAACTTTCTGACTATGAGGGTGGTCAGGAACTGGAACAGGCTACCTAGAGAAGTTGTGAAATCTCGAAGCCTGGAAATTTTCAAGAGCAGATTGGACCAATAGTTGGCTGGGATGGTTTACTTCAGATGATCATGCTTTGAGCAGGGAGATGGACTGGGTGACTCTGCAAGGTCCCTTACAGTCCTGGTTTCCTGTGATTTTATATTTTGCTCTTCTGGGTATCTCAATTGCAAGCATTGCGCTAGTCACGGCATGGTGGTTTCTTATCACCAGGGATCTTGGTTTTCTCTGATTAAAAAAATCTCCAATTCTCGGTTTAAAAAAGTTTATATATATATATATATATATATATATATATTTTAGTGGTGTTTCATTTGAATAATGGAAAAATGTGGATTTGGGGTTACTTTTTTTTAAAACCAGAAATTGAGGATTTTTTTAAATTGGAGAAAACCAGGATTCCTGCTTATCACTGCTGGCTGATGCAAGGGTCCCTTTGGAGAAGGAAAAGGATGCATCTGCCTTTCTTTTCATTACAAACATCTGTTTGGCCTCATAGTACTGAAGCTCGGATTCCTGTGTTTGTCCTCAGAGCAGCTCTTTGGTCCTATATGTCTATCAGACTTGAAATGAGATAGCCTAAATAAGGACATGGAGTCTAATTTTAGACTCTTGGTTGTGAGCTTCAGCCTTTTGTCTTTTGCCTTGGAGTGCACACAGGATTGGTATTTGAACTGTGAACTACTATCACTGGCATTTGGAATGGATCACTCATTGCGTTCATTTCATCTGGGCCACTGAACCAATTCTGCTGACATTTGTTGATGGTTCCCCCTGCCATATTCTACAAAGTAACCTGAAGAGAAAAACGTTCTTTCCTGTTGCTCACGACACACTCACCTGGTACAGAAAAGGTTTATTTAGGGAATGGCATATTCATTCTTGCGTCCCAGAAAGAAAAAGTGTAAAGGTTGGAACTGGACTACATTTCTCCTTTCAAGTGCACAGACATACACTGCAACATGTGATGGAAATTCAGCTAGTGCCTTTGAGTTTGATTGCACAATTTTTCTGAGATAGATGCTGATGTGCCTCCTTAGACCAGAGGCAGGGAGTGAACCCCAACTCAGAGTATGATCCAGCAGAGCAGCTGTTGTATGCAAGAGCCCACTGAGGATTTCATTCCCTGAAGCCATGGGATCTTCCCACAATGTGGGGGGAATGACCAATAGCATGTGGTAAGTGGAGGAAAGGTGTCTAACTGCCACCTTATTTTACTCTTATGATTATTTTTTATACCAGCTTGTATGAATATCTAGTTTTCCTTGCATGCCTTGTTAATCTCAATTTGCTTCCTGTCAGCCAGGTGAGCTGCAGGGTCTCATAGGGAAGCCATGAGAGGTGTGCAAAGCAGTTGCTGAGTTAAGGACTGATTAAATATTGTCTCAGAACAAACATGAGTGTGTTATGCAGATATGGCTATGTTGCTACGAGGCAGGAGGCCACTCCCAGGAAGCACTGCCCTACACTGTGAGCTAAAACCTGGTGCCACCCTTTCATAGATTTCATAGACGTTAGGGCTGGAAGGGATCTCAGAAGATCATTGAGTCCAGCCCCCTGCTCAAGGAGCAGGAAGTCAGCTAGAGTCAACGGATCCCAGAAAGATAAACATCCAAATGTTTCTTGAAAGTGTCCAGAGTAGGTGCTTGCACCACCTCTGGGGGGAGTTTGTTCCAGGCCTTGGGGACTCTGACAGTAAAGAAGTTTTTCCTTATGTCCAGCCTAAAATGGTCTTGCAGGAGTTTGTGACCATTGGACCATGTCATCCCTTGGGGTGCTCTGGTGAACAGGTGTTCCCACAGAACCTGATGCTCACTCCTTATGTACTTATAGGCTGCCACCAAGTCACCCCTGAGCCTGCATTTCTCCAGGATGAAGTCTCGCATAGCTCACAGCCTCTCTTCATAAGGCCTGTTCTCTTGCCCTCTGATCATGTGTGTGGCTCTCCTCTGGACTCTCTCAAGCTTCTCCACATTTTTCCTAAATTGTGGTGCCCAGGATTGGATACAGTACTCCAGCTGCGGCCTCACCAAGGCAGAGTACAGAGGGAGGATGACATCCTGGGTCTTGCTTGAGATGCATCAGTTGATGCAAGCCAGAGTTTTGTTTGCTTTGTCAGCCACGGTCTCGCATTAGTGGCTCATATTCATCATGTGGTCAATCATGACCCCCAAGTCTCTTTCGGTCACGGTGCTAGCAAGTGTAGTGTTGCCGCACCTATAAGTTTGATGTGGGTTTTTATTTCCAAGGTGGAGAACCTTGCATTTCTCCATATTAAATGCCATCAGGTTTTCATCCGCCTACTTTGCAAGCCTATCGAGTTCAGCCTGGCTCACCAGCCTATCCTCTAGTGTGGAGACTCTTTTCCAGAGTTATGTGTAGATGCCTGCCTCTAGAGTAATTTACTCTAGTGTAAACCCATTCCACAGCAATTGCATATGTAGACACACCCAGTCTGACCATGAGGGGTGGGATAAGACGCCCTAGCCAGGAACTTCCAGCTTTTGTCCCAAACAGGAGTACTGACACACCCCAGTCAAAGTCCCCAGCCCTGGTTGTAGCCAACACCCAATGCCTCTGAGGATGGCTTAAAAACATCCTGACACATGTAGAAGAAAGGGGTGGGGGGGTGGCGAGGTGCAAACAGAAAAGCGCAGAAGCATGGGAAATACCCATAGTAGAACATAAGCATATCATGGCGCTCTGTGACCAGTGGCGTCCCCCAAGGCTCCGTCCTTGGACCTGTCCTCTTTAACATCTTTATCAATGACGTAGATACTAGTGTCAGAAGTGGACTGGCCAAGTTTGCTGATGACACCAAACTTTGGGGTACAGTGTCCACACCTGAGGATAGGCTGGTGATCCAGGCTGACTTGGATAGGCTGAAAAAATGGGCAGATACAAACCAGATGACTGACAAATGCAAGGTACTCCACCTTGGGGAGAAAAACCCGCAACATGCTTAAAGGCTTGGCAGTGCTATGTTTGCTAGCACCAAGGCCAAAAGAGACTTGGAGGTCATGATTGACCACAAGATGAACATAAGCCACCAATGCGATGTCGCAGCTGGTAAAGCAAACCAAACTCTGGTTTGCATCCATAGATGCTTCTCAAGTAAATCTCATGATGTCATCCTCCCACTGTACTCAGCCTTGGTGAGACCGCAGCTGGAGTACTGCATCTAATTCTGGGCTTCACAATTCAGGAGAGATGTGGAGAAGCTTGACAGAGTCCAGAAGAGAGCCACACACATGATCAGAGGGCAGGAGAATAGGCCTTACAAAGACAGCCTGAGAGCCATGAGGCTCTTCAGCCTGGAGAAGCACAAGCTCAGGGGTGACCTGGTGGCTGCCTATAAGTACATCAGGGGTGTGCATCAGGATCTGGGGAAATGTCTGTTCACCAGAGTGCCCCAAGGGATGACAAGGGCCAATGGTCACAAACTCCTCCAAGACCATTTTAGGCTGGACATAAAGAAAAAGTTCTTTACTGTCTAAGCCCCGAAGGCCTGGAATAGGCTCCCTCCAGAGGTGGT
>NW_005841994.1:2860702-2863327 GCF_000455745.1 Alligator sinensis
GCATGCTAATTAGCACATTCCAGCAGACTCAATTAATCGAGTCTGCTCCAACGCACTGTAATTACTGCATGTCAGAACAGCATCCCTGCCTGTCTGCAGGCACCCATTGATGTTCATTACTTTTCTCCAGATTGGCCTTAATTTAAAGCAACAGTCAAGCTGCAGCAAAGACATTTTGGTTGGAGATTAGGAGGAACTTTCTGACTATGAGGGTGGTCAGGAACTGGAACAGGCTACCTAGAGAAGTTGTGAAATCTCGAAGCCTGGAAATTTTCAAGAGCAGATTGGACCAATAGTTGGCTGGGATGGTTTACTTCAGATGATCATGCTTTGAGCAGGGAGATGGACTGGGTGACTCTGCAAGGTCCCTTACAGTCCTGGTTTCCTGTGATTTTATATTTTGCTCTTCTGGGTATCTCAATTGCAAGCATTGCGCTAGTCACGGCATGGTGGTTTCTTATCACCAGGGATCTTGGTTTTCTCTGATTAAAAAAATCTCCAATTCTCGGTTTAAAAAAGTTTATATATATATATATATATATATATATATATTTTAGTGGTGTTTCATTTGAATAATGGAAAAATGTGGATTTGGGGTTACTTTTTTTTAAAACCAGAAATTGAGGATTTTTTTAAATTGGAGAAAACCAGGATTCCTGCTTATCACTGCTGGCTGATGCAAGGGTCCCTTTGGAGAAGGAAAAGGATGCATCTGCCTTTCTTTTCATTACAAACATCTGTTTGGCCTCATAGTACTGAAGCTCGGATTCCTGTGTTTGTCCTCAGAGCAGCTCTTTGGTCCTATATGTCTATCAGACTTGAAATGAGATAGCCTAAATAAGGACATGGAGTCTAATTTTAGACTCTTGGTTGTGAGCTTCAGCCTTTTGTCTTTTGCCTTGGAGTGCACACAGGATTGGTATTTGAACTGTGAACTACTATCACTGGCATTTGGAATGGATCACTCATTGCGTTCATTTCATCTGGGCCACTGAACCAATTCTGCTGACAATTATTGATGGTTACCCCTGCCATATTCTACAAAGTAACCTGAAGAGAAAAACGTTCTTTCCTGTTGCTCACGACACACTCACCTGGTACAGAAAAGGTTTATTTAGGGAATGGCATATTCATTCTTGCGTCCCAGAAAGAAAAAGTGTAAAGGTTGGAACTGGACTACATTTCTCCTTTCAAGTGCACAGACATACACTGCAACATGTGATGGAAATTCAGCTAGTGCCTTTGAGTTTGATTGCACAATTTTTCTGAGATAGATGCTGATGTGCCTCCTTAGACCAGAGGCAGGGAGTGAACCCCAACTCAGAGTATGATCCAGCAGAGCAGCTGTTGTATGCAAGAGCCCACTGAGGATTTCATTCCCTGAAGCCATGGGATCTTCCCACAATGTGGGGGGAATGACCAATAGCATGTGGTAAGTGGAGGAAAGGTGTCTAACTGCCACCTTATTTTACTCTTATGATTATTTTTTATACCAGCTTGTATGAATATCTAGTTTTCCTTGCATGCCTTGTTAATCTCAATTTGCTTCCTGTCAGCCAGGTGAGCTGCAGGGTCTCATAGGGAAGCCATGAGAGGTGTGCAAAGCAGTTGCTGAGTTAAGGACTGATTAAATATTGTCTCAGAACAAACATGAGTGTGTTATGCAGATATGGCTATGTTGCTACGAGGCAGGAGGCCACTCCCAGGAAGCACTGCCCTACACTGTGAGCTAAAACCTGGTGCCACCCTTTCATAGATTTCATAGACGTTAGGGCTGGAAGGGATCTCAGAAGATCATTGAGTCCAGCCCCCTGCTCAAGGAGCAGGAAGTCAGCTAGAGTCAACGGATCCCAGAAAGATAAACATCCAAATGTTTCTTGAAAGTGTCCAGAGTAGGTGCTTGCACCACCTCTGGGGGGAGTTTGTTCCAGGCCTTGGGGACTCTGACAGTAAAGAAGTTTTTCCTTATGTCCAGCCTAAAATGGTCTTGCAGGAGTTTGTGACCATTGGACCATGTCATCCCTTGGGGTGCTCTGGTGAACAGGTGTTCCCACAGAACCTGATGCTCACTCCTTATGTACTTATAGGCTGCCACCAAGTCACCCCTGAGCCTGCATTTCTCCAGGATGAAGTCTCGCATAGCTCACAGCCTCTCTTCATAAGGCCTGTTCTCTTGCCCTCTGATCATGTGTGTGGCTCTCCTCTGGACTCTCTCAAGCTTCTCCACATTTTTCCTAAATTGTGGTGCCCAGGATTGGATACAGTACTCCAGCTGCGGCCTCACCAAGGCAGAGTACAGAGGGAGGATGACATCCTGGGTCTTGCTTGAGATGCATCAGTTGATGCAAGCCAGAGTTTTGTTTGCTTTGTCAGCCACGGTCTCGCATTAGTGGCTCATATTCATCATGTGGTCAATCATGACCCCCAAGTCTCTTTCGGTCACGGTGCTAGCAAGTGTAGTGTTGCCGCACCTATAAGTTTGATGTGGGTTTTTATTTCCAAGGTGGAGAACCTTGCATTTCTCCATATTAAATGCCATCAGGTTTTCATCCGCCTACTTTGCAAGCCTATCGAGTTCAGCCTGGCTCACCAGCCTATCCTCTAGTGTGGAGACTCTTTTCCAGA
>NW_005841994.1:2863369-2887782 GCF_000455745.1 Alligator sinensis
CCAGAATTTGGTGTTGTTATGTGTAGATGCCTGCCTCTAGAGTAATTTACTCTAGTGTAAACCCATTCCACAGCAATTGCATATGTAGACACACCCAGTCTGACCATGAGGGGTGGGATAAGACGCCCTAGCCAGGAACTTCCAGCTTTTGTCCCAAACAGGAGTACTGACACACCCCAGTCAAAGTCCCCAGCCCTGGTTGTAGCCAACACCCAATGCCTCTGAGGATGGCTTAAAAACATCCTGACACATGTAGAAGAAAGGGGTGGGGGGGTGGCGAGGTGCAAACAGAAAAGCGCAGAAGCATGGGAAATACCCATAGTAGAACATAAGCATATCATGGCGCTCTGTGACCAGTGGCGTCCCCCAAGGCTCCGTCCTTGGACCTGTCCTCTTTAACATCTTTATCAATGACGTAGATACTAGTGTCAGAAGTGGACTGGCCAAGTTTGCTGATGACACCAAACTTTGGGGTACAGTGTCCACACCTGAGGATAGGCTGGTGATCCAGGCTGACTTGGATAGGCTGAAAAAATGGGCAGATACAAACCAGATGACTGACAAATGCAAGGTACTCCACCTTGGGGAGAAAAACCCGCAACATGCTTAAAGGCTTGGCAGTGCTATGTTTGCTAGCACCAAGGCCAAAAGAGACTTGGAGGTCATGATTGACCACAAGATGAACATAAGCCACCAATGCGATGTCGCAGCTGGTAAAGCAAACCAAACTCTGGTTTGCATCCATAGATGCTTCTCAAGTAAATCTCATGATGTCATCCTCCCACTGTACTCAGCCTTGGTGAGACCGCAGCTGGAGTACTGCATCTAATTCTGGGCTTCACAATTCAGGAGAGATGTGGAGAAGCTTGACAGAGTCCAGAAGAGAGCCACACACATGATCAGAGGGCAGGAGAATAGGCCTTACAAAGACAGCCTGAGAGCCATGAGGCTCTTCAGCCTGGAGAAGCACAAGCTCAGGGGTGACCTGGTGGCTGCCTATAAGTACATCAGGGGTGTGCATCAGGATCTGGGGAAATGTCTGTTCACCAGAGTGCCCCAAGGGATGACAAGGGCCAATGGTCACAAACTCCTCCAAGACCATTTTAGGCTGGACATAAAGAAAAAGTTCTTTACTGTCTAAGCCCCGAAGGCCTGGAATAGGCTCCCTCCAGAGGTGGTGCAAGCATCTACTCTGGACTCCTATAAGAAGCTTTTGGATGCTTATCTTGCTGGGATCTTTTGACCTTAGCTGACTTCCTGCTCTTGGGGCAGGGGGCTAGACTCGATGATCTCCCCAGGTCCCTTCCAGCTCTAATGTCTATGAAATCTATGCCTATATCATCCCTGATGAGTGGCTGTCCAACCACCTCCAGTAATAGAAAGTCCACAGTTTCCCTAGGCAGTCTACTCCACTGCCTTACTGTTCTAACAATGAAGAAGTTTTTCCAGATATCCAGTCTAAATTTACTTTGCTGCAACTTCCAGGCATTGGTCTACATCCTCCTCTCTGCAGCAAGAAAGACAAGTTGCTTTCCCTCTTCTTCATGGCAGGCCTTCAAGTATTTGAAGACTGCTATTATGTTTATGCTTAAGCACCTTTCTGTCCAGCCAGATATCCCTCATTTTGTATTTGCTTTTCTGATTATTCCTTCTAAGGTGTAGCACCTTGCATTTGTCCATATTGGACTTCACCCTATTAGCTGTAGCTCAACTTTCCAATGTGTCAAGATCCTTCTCATTTGCACTCACAGCTTCCAACAGGTTCACAATCCTTCCCAATTGTGTGTTGTTGGCAAATTTGCTCAAGAACCTTTCCATGCCAGCTTATACATTGTTAATTAATGTGACGAACAACTCTAGTCCCAGGGCAGCCCCCCATGGGGCTCCAGTCAAAACCTCCTGCCATTCTGACATGGATCCATTAATAATTAATTAATAATAATGCAACCCTTTGCTTGCAGCTATTGAGCCAGTTATCTATCCACCTTATACTTGTTTTATGTTGCCCACATTTCTCAAATTTTTATGAGAAAGTTGTGCAGGACCTTGTCAAAAAACCTTGCTGAAATCCAGATACACTATATTGGCAGCATTCCCTTCACCCACTCAAGTAGTTACTTTGTCAAAGGGTTTTTTGGACACAAACTGTTTTTCATAAATGTTGCTGGCTGCTTGTGATCAGCCTTTTCTCCTCCAGATGCTTGTAAATGGCTTTCCTAAAGACATGCTTCAGTAACTTTCCAGGTATTGAGGTTAGCCTTACCAGTCTATAGTTCCCCAGGTTTACTTTTTGCCTTTTCCAGTCCTCTGGTACCTGGCCTGTCTCCTATGATTCCATGAAGATCATTGCCAAGAGCTCTGAGATCTCTGCCAGTACCTTCAGCACCCTGGGATGAAGTTTATTTGGCTCTGCTGACTTAAATTCATTCAGACCCACCAAAAGCTCTTTGGGTGTTTCTTTTGTTATCTCCTCCCTCAGCTTGCCCACTTCCTTATCCAGATAATCCTTATTAGGTGTTTGGCTGCAGCTTAATTTTTTTGTGGTGACTGAGGCAAAATAGCTGTTGAGTAGTTTTGCCTTCTTTGCATCTTCTGTTATGAGCTCCCCCTGGCTTATTAACAGAAGGCTCACAGCTTCCTTGGTCCTTCTTTTCCAGTCAACATACTTATAGAACCTCTTCTTGTTGTCCTTAACCTCAGCTGCCAGGTGCAGCTAATTCTTTATCTTTGCTTTCCTGATTTTGTCCCTGCAGGCTTTTGCTATTTCCTGGTATGCTTCCTTGGTGGCTTGCCCATTCTTCCATTGCCTATATGCTTTCCTTTTGCATTTGAGGCATTTTAGTGGCTCCTTGTGCAACCACATTAGTCTCTTGCCATTCTTCTAGTGCTTCCATTGTGGCAGGACAGTTTCTTGTTGGGCTTCCAATACTGTGCCCTTTAGAAGCTCCCAGCCTTCCTGGGTGCCTTTATCCTACAGTCTATCCTCCCATGACACCATGCCTATTGTATATTGGGGCTAGTCCTGCTTTGAGCAGGCGGTTGGACAAAATGACTTCCTGAGGTCCCTTCCAGCCCTAATTTTCGATGATTTTATGTTTTGTGATATGAGCTTGGGAGAGAAAAGACTAAAGAAAGCTATTGCCCCTGGCATTGGGAAGCCATATTGGAAACTGCAGGCTTTGCAGGAGATAGTTGATGGCCTGCCTAAGAATTGGAAGCAAAACTGTGAAGACTGTCACAAGGAAGGTAGTTCCTACTAGTGTGTAGGCTCTACTCAGAGTGGACCTAATGTATGTGGTGGGTTGGGATTCAGATAACCTGGGTGAATTTAAATATTATAGATCCAAAAGCAACCCATGAAGCTTTTGAGGCCTGTCCAACACCAGCCTCTAAGTACATTAAATCAACAGTAATATTGAAGTTGTAAATGCTCTGATGGATGTCTTTGAGGAACATTTCTCACCCTTCCACTTCCAAAAGGATATACCAGTAGTAGAGGTAGAAAAAGTACAGAGAGGGTCCACTAAAAAGATTGGGAACATGGAGAGATTTCTATATGTGGAGAGAGTAAACAGATTAGGACATTTTATCTTAGAGGAAAAACAGCTAAGAGGCAGATAAGAATGAGGTCTATAAATTCATGACCTGTGTGGAGAAAATAAATAGGGATTTACTTTTTTCTGTCTTACAGTGCTATAGGGGACATACAAGAAAATTATTAGAGAACAAATTTGAAACAAACAAAAGGAAGCTCTTTTTTCATACAAAATGTAATTAACTTGTGCAACTCATTGCCACAAGATGTTGTGGAGGCTGATAGTTTAACCAGTGTAATATTCTGTGTGAACTGAATGTAATGCACTATAATGTGAATGTGAAACAGCAGGCGAAGCACCTCTGCTGACTGGATTTGGACTATAATTCCCAGGAGTCCCAGGGGAACAGTCTTGCAGACCTGTGCTCACTGCATGAAGAGACACTGGGGTTGGGGAGACAAAGGATGAGGAAGCAGGAAGCAGTGGTAAAGCATGGAATTCAAGGAGAAATGCATGGCCATAAATCTTGGAGGAGTGGTGGAGCTGGGACTGTGGGCTTTAGCAGTGTGGGACTCAGACATAGATGCACATGCAGGTGGAAATTGCATGCTCTTGAGGACCAAGGCTGGTTTGGAATACCTCCAGAAGTGTGGGAGGGTTTAAAGTTTCCCAATTGTATGTACCATGTTGGTACCATGGTGGTAGTGCCCACTACCTGTTACCTGAGCGAATTCACCATAGTGTTACTGTGCATTACCTGTTACTGAATTCCTAAGTCTATTTACCTTAAGGTTACTGGTACACCAGGTTCAAAAGAGGATTAGACAAATTCATGAAGGGGTTGACCCATCAATGGGCATTAAACATGACAGTTAGGACTTCGTAGGCATCTAAATGCTGGAAGCTGGAAGGGAAGAGGGGCAGGAGACAAATAAGTCTGGATGGGCCCTGAATAAATACCCTTCCCTTCGGCATTTATTCTGTGCCACTTTGAGATACAAGATAGTGGTCCAAGAGGACATGAGGCCCCATTATGGCAGTTCTTATGTCCTTATGTTCCCTTTGCTTTCCCCTTGGTTGGAATGGAGGGATGTACGGCCAGCAGGTACCAACTCACAGAACTGTCAGGCTGTTTCCCTGGACTGAAATCTTTGCAGTGAATACAGAAGTGTTTTCATTATTTTTGTGATATTAAACCTTGCTATCCTTCAATATAGAATGGAAACTTCTGGAGAAGATGGACAACCAATAAAGCTAACTCTGCAGCTTTTGCCATTTTCTAAAGCTGCAGAGCTGTGTTAAACTGCAGGGAAAAAATTCAGAAGCAATGATGAATATTAATTGCATTCTGTTCTCTCACAACCTAAGGGCTTTGAAGATGAATCTCCTCCTCAGCTGCTTCTTTACCAGATGAACAAAATCCCACCCAGTTCACTGTTGCATTTACGCAGACACTTCAGTTTTAGGATGTGATCTATTGTCCTCTAAAGTTAATGAATAAGACTTGCTTTGAGTTGCAATCTTACCGTAGGTTCTTGCCTAAATGAAAAAATATGGATTTGCTAAATGTTTGGTTGGATTTTGTTCCTTTGGCCTGGCCACAGCATTTTAAAAGAGTGAAGAAATGTGCTTAAATGTAAATCTCTACATCCTGCTTGCAAAGGTAATATGAGCAAGTGTCTGCACTAGACAAACTTGTGAGATTCCTTCCAGTCCTACTTCCCTACGATCCTATGAACACATTTCAATGTTGCCTTTTTTACATTTCATTACATTACTTCATGATAGCATATAAAATTAGATTTTGAAATAAAAATTCATCTAGAAATCAAAAGTGGAAATGCTCCATTCTGATAAGATGCTCATCAAGACACTTTGTTTCCTCTAAATAAAATTAATTGAAATCAATATGATCCAATACATTCTGTCATTTTCCAGCAGAAAACTCGTTACACTGAAAACTATGTAATCAACACTAGTCAGTAAGTGATGATTATTTACACTCACATATTGGATTAGGTGTGCTGTTGTGTAACTGATTTCTTCTTTTTATTATGAAACTCAAAGCACTTATGAAAGTGGCATTGCTCAGACTGACACCGATTAAAAAAATCAGGAAGAGAACATTTTTGAGGTACTCTCTCCATCATGTCTGCTTTGCTTGTTTGCTTTTCTAGCCAGCAAACAACATATTGTTTCAGGCTGACCATGGAGAAAGAGGAAAGTGTGTGTGTGTGTGTGTGTGTGTGTGTGTGTGTGTGTGTGTGTGTGTGTGGGGGGGGGGGGGGGTTGGTTGATGAAGGGGTTTTATGGTAATGCTGACCTGTTGAGTTTTGATTGCATATATCGCTCTTGTTTGCTCCTGCGGAACTGACTAGGTCTTTGTCAGGCATATGAATGAGTAACGTGAAAGGCACAAAGTTATACTGAGAGTGGGTAAAACCCTGAGGATGAAAGCCTGGCATCACTGAAGTCAAGGAGAGGTTGGCTGCTGGTTCAGAGGGGACAGGATTCTTGCCCAACGTAGGTTTGACTTCATGAACTACTCAGACAAAGGAAGCCTAGCCTTATCAAACTACTCTGAAGTTCTGCCCCCCAAATTTGGTGTTAATTCCTTCCCCCCTGCCACCTGCAACCCAGATCTTGTTTCCACTGATCTTTCATCTCTTTCCCACTGTATGCCCCCCTCGCCATATACAAGGTTTCCCTCCACTTCTGGTGGGTTTTGTTCTAGAACAGCGATCGCCTTGCATTCTGTCTTCCACCTAACATCCCAGCCTTCTTCTACCTCCCCTTTCCTTGGGGCCTGAATGATGGCATGTTCCATCTAAAACCCCCACTGAAGGGCGGGGAAGGAGCCATCAAGGGCAAGGTCCCTTTCTGTGAAGGAAGGCTCATCTGGATGGCTGTAGAAATACCACTCTGAGGCTCCAGGGCATTGGACTATACCCCATCTGCCCACACTGCACTGGTAGAAGACATGTCCTCTGTAGACTGGTCACCTGTAACTCACACTCAGTAGTGGGTCCTGTTGAGGGACCCAGGGCCATAGTGGGGATAGTCATACTTCTGCAGATATTCAACACCCAGGGATCATGACCCTTAATACACTGAATTCCATGCATTTTAATCCCATTTTGCTTGCTTGATTTTATCTGTGCTCTTTGTTTGAGCTTTTTAATCCTGGAACATTTCAGCTCATTTCCTTTATCTTTTGCCAGGCGGGTTACTCATTTCCATCTTAACTGCCAAGTTTCAATCCCTCGTCTCACTCTCTCATTTTTGTAACCCTCCCACTATTCATTCTTGGGCCAGGGTGATATGAATTTAATGTCTGGAATACAGTTTCTCTGCTGCCATAATCCTGAGCACAGAGTCACTCCTGCAATGTTCAGTCTTTGCTGGCTGGATAAAAGTTTGCAACATGGGTTTGCTGCTCAGTGGGGCTGAACTGATATGTATAGTGACTGTAGATGCTTTAAAGAACCAGCATAAATCAGATTTGTCCCAATGTACATTACATTTTAGGGTCAAATATACATCCAGCTGGAATGTCTATTCTAGATATGCACTATAACAAAATGCGGATGGATGGGGGCTAGGGAATGAGGTATGCACTGATACTGTAGTGCCCTTAGGAACTTAAAAGCCAATTCTTTGGGAGCAGTCCTGTGAGGATTTAAGCACTGCTCTGTGGAGTTGTTGTCACGCAGAAATGAGCTTGGGAATACAGCCCCAAAATGTAAAGCAACTGACTAGAAGTTAAAAATGGGAGACTGAGTCTCATCTCATTGCCAAAGGGAACAGCACACAGATTGTCACCACTTACATGTTTGTAATGAGACTGGTCAGACTCTTTCTTGCAGGAGGATGAAGAGACTCTGCATGTGGTGTTTGTAACCCTTGGGTGCTTTGTGAGGGTCTAGGAGCCCCATTGCATAAGGGAGGGGCAAGGCAGGGTTGAAGCATCTGTGACTTCATGCATCCACTCAAGGGGGACACAGCAGCTTGAGGCTGCAGGAGCACCTTGGGGTTTATGGTTGTCATTTCAGGCTGTGGATCATGATGCAGAGCCACTTGCTTCTGCTCTGTGCCTACAGCTGGGGGATTATTTTCTAATTTTATGGCCTTTCTATGGCATGCACATGAGCTGATGGGGTGCCTCTAAATTGCTGCTGATGGATATCAGACTGACTGTGTAGAAGACATGTTAAGTGTCAACTCAATAAATCTGGCTCTTAGCTCTGAAATGCAAAAATGTTTGAATGAAAATGTGTTTCTGCTGCATAGTGCAGGCTAAGCTAGGTCAGCACTGTAGTCAGGGGTGTGTGATCACACCATATGTAGACATACCTAAACTAGCTTTAGTCTGGCTAACTTGGGGACTGATCACAATGAAATAGCAACAGTGAAGGCTTCAGTATTGGTTCACCACTTGTGTACCTGATGCCACTAGTGCTGTAAGAGCTGGATTAGTGTTGTTTAGGGAACGCCTAATTGCATTGCTCTCCCTGTGCCTAAGTGCAGATGTAGGTGCACTGAAATAGGTCCAAAATCAAACCTGGTGGCTGAAACTCCATTTATCTTGGTCGAATTGCATCTGTTTATCCTGTGTGTACATTTGCCCCATTGAAGTCCATATGCTATGTGTTATCAATTTATACTCACTGAGGAGTTGACCCATTGTCTTTAGGTTAAACAGTTAAATCCATGTGCGTGATGACACATCCTAAAAATGACTGCCCATCTGACCACAGACTAGGACCGCTGAACTCCTGTTGGGGCAACAAGCAGTGATAAATCCTGCTTTGAGTGGAGTGCTCAGGGCTCTTGTTAATCCCTTGGGTTGACTTTTCAGTCATGTCTTCTATGGCAGTTAGGGAGTGTCACATCATTTGGACTGGCTCTGAGCTTCCAATCATGCATGATACGGCATCATAGAAATCTTCCTCTCAGGCAAACACAGTATTAAGCTTAATGAGTACTTCTTGGTTTTTGAATGCCTTGGGAAGTCCAAGAGAGTCAATATAATCATTGGCAATAACATCCTCACAGCAATGTTGGCTGATGAGCCTGTTAATTAGGACCATTATCATATCACTCTTGGCCTACTTTCTCCTTTTTCCCAGTTCTTCAGTGAATCTTTCACTTTCTGATAGGGGGCTTCAGAAACATATGTTACTCTTGTTGTGTTGGGAGTGCATCCACATTCTCATCACTCCTGCCACTTCGAAGCTTAGCTATACCCTGAGAAGTCTCTCACAGACATGCTGTTGATGAGAACTGTGAAAGCTAACACACACTAAAAAATAAAAATTTGGCCACCCACTCATCAGCACTGCATTACAGCAGACCAGTTGCTATCACAGGATATCAAAACTGGTTGATTTCCCAGGGGATGTGTTGGTGTCTTTTGTATGCTTGGAAAACTTATTTTCTCCCTTCACTGGTTAGAAACTATATTGGCTAATGAGTTCTTTTAACTCATCATCTCTATGTTCTCTAAGCTCATTCCTATATGGAGGAGAGAATGATGCAAGTGCTGATGGGAGTGTAATGCTGCCAAAAAACTTGAGAAACAAACAACATGAAGTAGTTGGTGAGATACTTTGAAGATAGTGGACCAAATCCTCAAGTGATATAAATCAATCTAATTCATCATTCTCAACAGCCAAAGCCTTAGAGACCTCACAAGAATAGTGTTTTTTCCCAAAATGATATATGAAACCCCATAGAAATTCATGTGTGTGCATGCTGAACACTTTTTTGCACCATAGACACAACAGCATTGGTGTCAGAAAGACTTTGAAGTGCAGCCTTGGTTCATTGCTTGACCTAAGATGTAAAATAAACAAAGCACTGAGATGGCACAAAGCACAATTCATTGTTCATTCTCTCCAACACAACAGAGCCAAGGTCAATACTTCTGATGCCTAAACCCTTCATCCCACTGGAGTAAACCTCCAGAGAGTAAATAGTGCAGAAACGCTCCACACCTACAATTTGGCCTGGACTCATTGTAGGTTGGAGGGACACAGCTTCTCTGTGGCTGCTGCAGATGTGCAGGCACAGTTTCAAGTCTACTCACCTTTCCCCTATGGTGCTCTGGGAAGCATTCAAGTGATGGCTTCTGGAATCCCAGTTTACAAGGGCTTGTGTTTTGAGTTTCAGACATCAATCTTTCAGACACCCCTTCTTTGGATATGATAATGCATGGTCACTAAGCATTCATTGGATTAGCCCATCATGGCTTTAAAGAAATAACTCCATAAGATTCTTCTTAGTTGTTATTTCCTGATACAGTGTAACACCTATTTCCGGTGTACACATTTACAGCAGATTAATCAAGTCAGGTGCCATTGCTAAGGAATTTGGACAATTTGGAGAAGAAAAAAATTCAGGAAATCTTCCCAGTCTTGCAAACTGGATAATACAGACCAGTCTGAGAGAAGGCTAGTTTTGACATGTGTGCAGATTTTATACAAGCAGCTCTGTGTTGGGAGCCAAGCAATGCAAGTGACAAAGGAAACAGGGGACTGAAGTTCTGTTTGGAAGGAGATGGAAAATGGCCTGAAATTTAAAACCCTCTTGAGTTGGATAGCAGAGATATGATGGATAGCAATAGTGTGAGATACCCACAATGGCCAGTCATAAGCAGGGCTGAATTAACCCTTTAGTGGGCCCTAGGCAAACAAACTTGGGCCCCTACTTAATACTGTATATTTATATTACTTTTTTCACTCAATAATTATAATATGTAAAATAAGCACAACTGGGCCCCTTCTTTACTTAGGGCCCTAGGCATGTGCTTAGTTTGCCTATGAGTTAACCCGGCCCTGGTCATAAGATGACAGAGTGCATTTAGATCAGTCTTTCCATTGGACTCTAATGGAAGCAGGACCAGATGTCCAAGGGCTTGTCTGCACTTCAGTGGGCACATCCCCCTGCCCCCATGTCTTGACCCCACCCTCCATGCCCCAGCCCAAAAGCATACTGCTGTTGCTGTTCCAGGCCCAGCTTCCTGTCCCTGCTCTTCAGCCCTTTGTTTCCAGCGTGCTTAAGAATGGCAGTTGCGTATAAGCCTGGACCAGCCTTGCTGGCATCTGGGTTTGGAACAGACCAGTGGCTGCATGTGGATGGTGCATGCTTGAGCACATTGTTACTGGGACCTGCTGCTGGTCTGGACTCCTTTTGGGGAGGAGGCAGGTAATTAGCCTTCAGCCAGTTAGGTGTTGGGTTTTTTTTCTGTTTAGGCTGCAAAATATTCCCAATAAAGGTGACAGGGGTTTGGTTGTGTAGCTATGGCCTTCTGGAAGCTTTGGATAACCAACAAAAGCTCATCATACAGTGAACTTCTAAACTCTTATCTAAAGTGTCCATTTCAGCCAATGATGCAGAGGCAAAAGGTTCTGTATCTCACTACTGAGTTTCTGCAGCATATGCATTTAAAAACAAACAGGACTTCACTTGGTATTATCAGATCTTAATTTATGAAGAAATATCAGGGAATTCCTACTGTTGTGGCTGTGATCAGGATTAGACAAAAATGGCATATGGGAAACTGTTAGCACTGTTATGTAATCTAGAGAAGCAGCACCTCTTGTGAATGAATCTCACTGTATGGCAAGAGCCTGTTTGCACATTTGAAATCTAAGTCTGACATCAACACAATGTCCTGCATGCCATCCTGTTCTCATAAGTCAATGAGACAATCATCTTTGCCATCTCACTGTTAGTCATTAATAAGCCTTTTGCATTTACATAGTTTCTTTTATGTGAAAAATTAAAAATGATCAACTAACATTAATAAGTAAATTAATACAATACAAAGGTACCAATGGATTTTGAGGGCAACATACTATATCATGCATTTGTGTAGAGATATGTCCATGCATCTGATCACTGTCTCACAGGCTCCCTATTTGATCATCAGAACCATTTCAGATATATTTATATATGTGTATATAAACAGAGATAAATATTTTTTGTTTCCTTCACATCTCCAATAAAGCTTTAACTTATGCATGACATGCATGTACATTATTGTAAATAAATGCAAGTTTCTTTAGTGTTATGTTGCCAGTCAGAGGCTGTGATGTTTTTCTTCCCACACTGTTCAACACACACCTCCACTTTTACAACTGAGCAGAGTAAGTACTTCAATATTGTTATATAACCTGCTGCCTGACCAGGGTGACACAGGAAATATAGGGCAGAGTTGGGAATGGAACCCACGACTTGGAAATTCACTGCTATATCCATAACAATAGCTGGCTATCAAACTGATTAAACTATTAAGACTTCCTGTAGAAAAGCCCACAAATTATTAATCCCAAAGTTCCTTCTCAGAGGTCTTCAAAGTGCTCTTAATCTTAAAGTGAAGTCAAGCAGATGCATTGACTTTGTGTTCACATTCAGAAATACGGAAGGTGCTCTGTTCTGGAGGATCATCAGTACATAAGGCTGCTCTGATCGCAACAGGCTTCATTATCTTTAGAAAGTGGTAGGAATTGCTCGGAGATCTGCAAATGAGTTTTTATATGCTATCATTTTTCACCACTTACCTTCAATCAGTGTTTCCTTGTGCACCCGAGCTCATGAGTGCATTGTGGTTAATTTTAGTTGCTTTCTCCCTCCTAACTACTCTGAATGTATTTATCCAAATTTACCCTATAATGACTGCAACAGGAAAAAAAAAGTCTCCCTGAAGTATTACATACAACCATCCTATAAGGCATCACCCCACACCCAAGCCAGAAAACTCCCTAGAGCAGGTCCTTTGATCAGCCCCATTGCTAACATTAAGTAGGAGGCATGCAGTGAGTGAAATAGCCAGACTGAGTTTCTTAAAGGGTCAATAATTCCATGACCAGTAACATTTGTAGCCCCACAAGGTAAGATAATAGGGTAATCAAACCTCTCCCCCTCCAGGGTTAAAGCTGGTTACTATAGGAATTAAGATGGATTTTTTTCCTGCAAATGCTGTATAGCGCCATTGGTTGTGAGCATTATGGACTGCTTGTTTTCCTCCAAGCATCATATAAAAGCCTGAATATATATATTGGGCACCATGAAAGAGAATGGCAGATACAGTGCCCCTAAATCTCACTGACATGACAAGAGAACTCTTCTTTGGATGCTGCCTGCCTAATCCTAGCAGCTCAAGTGCTGGAGAAACAGTTTGGTCTGATAGTCAGAGTGGTACTCTGTTGCATGGGGTTTAAGAGCTCAAGTCTCTGCTTCTTTTGTGGCTCTCAGGAATTAAGTAGTCTGCAAAGGGTTTGTGAGCCTTAGGGTCTCAGCTTCCTTCCTGTACAGTGGGGGTGATTGTATTGCCCTGCCTCAGAGGGGTATTGAGTGTATAACATTACTTCTTTAAGAAAGGGCAGTGCTTGGATATGCACAGGACTACAAGCCTGTGTAGCGGACTTACCTGCTTGTGCCCCCGCGTGTCCTGGGCTCAAGAATTCTCAATTCTGATTGGTGGAGCCAATCCACCAATCAGGGGAGAGCGGGGATGAGTGGCACTGCCCCTTTCCCAAAGGGAGGAGGTGAGGAGCTCCCGGACCGAGTTCAGACCTGCAAACTGCATGTCCTCTGGACTTTGGGTGCGGGGAGACACCTGAGGGTATAAAAGGAGTGGCATGAGCTGCGCAGGGGGTGGCGGCAAGGGATGTTGGAGTGGGAAGAGCCTGTAGAGGGCCTCCACCAGGATCCCTTCTTCGCCCCAGAGGTGTGCAGATCGGCGCATGGGGCTCAGGCTCTGGGAGCTGCATTGTGGCAGGGGGCTGGACGGAACGGTATGCAGACCGGCGCAGGGAGAGCCAGCCCTGGGAGCAGCTCGAGGCTGCTTGGGCCCCACACGGTGTGCAGACCGGCACATGGAGAGCAGCTTGAGGCTGCTCAGGTTAGCCCCAGCGTAAGCCGGATAGCCAGAGCCCTACAGTGTGGCCTGGCCAAGGAGCGAAAAGAGCTCCGGAGCCTAGAGCAGGGCCCAGGAAAGGGAAGGCCCAGGCGTAAGGCTGGGTAAACCCAGCCAGCAGCAGCTCGATTCCCCCCGGGAGCTGGAAGAACCCTTGGTGCCCAAAGCAGGGCACAGGGCCAGGAGGGGAGGTCTCTGGGTGAGGCAGACACCGCAAGGGGGCCTCTGACTGAGTGGAGGACCCTGAGGCCCAGTCGACGGTTCCTCAGAGAGGACTGTGAGTTGCTGGCAGCATCGGGTCCTGCAGGGGAGCCATTCCTGAAATAAGGCCCCCCCACCCCGGGAAACCCCAGAAAAAAGGTTTCCTCCCAGCTAGACCCGTAGGAGGGAGGTACCCCTTGCTAACTGGAATCCAGGAGTAGATGTGCTGTATATTGTATAAAGCTGTGCCTATATTTTGTAATACTGTTATCCTGATTGTGGATATGTTGTACAATATGTGATGGGATTGGTTTAGTTTTGTATAATTGGTTCCTCATTTGTGTGCTCCCCCCCCGCCCTCCCCGCCCTTCTTTTTTTAGCCGGTTGTACTCTGCTAGTGGTTCCTTTGGGTTCCCTGTAAACTACCTGTTGACCCAAACTTACCTGGTTCACCCATCTATGTATCCACCCCTCCTCCTCGCATGGGTATCCTGAGGGCTCCCCAGTTGCGCCAGGCCTCTGTAGGGCCCAGGGTTGAGAAGGCCACTTCTCCTCCTCACTTCTGGCTACTGGGGGGCTCTCACCTGCCCCCTCTGCCTGGGAATACTGGCTGTCAGGGGTGCACCAGTGCTCTCAGGGGGTGCATGTGCACCCCTGTGCACCCCCTGTGCACCCCCTATGCAGCACCACTTACAAAAGTAAGTGACCAGGATTTAATCCATGCTCAGAGGGTAAGGGTGAGCAAGTGACTGAGATGGCAGAATGAGCCACATCCTTGCACAGTATAGGTATTCTGTTAAGACTGGGATTGTTGAAGGTGGTAGGGACACTAACAGTTCCACCTACATTTTTAACCGCACTTGCCATTGTTGTGGGCTAATTTATAAATGGTCTTAAAAATATGTGGCTGATCAAAAGTGTGTGTCCATTGATCAGTGGGGAGAGGACATGCTAAAATTTCTCTACAGGCTACAGTAAAAATGTGTTACAGAGGGAGCCACTATAAAGAGCGTAATAATGGCAGATGCATGCCTGTATGCAGATAGACTGTTTATCAAGCAAGGGGCTACCTCCTGCATGTGCTCCAGTTTGTCAGCTGATTCATATTATAGGCCATTGCCATGGTCTACCTTTGCAGACAGAAAGACAGACTATAGTAGAAAAGGCGACATCCAGAAGACCATGTTGATTAGGGCTGTATGAAACTGTACTGTTCCATTTCAATTTTTTGATGGAATAGCATTTTGTTTCAAATTTTGTTTTAATTCAAAACTGCTGTTCTGTTTCGTTTAGTTGAAACAGTTTCGCTGTTTCGACGTTGTTTCGACGTTTCGCCCATAGGCTATAAAGGGGAAGCTCAAAAAAGCCTATAACTTTGTAATTTATTGCCTGATTTGGATGAAACCTGCAGGAATGGTAGCCCCATCTGATGGCATGAAGCCTGCCAAGTTTCAAGGATATAGGTGCAGGGGTATGGGGGAAACTTCACCTCAAGCTGTGGACAAGCAAAACCTGTGACATGGGTGACACTGTGTGTGTTAAGGTGCAGCAGGGTGAAAGCTGCAGGCCTGCTAGCCCCTGCTGAGGCCACGAAGCCTGCCAGCTATCAAGGAGATAGGTGTAGGGGCTTCTGGGGCCTTGCACCTCTGGCTGCTGACAGGCAAAACTCGTGACATGGGTGCTTGTGGGACTGTGTCTGTTTTGGGGCACGGGGGGGGTGAAAACTGCAGGCCTGCTATGCCCTGCTGCAGCCACGAAGCCTGCCAGCTGTCAAGGAGATAGGTGCAGGGGGAGTCTGGGTTCTGGGGCCCTGCAACTCTAGCTGCTGACAGGCAAAACTCGTGACAAGGGTGGGTAACACTGTGTGTGTGTTAAGGTGTGCCCTCACTCAACTGACACCAACGCAGAAAGCAGGGCAGGTCAAACAATGCTGCCTTTTATGCAGTTTTTCCATCCCTCCCCCAGAGCACTGGGATTGGAAGGGACCTCAGGAAAGGATGACAGTCACTAGCCAGCTACACAGTCAATAATGAAAGCACGCCTTCCCCCCTTCCCCTATCTTCCCCCTCCCTCTCCTTACTTTAGTTTCTGTTTCCCCATAGGCAAGTCCAACTTGAGCTTCAAAACTCAAAATGTTTCGACTTGCCTTATTTCGTTTCAAGGCTGTTTCGAAGCTCTCTGTTTTGTTTTGATTTTGCTGTTTCGAGCTCAAAATTAGTTGAAACAGCATCGAAACGAAACTAACGGCGAAATTTTGCATGCCCTAATGTTGATCCCTTCTGCAGAGGCAGAGTTGACAAGGTGATACCTCTTCAATCACCAATTCCACCTGATCATCTGAACGCAGCTGTCAGTCTAACATACCAATGAGATCTTCAGTGCCAATTTCTATTAAAGATAAAATGGGGACCTGAAAAAGCCAATGTGCTCTTCACTCTTTTATAAAACAGCCTTGGAAAAGTTGATATGTAGTGGCTGTGGGCAAACTTTTCAGGTTATATAATTGTTCCCACTTTAAATTCACAGTGGCAGTTAGCTGATACTCTTTCTCATCTCCAAAATTCTCAAGAAGCCTGTTTTGTACCAAGCCATGACCTGAAACACACTGATGAATTGAGATAGAGCAATGCTGACAGCCTACAAACATAAAAGGGTTTAGATAATAATAATGGCACAAAAAGTGAGAAGGCTGTTAATTTGGTATGTGTTTGTAGTCTTTACTAATTCATAGAGTCAGGCAGGATGTTCTTTTTGTTTCTGTGAAATTTTTCATTTTCATCACCAATAGTTTTCTCTAAATGTTTGAAAGTTTTCATTAAAAAACCTCCTCTTTAATATGATAGAAACCTTACAGTTTTCTTTAGCTAGTATTGTTTTGGCCAGCTTTAGAACTAGGAGATGGTAGACAGGAGAGTTTAGAGAGGAAGATGTCCTGATAGGCATATTTGATCACTGATTCTTGGTAGTGAGTGAATTTGGTTGGTTGGCTTGGTAGTTGTCTGGAGTTTGTTGTTTGTGGAACTGTCAAAAATAAGACTGGATAGGATCTTGAGGGGACATCTAGGCTATTCTCTGCTCTGCTTCTCAGACACATTTGCCTCTTCTGGGTCTTCTCCAACTGGTTTAACTCTTACATAGTGGTCTGTCTGGGGACTGTGCTGTGAGTGGGGCTGTGAAATCTGCTGAGCAATGAGGGGTGCCAGTCCTGGGTTAGACATTAAGGAAAGCTTTCTATCTGTAGGGAGAGTTAAATACTGTGACAGATTAGTGAAAGCAGCTATGGAATCTCCATCCCTGGAGCTCTCCTGAGCATTTTGTCATCAGGTACAACTGGAGTAGGGAAAAAGGCTGAATGGCTTTTCAAGGTCCCTTCCAGACCGCTGTACTGTGACTCTATAAGGATTTTTTTTAATTCAGATTAATTTAATTAATCTAATTGAATTTCAGATTAATTTCATTTTTCACTGATCTATCATTTCAAACCATTTCAACCAGTTCTTCTATTTAAAAAAAAAAAAAATCCAAAACAGCCATGAAAGATGAGACTCAGGCACTGAAGTTCCTTAAATGCTTCTCAGAATTTTAGCCATGACTTCAGATTCTAGCATAAATACTTTTTAAGAATCAGAGTCTTGGTGCTTATGCCCAAGTGTAGCAGACAAGGTTTGCGGCCTCTTCATTTTTATTTGGTTACCTCATTAAGCTGAAAGTGGTTTCATAGTAACCATGTTGACTTCTATTGTTAAGAAATAAAAGCACAACTATCTAAGATGAGAGCCTTGCATTCTGGGTAGGGTGACCACCTGCCCCTAATTGGGTGGGACAGTCTCAGAATGGCAACCTCAAGGCCCAGTCCCAGGCTGCAAGACTCCAGGACAGCATTTGTCCCAAATTTGCAGCATCATGCAGGGATCCATGGGAAATGACGGGTTTCCCCTTGCAGGCGGGAAAGATTCCCGCCTGCAAGGGGTGCTTGGGAGCAGGATGCAGGGTGCGTCATGCGCATGCTCGCACACATTCACATAGCTGGAAACACAGCAGGGTAGCATGGAGAGCATCTCCCTGCTGGTAAGTCTACAGGGGGGAGGTGGGGCACATTGAGGCCCCCCATGGTGAGGGAGGGAGTGAGGCAGGGGTGGTACATGGGTTTGGGACATCGAACTGGACATAGCCATGTGTGGAATCAGAAAAAATATATGCCTTAAACTTTGACTATTTTAGTTATAAGATGACATAACCGCTTTGTGGAGAATTGCTGGTTCTGTATAGTAGAACAGATAAGAGAAAGTGTTTGTTCTTTGTAACTCCTCTGCAACTGCTTCGCTCACCGCGGCCTTGAAGATAGCAAAAAAGTATGTACAACTCTGATTTCCAGGTGCAAGAAGGAGGTTTGTGAACTAACCTCGCCTCCCCCATTAGTTCCCATCCTGATTACAGCAAAGAAATAATGAAGTAATATTATAGCCGCTTTTCATGCTAATTTCACTATATGATCACGTGAGTTGTAAGCAACTGTTAAAAAGTATATAAGCCTCCTGATTTTGCTCTTGGGGGGGACCCCTTCCAAGTGCTTGGGAAATCCATGTCACTTTGGAATCCCCCCCTACAGCTGTAGTTTCTTTTGAATAAAAGCTTCTGCTGACCTGACCCAAAAGTATGCTGCGTGTGTTTCCATGACACATGGGTAATTTGCCCAGGGTGGGGGCAGATTTGGGCTGCCCGCTGTGGGCTTATGACTCCCTGCCCTGCTGTCCTCCCCCCTGGGAGCCCTGTACCGCCATGGCGATGTGCCCCTGTCCACCTGGCAGTGGCGGGGTGGGGCACAGCTCCACACTGCCACAGTCCCCGCTGCAGGGTGGCAGCGTGGGGCTCCCAGGGGGAAGGCATCAGGGTGGGGAGCCCCGAGCCCTCAGTGTGCAGCCCGCATCCACCCCTACCCTGCTCGCCTCTGTTCCAGCTGCAGTGGTGGGGGAGGCAGGCATGTGTCCCACCCTTACATTTTAAAAAGGTGGTCACCCTAACTGTAGGGGAGGAGGTAAAAAGAGAGAACTCTTCGCAACAGAGGTGAATTGCAGGCTGATATTTTTGTTGTTTTTTTCCTTCACACATAATTGTTCAGAAGTGTTTGCAGCACAGTTATTGGAAGCTAAAAGATGCTGTCCTCTTCAGTAACATTACTTTATTTAAATTATTAATTGAAACTATATCGGGAAAGGAGTGGAAAAACATGCAGGATCCCCTGCTGTTAAATAATTGTTCCAACTGAGAATAAAGCCATGCTGCAGGGTACAAAACAAAATTTAATTGGTTTAGGGTCAGCAAAAGCACTGAGTTCCTGAGGATGAGCATCAGGGAAGGCAGTCAGAAAAAGAAGCAGAGATGGCTGGAGAGCTCAGAGAAAAGCAATGTTGGAGGTGCAGTAAACAGAGTTCGAATTATGGGGGAGTTCGAGGGTGCTGAGCCCCCCTATAAGAGATGAGAATTCCCTCCCCAGGGGCTGGTCAGCACCCCTTCGCCCCTGCAGCAGCCTGAAGCCCATACACCACCACGCACAGCCCCATGCCTTTCTAAGCAGCCCAGGTGCTGTGGTGGTGGCTCCTTCCAGCGGCCACCACCACTGGCCCCAGCCCTTCAGTACTGGCAGGAACCCATGTGCACAGCCCCAACTCCGGCCAATTTTTTTTGCAGACCTCCCCCAAGAGTCAAAATTTTATTTGAACCCTGGCAGTCAATCTTAACTGCCGTGTGCTTGAGATCAATAGCAAAAGCCTGTAAAGGAGTCAACCTGCACCTGCTCTTATGCACGATCAGCAGCAAGGCCTCAGCCCCTGAATCAGATCCAAGCAGACGGCACCTCACACCCTGGCTGAATCCCACCACCTTCAGTGTGACCGTGTAGGCAAAAGCCTGAGCCACTGCAGGCCGCTGCACTGAGAAGTTCCCAGGGAACAGTTCAGAAGAATCCCCTTCCCTGGGGAAGCGGATAAAAGTTAACATTGTATTGGAGAGGAGTGCTGACTACACTCCCCCTCTGCAGTTCCAGAGTGGGCTCTGCTGCATAGAGAAGAGAGCCCAAACTGGCACCCTGGTGAGGCATTGGCAACAGGACTGCCCCTCGCTGTGCTTGTTACTACTCCTGATGGACAGGGCCAGGGGAGGAGAAGCACAGCCAACAAGGAGTAATTTTACCTTTAGAAAGGAAACAAAAAGAATCCATTTGCTTCAAGGCAGAACAATGATTTTTATCGCTGCTGTTGTTTGTAATTAATAATTATTACTCTAAAAACAAATATAAACCCAAGGCTTACAGGTATGTTTCTGTGTAGCTTAAGAGGAGGTTGTGCTAGGGAAATGGTGTCATTACTGAAAATGGTCCTCATTCGTACAGCAGTTCTGGGACCTATCTATTCTTCTCCAAGGCACGGACAGTTCCAGATGCTGAAACTTGATCAAAAGGACTAAGTGAGAAGTTGTGCTTCTGAGACCTTCTGAAGGTAAAATCTGTGGTCTGAGGTGAAAGCAGAATGCAGGCAGCCTTTGTTATTCCTTCACAGAAAAGCAGACATTACATCTTTCTTGTTTTAAAAACTGAAAGGCAAGACATATGTTATAAACACTGGGGTCTGGTGTTAGGCATATCAGCTGCACCTCACTGCTTTGCAGTGTAAGTGCCTTGCTGTCCTGGTTCCTTCTCATGCTCACAGCACAGCATCCACCCAAATTAAAATAGTGCCACCAGGCGGCAGGCTTACACCATGGGGGCGGGGACCTGGGGTTGGATGTGTACTTTTCACATTACTTGGATGCAGGTGGCTTTTTTTATAGTGACTATGTATAAGGCATTTGGCCTTTGCAGTTGCACCAGGTAATCATTTTACTTGTACAGAGGTTTATCATCCAATCACTCATAAAATTCTTAATTTAGGCTCCTTCCATGCTAAATGCTAAAATGGTCCAGGGATCATCTTGTAGGGTTTTATTCCCCCATTGTGATTTCAACTGTGCTTGCTCTGTTCTGTAGCGGTTCATATACACCTGTGTCACTGAGATAGATATAAGTGCTTCCATTAGCAGATTAAGCAACCTACTAACATCTGATACACGTGTTCACTCTTTCTTACCCTCTCCCCAGAGGAAGAGACTCTTGTGTGTGTGTACATGTAGGGTTTTACATGCATAGGAGTCTGTTTTCTTTAGTTTATTGTTACACCATGTTCTGTGTTTATATTGGAGAAGGCCAGTAGAAAAAAAATGTGCCTTGTTCTTGAAATGGAGGTCTATGTGGGGGAGGTGTTGTGCTACCCCCATTCTGCTCAGACACTTTTTCCAGTAGTTAGTATACCCTAGTACATTTTCTATTTTCTCCTAGCAGCAATTTCCTCTTGCTAGGAAAGGAAGGTTGATGAAAGAGTCACTTTCATAAGTTGTAACCAGTCTTCAAAAGACATATTCATTCCTGATGGGTCTGCATGAGCCCAGGTTGGTAGATGTTGTATTAAGAATAACAAGACATTAACCATGTTTCTTGAGGTTCTCCTCCAAAGCAAGATATATTAAGGGATTTTCCAGAAAGGCATTTTCCAGAAAATGTAGATGATTTAGCCACAAATCCTAAACAGCCTTGAAAATCTCAACCATACTCTTTAAGGCCAAGTGATTTTGGAAAATGAAACAAAACAAAAATACCCCCAAAACACCTTTTGGAATATCAAATAATGACAATGAAGCATGTGCTTGAGGCTTTGGTTGTATCAGGGCCATAATGAGCAGTGGTGCATTTTTTTTTGGGGGGGGTGTTGCTGAATAAGTGGCTTTGACACATTAAGCAAGAGACACTGGGACATATTTTTAAAGATATTTGTATTACTTTTATTACAAAATACTCATTACAATTTTTTAGTTTCATTAAATGATAAGATGAAGTCTTAAAATACAATTTCCAACATTGCAATAATAATTCCTTTAACTTAATTCTGTATAAATTATTAATATCGATATACATAGCTATAAATTCAAGGGGAAAAGATTCCTGTATAATTCAAAGAGAAATTATTCAGCAAATCATTAAAATTAAGTTAAAGCATTACTCACACTGAAATAAAACAAAAATTATGCATAATTAGTTTTTCAATGCAATTTCTCCTTTTGTAGCATTATCAAATCATTTTTTCTGAGAAGAAAAAGAATCTACAAACAAATTATTCAAATGGTACATCAGAAAAGTCTTTTATCCAGCAAGCACTAACATAAGCATCAGTCTACACAAACATAGACTGGGGAATGCCAGGCTAGGCTACCGTACTGCAGAGAAAAACCTGGGCATTATAGTTAGGATGACCGTACATCTTAGTTTGGCCAGGACACTCCTGGATTCCATAGGCCAGTCCTGGCTGGTTGGTCAAAAGTCCAGGCTGGGGTCCTGTAGGGAGGCAAAGCGGCATGGCGCGCCAGGCAGATGGGTGGGCAGGCACTGTTGCTGCTGTATGCGAGCAAGGCAGGCAGACTGGAGCAGGTGACACCCTGCCCACACATGGCATTTTCTTCCTCCAGCACAGCAACAGCAGTGCTTGCCTGGCTGTGTGCCTGGCTCACCCTGTCACTCTACCTCTCCTCCAGAATCTGGCCCGGGACTTTTGACCACCTGGCTAGGACCAGCCTGCAGAATCTGGGAGTGTCCCGGCCAAACCAGGACATATGGTCACCCTAGTTATAGTAGTCCATAAGCTGAATATAAACCAATAGTGTGCTTTTGTTGGGAAAAAAAGCAGTATACTGGGCTGAATTAACAGGAGCAGCGCCTGCAAGTCTAGGGAAGTGTTTCTGTTGCTTTGTTCATCACTGGTAAGACCTCACCTGGAGTAATGTGTCCGATTTTGCCCCCCACACTTCAAGGAGGAAGAAAGTTTTTGTCACTCTCTGCTGGACTCTATTAGAGGCCTGGGAAGCATGACTTACACAGACAGGCTGAAAGAGCCAGGGTTCTTTAGTCTGGAGTTGAGAAGACCAAAATGGGATTTGATAAGTCTTCAAATACCTGATGGACGATTACAGAGAGGGTAGAGATAGGCTTTTCTCAGGGCTGTAGGGATCAGGACTAGGAGCAATGGCCTTAAGATACAACAAAGAAAGTTAGGTTGGAGATTAGGAGGAACTTTTTGACTATGAGGGTGGTCAAGCATTGGAACAGGCTACCTAGAGAAGTTGTGGAATCTCCATCCCTGGAAATTTTCAAAAGTAGATTGGATAGACAGTTGGCTAGGATGGTTTAGTCAGAGATAATCCTGCCTGTAACAGAGGGGATGGAATAGATGACCTTGTAGAGTCCTTTCCAGCCTTTGTATAGTATGATCATATGATTCTAAGAATTTATTTACATTTTTCTGTAGCGAGACTTTAAAATCCATATGGGGTGTCCATGGTGACTTCAGTAGGACTCCATATGGGTGCAGGGCTCTACACTAGAAGAATACATTGCTTCATCTGGGCTTTGGTGTTTGTATGACATGCGATATGTGGTTCTAAACAAAATTATGTATTGCAGTGACTCCATCAGTGTGCCATATTCACTTAGATGTCAGTTGTCTTAGGATATTTCTGACAAGGTAGAAATATGAAACCACTGAGACTATGCTCTTCTCTGTTTATTTCATTTTGGGTCAGCTTCTCCATTGGTCAGCTGGAGTAATGCTCATCAGCTGTTCCTCAGGGGCTGGGCAGGAGAAGCTCTGTCTCACGAGAGCCCAATCCTGTGTTGAATGCGTAGGAAATCTACATCTGGAAATGCTGAACTATAGATCTAGAGACAGGACAAACTGAAGTTAAAAGCAATGAGGCCACACTCGCAGAGCTTGTATCAGCCTGAGAACAAAGTAACTTTGGATGTGGAGCAGGTATGAAAAGCTGGCCAAGTGCTAATGGTCAATGTGCCTCCAGCATGTCTGGTATCCGTCGACAGTTAGCATCGCCCTCTGTGTTGGGTCTTTGTTTTGCTCATGGTGCAGCCTGACCTGCAAGCCTGTTTCTTTGCCCAACCTCTTCATGCTTTCTCCGTCACAGCTTCTCACAAATGGGAGAAACTCCCCACCACTAGCCATAAACTTTATGTATTATATCCATCCTTAAATCCTGCATCTACTGTGATATCTGAAAATCACTGCTTCTTGGCATTGGTTAGACAGGTGGCTAGCCTGGATTCTCAGTTTCCTGCTAAACTCTACCTTCTACTCATCCTCCCAGCCCTGTCCAGTTGAACCCTAGGCTGAGAAACCTGGGGCAGGAACTGCCTTTGCTAATGGTCCAAACAAAACCTGGCACAGCAGAGGTCTACTTATAGATTGGGGTTCCCAGATGCTACTGCAGAATAGATAGATAACAAATAGATGTAGTTTGTCTTTTTGGTGGGCTTGATTAGCTTAGACTTTCTGCTATCCAGTGATGCCCCCTAGGGCTGTGCGAAGCTTTGGGTGCTGATTCGATTCAGAGGAGATTCGGCCTGATTCAGTGGCCGAATCTCTAGATCTGAATTGAATCAGGGGACCAATAAAAAGGTCAGAGTGGATTTGAAACTCTCCGGATCTTCAAAAAAGTTTCAGAGAGCTTCAATGATTCGGGCAGTCCCTGCCCACTGCAGCAGTGAACTGCAGCCCGACTCTATGCCAGTAAGTAGGGGGTGGGGGAGCAGGGACTGGAGGAGGGGGGAGGGGACCATGGGGGGACCCCTGCCAGGCCCGTCCTCTGCCTAGTCCCCCAGCCCT
>NW_005841994.1:2887794-2891822 GCF_000455745.1 Alligator sinensis
ACCCCCCCACTCCTCCAGCCCCCCCACGGCTGCCCTGCCTGTCCCAGCTCTGGCCCTTTAAGGAAAAAAAACAAACCCAAATCCCCTGCTCTCACTGGCTTCTGCAGCAGCCTTGGGGCTTTGTGGGGTTTGTGGAAGAGCCCTCCATGTGGCATGGGGCAGCGGGGGGCAGCAAGGATCACCCCCCCCACACACCCATCAGGAACTGGTGAGGTCAGGTTTTTTTTTTTCTTAAAGGGCCAGAGCTAGGGCAGGCAGAGCAGCTATGGGGGATGCTGGGACAATGGTGGTGGGGGGGCGAACTGGGGGGCTCATGCAAAGCCCTCCATGCAGCGTGGGGCAGTAGGGGGCAGCGGGGATTGCCTCCCCGTCCAGCACCACCCAGTGAGTCAGGGCTTTTTTGTCTGAAGTGCCCGGAGCTGTGGTGGGGGTAGGGCAGGGATGGGCCTGTGTGATTCAGAGAATCAATTTGGGACAGTGATTCAAATCACTGAATCAAATCACTGTCCCCCAAATTGGCTGAATCCAAATCGGAAGCAAATACTAGCCGCTTCGCACAGGCCTAATGCCTCCTTGCAATGTTACTTTTTTATTTAGTCATGGAAGAAGGCTCTAGTGCAGGGGCGGGCAATTATTTTGGGCGGAGGGCCGCTTACTGAGTTTTGGCAAGCCATCAAGGGCCGCATGACAGGCAGCCCAGGGCAGATTAATATTAATTTTCTAAAATTTTTAGGGGCCCCATGGGCCAGATAGAATGGCCTCTGGCCCCCGGGCTGCATTTTGCCCACCCCTGCTCTAGTGTTTGCTCCTACACTGTCCACTCAGCATTAGTTAAAATGGTGTCTCATTAATTCCCTTGTTCAGCTTTTATGTCAGCAGCAAACAGACAGAATAGTAAATTCAGCCATGTGCACAAATTCCCGGCAAGGCCAGTTAGGGGAGGAATTCTTCCAGTAGAGAGGGTTCCCCCTTCCCAGGCTTGTAGTAATAGTTTATGTAGCAGGAGGCTGGATGGAGGAAGCTGAAATGTGTTGCTGCAATAAATATGTGGTATGCATCCTTCTTCTGCAATGCTGACATATATTTTTGGTTCTTAAATCAGAGGTCTGATGAGGGGAAAGATGCTCTAGAGATCTGGATACTACTCTTGGAATTCAGAGAGCCAGATGCAGTTTCCTGCTTCTCCATGGACTCCTAGCCTAACCATGGACAAGTCATTCAACCACTCTGAGCCTTGATTCTCTTCTGTACAATGAAGTTCCTAGCAGTATCTTGCCTCACAGGGGTAGATGCAGAGAAATGTGCTGCAGATTCTGAGGTGCTTACACATTGCAAGACCAGAGGCCATGAATTTTGGAGGCAGCAAATGACCAGCATCTGCAACTGGTGGTCCAGCCTGTCTGTCCTTTTGTGTAGGTATTATTGGTTAGCAATGTTCTCTGTTCTCAGCCTATTTTCTGAACTGGGTCTAGCTCTACATGCCCCTTGACATTTTTGTTTCTGTCTTAACCTGGTGAGCATCTTTGGTGTTTCCTGTTCTCTCAGTTTCATGCCACCAAGTTTTGTGCGCCAGAATAAAGAGGTTGCAAAGCTCAGCCAAAGCCACTAAGTCACCAGACTGAAGAGGAGACAGGTGCTGTGTGTCCTTTTTGCCTCTTCTGCTTGAGGGTCGAAGGAGATAAAATAACCTGCAGCCTTCCTGAGAGGTTATTCAGTCTATTCCACATACTCTTGCACTGCACAGAAACAAGATATTATCCTATTATATCCCCACCAGATCAGCTTCTGCTCTTTGGAATGTTTTTTTTTATCTCAGGCCTGTATTCCAGGTGTTGTGTCTGAGCTGCTGCTGCTGCTACTCACCATTTATAACACAGCTCCTGACATGGTAACTTACCAACCAGCAGAGAAATCTGGCCTGCAACATGAAATTATACCATTTTCCACTTAGAGATAAAATTATGAGCTAGACGGCCACACACAATGTCACAGAAGGATGACCTCTGCAGCTGCTGTATTTGTGTGCTGCTGAACAGTTTCAGCCTGCAAAATAAAAATGTAATTTTCCCCACAAAAAACAGGGATTAGTATCTGCCAGGCCCACTAAGGGACTGATATCTTGCTGCCAGTCTCTCTTGTTCTGTGCGCAGGTAAATCCATGTTTTGCAGTCAGAGAATATAATGCCAGACTTTCACACAGGGATAGAACTGCTCCCAGGGGAATTAATGCCAATGTGAGGGGACATAAGACAACCATGCACATCCCAAACTGGACCTGCTCTGGGGTCCTGCTCTCCACACTGCCTAGGAAGTGGTAGTACCCCAGCCTACCTGGAAATGCCTGAAGAAGCTGATGAAAATTTTTGGTTTCTCAAAACAGCAGGGCATGGCAAGACATCTCATTCTGTCTTAACCTGTTTGGCTGTCCCTGCAGGAGGGGTGAGATGTCTCTCCATGCTTACCCATGAAGAGACATCCACCATGGAATATATTCAAAGGATGCCAGTTTATCTGAGCATTCATGCTTTTAAAATGTCATGTATGATGCTGACTAGACATATACACTGATGCAAGGCAGGGCACTTGTAATGCAGAACCTGAGGCTGGCATGTGCCCTAGCAACATAGTAAGAGTTAGTTACAATGGGAAAAGGGATTATAATTGTTATAACTTTATGCATAAAGAGGGTGGGAGCAGGCAGAAGGGTGGCTCAGTAGTACAGGTGCTTGTCTGGGATGCGGAAGACTAGGAAGAAAACAGAGCAATGCCTGAGAGTGTATAGTGTTCTATACCCATATTTAATGTCCTGGGGGGAAAACTATGCTCTCTTTGAAAAGATAAGGAGCAGCCTTGGTGAGAAAGCATCCATGTGGCTCTTAAAAGTATATGTGGTGAACTGCTGTGTTGCTTTCTTCCCAGTCTGAGGGCAGGCAGTTCCAGGGCCTCTGCAGCAGTCCACAGCTTTGTCAGGCTGCAGTTAGTGAGAGCTGGCCAGACTTTCATCAGTTTTTATTGCTATTGTTTAAGACCTGAAATACCTTTTTGCTGCTGCTACTTGGGAAAGACATGGAAAGATGGCAAGGAAGGTGCTGATGCTCTGAGATAAGAGCCCATAAATCACAGGCTGAAGAACAGAGAGGGTGCTGACAGACATGCAGCTCTCTGCTCTAACTCATGATTCTTTACAGAAAGCGCCATGAGTTAAAGCAACTTCCCTTCCCCCCCACCCCAAACCCCCAACTCAAGGGATGCTTGTCTTTTGGGTTGGGGAGGAGGGGGATTGAGCTCCACTTTGGAACTGATTCAGTGGAGAAGCCTGCTTGCAGGCTTTCTCCCTTAGCCTCTCCCCACCCCCTGGTGCTGTCTGTAGGAAGGGATGGGGGGAGAAGGGAGCTGCAGGCTAGGGTTTGTCCAGCTTGAGCTGAAGGGGGAGGGGGCTGGGTGGGAGGCCATGAGTCAGGGGGCCTCCAATCCACTTCCCCCTTCCAGATCAGGCCAGGCAAACCCCAGCTCACAGCTCTCCCCCCACCCCCTTTCCCCCTTCCTTCCTGCAGACAGCACTGGGGCAGCCCAGATCTGTGTGCAAGGATTCCCTAAACTGCTCCTCTTTGGAGCACCTTCATCTGACCCCTCAGTAGATGAGGGTTAATTTGTCACAAGCATGGTGACTTTTAAAGTGGTCTGCAGCCATGCACATGTGTCACAGCATGGCTGTAGAGCACTTTCAGGGGGCTGATTGCACAACAAATGTCACTTATATCAGCAAAAACTGACAGCCCTTTTTCCATCCAGTGACCAGAACAACTTGTGGTAGCGAGAGGGAAAATAGTTCAAATATTTATCTCATGCTTGTCTTCTGCCAGCTTGAGACCAGGGTGTGGAAGATTTAGCCAAAGAGCAATCTCCAGGGACATTACCCAAATCGCAGCATCCATAGGTTTGGGGTAAATGTTGCCCTGCCTTCCCCATAAGTACTACTTGGGCCAGCATACATATCCCCAACCTCCATCCAACTCTGCAGGGAAAGA
>NW_005841994.1:2891853-2908270 GCF_000455745.1 Alligator sinensis
ACCATCCTTTATTTTGCATCATATGTATTTCATCAGAGTTGGCAGATCTCTTTACACTGCCTTGTAATTTAATTCCTAAACAAACATCTGCATTGCATGCTGTCAATGAGATACACCAGCGATATGCAATCATGTTTCCAGCAATAGTTTCCAGTAAATGAGACTGACTCCAGTTAATTTTATATGCAGCGTTCAATCTCTGCCAAGAGCCGAGTGGTAGATTTAATTAATTCCCACTACAGTTTTTTACCCTTGAGAAAAAGGGCACAACTGTGCTACATGGTAGTACTGGGCACTGACAGGATCCCACGTAGGCAGGGTTTGCACAGGGTGGCAGGAGGGTTTGTGGGAGGCTAGGAAAGGGGAGAGAGAAAGTAATTGGCTGCCCAGGAGTTTTTGGAACAGCTCTGAACTTGGAGGCTGCACTCTGTTGTCCCCAAAGACTCCCTGAAATGTCACGTTTATCCCAAGTGTGAAAAATTGGTCCCAGATCAATGCCAGGCAGTGTCTTCCTAGAGGACACAGCACAACACTGCGCGAATACTGCTAGACCAGTGGAGCCCAACCTTATCACCCCCCCTGGCCAGACAGGTGGTGCAAGGTCCATCTGCGGGCTGGAGCTGGTTGTTGGGCTCAATCTAGCATGTGTGGAGGGCACAACAGATTCCTGATCTGACACGCAGGTAGGCAGGGCCCAATACAGCCATGTGGGACAGCCTGGCCCTTATCCAGCTGCAGCGGATGTGGCCTGACACTAATCTGGCCATGTGGGCAGTGAGAAGGGGCCTGGCCCCAATCTGGATTCATGACAAGGGAGAGGTAGGCACAGGCCTGGTCCAGCCATGTGGCAGTGGCTCAGACAGGGTAGAATTCAGCCCCATAGGGCTTGGTTATTTGGCAGGATGGGAAAAGTGGCAGTACTAATTGCAACTGCTCTCCCACCACCAAATTTCTCGACCTGTGGGGACCTCTGTAGGTTGAATGCCATGGATGTGTCGCCTGGATTTGGCTTTGAGGGTTTGAGCACCCCTGTGCTAGACTTATTAGCTTTGCTGAGACAAGCTAATTAGCCTCGGTCGACTGCTATACTTGGGCTCCTATGCAAACTGGAGCTAATAGTATTATAAACTACTTCTAGCCCCAGAGATCTGTGGAGATTTCAGGAGATGAATGCAGGATTGGCAACTATTTTTTTCAGGAGCCATTATCTCAGAGATTGGGAGGTCAGCAGAGCTGGTGGCCATTATAGACCTGAAGCTTTAGTCTACAGTTAGGAAGGGCTCATCTACTTCTGCTGTATGCAGGACCATTCTTCCTCTCCTGGTTTTCATGGAGACCCCTGCTGTGTAGAGCTTGGCTACAGTCCATTTGTCAGGATCGGGCTTTGATCCATAACAAGATTAGGCCTAAATCCATGCTCTTTGAATAGAAGAGAGAGTCCCTGGAATGCATAAAAACCTTTCAAACTCTGGGCAATGGGAAGACACTCCCGTCACTGGCAATTCTACCTAGGTAGTCTAGGGTTTGAGTATTGCTGGTTTCTAAGTTTCCTATTACAAAAATGACTCGGCCTCAAGGTACAGTGCAGTGATCTTTTCTTGTTGGCAGTCACTGCATTCTTTTATTTCCTGTTTTATCTGATTTAAAAATAATTAATATAGCTAATTTGAATTGGTTTTGTATCCCTTTGGCCTGGTGTCTGCATTAAAGAACTTCAAATGCACTCTGTTCATTGATTTCCAGCCAAAAGCTTTCAAAAAACAATCTGGCCTTGGTAATTTGTTTGGGGATAATTCTCTATTTCTGTTGGACTTACATTTGCATTTAGTTCTATATTATACTCAGATGAGGGTGTTTTGAAAATGCCAGTATCCATGGAATGATCAAAGTCTTCTGGAGGAAATACGTCTTCAGATATGGATGGTATTTAATGGTTTCCAAAATGGCAATTTGAAACAACGCTTATTTCCTCTTCTCTCAGTGCAGAGAAAATGTCAATAGCAGCTTGTTCTGCTCATTTCCTGTATGCCAATAATTTACCTGCCTTATCTGTCTGTTTACACAATTGCTTCAATTAAAGGGATATATTATTTGCTTGTCCAAATAGGAGACTGAGTTGGTATTTTGGTATTTATCAGAGATGGGGCCAGTTCCCTTTTTTTTGGGACCAGAATCATATCTGACACTTGCTTCTTCTCAGACCACTAGTCTCAGTTTTTATCCTTGTATACAGTTCTGTCCTAGATAGGTTAGAAGTGTTTTGACATGGACAGACAAACAACTATAGGATTGGGGGCAGGGGAGGGTTACTACTGATCAGCTGAATCTGCTGTAACTCATTCAGCCGTCTGCTCTTAGCCTATGGTAAATGGGTGCTAAATCAGGGCAACTCTCCCATGAAGAAAGCAGGCTAACTTCTTGTCATTTAGCTCCTCTTACAGCAGAATAGGAGCAGTCAGGTCACAACAGATCAACTGACCCTGTATTCGCAGGCAGTACATTCTCCCCCTTTTAAGCTGTATCTGTCTGCCTGTCCATGCCCCCTGACACTTTTGGAAGTTTTTTGACCCTTATTAAACCCACAATAGTCACCCAACCACCTTTGCGGGGCTGTCTGGAGGGGAAGATGGGGCTTTGTTCCCCTGACCTTGAACCTAGGTTATTGCACTTTCATTGAGCCCCTGGAGAGATGCTAGGTTAGTTTGTCTTGTTCCCTATTGGCAGTTATATAGGAAGAGTGAGAAAATCACAGTGAGATGTGCAGACATGTGTGCCCACAGTGAGAAGTGCAGACATGTGTGGACATGGCATTGATCAATACTGGGACGGCACCAGAAATGATGCTGCAGGATATTAAAGGAATCTGGATTGATAACCCTTGTCACCATTCCCTCTTCATCTATAGTAAAGGACCAGACCAGGCTGAGCTATTGAAAGGTAAATACTCCACACATATTTGGTTTCCAGCAAGCAATGATGAGACACTTCACCTTTTTAATGTGAGTATATTCTGCTTTAGCAGAATCTTTCCTTGGTGTAAAGTCTGTAAGGAAAATCACCAGTGGATAAGGCTTATTGTTTCTTTCTGATATTCTCCCATCAAACTTGTTGATATTTGTTGGGAGTATCCATTTTCCCTGGTTTATCATGCATAAATATATTCCATCCCCAAGCCTTGCATGCAGGACCAGCAGGCTGCAGCATGTATTGATAATGACCTTAGCCCAGCATCTGAGTCAACTGGTCACAAGCAATCTGTCCTGGATGACTGCCCATCTCCCACAGATAAATAGTTATCCTTTATATTCTGCTCTGTCTAGCAGTTCCCACCTGTTGTGCTGTGTTTTTAAACAGTGAGACATGTCCTGCTCCACAGTGATCAGATCCCTAATTTTTGCATTGGAAATGTAGGATTTTATGTTGGGATTTTTCAAAGCCATCAAAGGCTGCCCGGTGCCCACTAACATTAAGGGAAAAGGATACCCTAATCTGAGAATCTTGGGAAATCTCAGCCTTAATGTGTTAGTGTTGGGGACAGGCATGCCTTTGCTTATCAAATTGATGGTCAAGGGGGAATCCCATCCAGGCTGGCTTTTTATGGCTGGCTACTATTGCCTTGTCCACAGTGAGCATCTTGGAACAACATTGTTCAGCATTTCAAGGAGCACAAGCAGATACAGAGCAGACTTATTTTTTCAAGAGGTAAAGTCAGCTCTTACAAGCTAAAAATAAAGTGATATCATCCAGCTGCATCTGTTGGATGGCTCTGTGTATCTTTTTATAGCTTATGCCAAGAATCAGACAAATAACCAAGAACATTAGCTTTAGTTTTGAGTTGCAAGATGCATTGTATCAGATATTGCTATCTGCCTGATTCAGAGACAAGAAAAAGACCTGCTTCTCTAGATTAGATATTTCTGTATTTCTCCAACCTTGTTGGAGAATTCTGTCACTTTCAGTGGAAAGTCTGTCACTTTCCAAGTTATAGAGTTCAGCGCAGGACTTGCCAGGTGGCACACCCTGGCCTATGTTATGTAGGACAGAGCAGAGGGTCATACTGCCAAGTCTGGCCTTTAGCATCTGTGACTGTGCATCCATATTTTCATTGTTCTCAGTTAGGCACCCACCACCCCACTATTAAATCTAATTTTTTCTCCTTTCTATCCCACTGGTCTTAGTTATACCCACTAACCAACTGCTCTGCATTCATTAGCACAGTCGTGGAAAGCTTTCCTGAATGCATGCTTACATGCACAGATCTATCATCTGTATTCATATTGCAAGGAACAGGATCTAACATCTCTGAGAGAAAGAAACCAGGTGGTATTTTTTTCCTAATGCTCGGTATCCCCATGGCCAGCTCTGCTCACATGCCTTCATCTCCTCTTTCCGCACCCATGATTTTACAAAGTACTTTTCAGGAGCTTTTTTTGCATTTCTTGGTATCCCCAGGGAGAAGGGGACTGCATTTTGTGTCTATATGGCATGAAGCTGCCTGTGCTGGGAGATGTCTGGTTCTCTTCCTACCGTGGCATTTAGCTTCATTTCTCCACAGTGGGCAAGGCTAATCCTCTCAAACTGGAAAGCTTTCTGGAAACAGACCTGGATGCTCAATCAGCTCCATTGCTCTCAGTTCTCCAAAATGTCATAGTTCAAAGTGAACACCAGGCACCAAGGAGAGATGGAGCCCTGGGGTGGGGCAGATGTGAGAGCTAACAAGAATGATGGGTAATGCAAGGCATCTATTTTAAGATAAATCATTTGAAGACTCTCACAGCTTTACTTCCTTCCCCCACTTTTGCCTGACTTTCCAGTGGCACATCTGTCACTCAAGTTGCTGTACTAAAAATAAGCCAACCCAACCTCCCTTCCCAGCATGGTTGCATAGAACATCTGACATCTCTTTGGTAGGGATCACACTGGGGCTACAGAAAGCAAGCAGAGGCTAGAGAAACTCAGTACTGGAATGTGCTGGATACCTGATGGCCAGCTACTAGGATAGCCTTTGCTGCACTCCCAAGAGCAACTCCAACTCATGTAGATGCCCCCAGATTAGTGGTGTACTATCTAACAGGGTTACTACTATCAGTATAGCCACAGCAGTGTGGAGCTCAGCATGAACACAAGGTCCCAGGTGGGTTTTGTGGTCTGTGCCAAGTTCTATGGTGCAATAGGTAGGTACACTGTTTATTGTACCTGAGCTAGGGCTCAGATGTGTCCATGTCAGCTGCAGTTGCACGTTGGACTGCAGCATACAGTCACACTCAGCCAACCAGCTAAGACAGTAATGGCACCCTGAGAGCTGCCATTGGGCATCTACCTATGTTTTTCACAAGCTCCCACTCAAAGCACCACGGTGATCCCCTGCAGTCCATACACCTGCTTTCTCTGTGTGCAGCTAGGGTCATAGTCCAGATAAACTGAAAGGCAGGGAAGGTTTTACCCAGATTGGTATCCAGACATAAGGCTGAATCCTTGGGGTCTTATATCAAGGCTTGCAGAGGATGCACCTCACCTTCCTTCCCTCCTTAATGTCGTAGGACTGTGCTGGGTGGCTGATACTGCCTTCACCAATGGGGCTGCTGTGAGAGGGACCTTCTTTGGGCTTTCAGGAGTTTCCTCTATTCCCTGAAAATAGCAGTGCTCAGCAGCTGTGGTATAGGGAGCTGATGTGATTTCTACTCCCCAATGTTTGGCTGAAACCCATGGGACAGCCAGTCTGCAAGTCTTCAGGAGGACAGGTGGTGGAGGGACCTCCCCTTCATCACACTTTCAGTGGACCATGGGGCTAAAGAATGGATGCCATTTCCATGTCCCCTCAAGCCAGACCTGTGAGTGGGCAGAGAAATCATCAGGAGGAGGAGAAAATATTTCTTCCCTTGGATGGAAGGAAGACAGAAATTTCTTGGCCATCACCTTTCCTGCTGCTTGATTAGAGGGGTGTGTGAGCCAATTAGACTGGGAAGCACTAAGATGCTGCAGCGAAATGAAGAGATGGGCAGAGAGATAGCAGCTTTGCATTCCTAAAATGCATGTACTTTGGATGAAAGAATACCACCATGGACTCTCAGAAGATTAGACTGGCATTACTTGTATCTGTATTTGTACAGCTAGCTCTCCTTCTCTGCTTCTTTTTTCGACCTCTATTCTTTATGCTCCATCCTGCCTGCTCACACTTCCATCCCATTTTTCCTCTGTATCTTCCTTTCTGCTCTTTTCCTGACTCTCTTTAAAGGAACATCTAACTCCCAAGAGATTTGAGTGCAAATCAAGCTACCAAACTCAGGGCTTTTGACTGAGCACAGAGCGGTGCAAAAAAGCTCTTAGTTCCAATCTCTCTGGTGCTTTGTGCCAAGAGGATGTACATAGCACTTCCCTGGCATCACTTCAATGGCCATAGTCACCAGCAGGATAGAGCACAAAACTAGGAAAAGTCAAGAATAACAATCAGGGAAACCTTAGGAGTTTTTTTCCTGTATCCCTTTTTTGGTTACTGGCTGGTTGACACAGGTGATGGAGAGTTTAAGGCTTTGCTACTGGTACCAATATTCATGTAACAATATCAATATTTGCAATATTGTTATTGGTACAAAAATATCAATGATATAGCCTGTATTTACAATCTATTTGTCCCTACGTCAAGCATAACAGGAATAACATTCCATAAGGAGACACAGAAATTGCTAGGGTTATTTTCTGTCCAGTTCTGTCCTGATGGATGAAGTTTTTTGATACCACAGTAAAGAAGGAAGTCTCTGTCAGTACTTGGCCACCCAGTGATCACGAGAAGATGACCATGATTCTTTCCATCTTGCATTGATGGATAATGAAACTTCATGTGCCAAGAATACAAAACACATACTTTCCATTTTTTCCCATCCTCAAAGACAAGAGCCTTGTGTTTTATGACAGGGGATCTCATCAGCACCTGTGTTTTGTTAACCAAAACAGTACTCTCTCTATCTGTATGACTCACATCACTCTTTTTTTTTTTCTTGTCTTCCTCATCCTCCCTGGAATTTACTGACAGACGACAAATTCTTTTTGCTGATGGAATCTGCCTATTCTAGATTAGACGTCATTCTCCTTCTCTCCCAGCCCCGAAGACGAAAGAAAATGCCTGAAGTCTGTTCATCCACTAACTGCAGGGGAAACAAACCACAGCTTTACCTCTCTGAGCTTTGCATAACTTTCTATTGAGCTTATCTGGCTTAAGAGTTTTACTATGGCACCTATAATTGTGGTGTGTGAGTTCTTTCCATGTAAAATCCAGGGAATAATAAAGTCCTGAGTGGACTTCACAAAATCTCTCCCTTTTTTGAGATGAAATCTCTGCTTGGGATAAGTGTTACATTTTTCTTTTCTTATTTTTGATCTACGTGCCTGCCTCCCCAGTATCCTTCTGTGATCTGATTGCAGAAAGCTGGATGCCAAGTGAGCCAGCTGTCCCAACCATATGTCCAGCTGCAGCCCCCTAGTAACACACAGCAAGCAAAAGCTGTTAGGATGGTGCTTCACAGAGGGCCAACTCCTCACATGGACACGTGGATTTCTCCCAGCTCTTGGCTGCAAGGGGCAGAAGGCACATGCTATGAATGTTGTGGCTACTTCTGCCTGCATGCACCAGTCAATGTAAGGACACATGGATGTCTGCTTAAGGAACCAAGGCACAAGGAAGGTGCCCAAAATACCCTTCTGCCTGGCAAAGCCAGGGGCAGCCATATTTCATCTTTGTTCCTTTGTATCCCTAATCAGAGTGGATGTTTCAGTGTTTTATAGCCACCTGGCTACTTGGTTCTCATTTGCCTTTGCTGGGGTGCTAAGCTGGATGCAAACCTTTCAAGCAGGGTAATTAACACTTTTCTGAAAAGAGTGTGAGTAGAGAGCTGGTGCTGAGCAATTAATAAGCTGAGACACACCTGCTCTTTGCCAGTAATTGGTTGACTTTTCAATAATGTGTGAAAAAGTGATTGGAAGCAGAAGGGAGGTGAGGATGGAGGTTATGTGCCTTTATTCTAGCGCTTCTTCCAGGTGCCCCATCCTGCGGGGTAGAAAGAAAATGGGAGCAGGGAGGCTAGCCATTTTCTAGGTTGAATGGGGGCTAAATATGGGGAGGTCTCTCTGTGGGGGAGCAGAGGCATTGGAAAGAGGAGTTTGCTGAAAGGAAGGTTGCTTATGTGAGCACCCCATGTTGCGGGGGGAAGGGAGGATTCCAGGTGGAGGTCTTGTGTGTGCTGCAAAGCCGACCTGGGACTAAATCTTTCTCAAAAGTGCCTTTCAAACACTGTCACAGCTGCAGCGTTTCAGTAGGGAATGCTGCATTTGTTTTGCATGTGTGCCATGTGACAAACTGAGCAACATGGATGGGCTACCATATGCTCATCAAAACCCTCCACATTTACAGAGCTCTTTTCTCCAGAGCATTGTAAAAACATTGGGGCAGAGCCTGCAGTCAGTCTGGTGCAAATGGGGCATAACTCCATTTGACTGACGCAGAGGCACTGGGATTACGCCAATGAGGTGGAGAAAGAATCTTTCACCTGAATCATTTTATTTTACTGCCCAAGGAGATTTCATGCAAGCTTTCAAATCCTATAGGAACACTCAGGCACTTCAGGAACTGAAAGAAGAGAGCCAATTATTTATTTAAAGTGTTGCTCAGCAGGAGGGCCTCGCACATTACCAATCTCACATCTGTGGGTCTCTGGGGAACAGCAGCCAGGCAGTAAAATGTTATTGAGGCACATGTAAGTGTGGCTCGTTATGGTGCAGGATGCGCTGTTTGCAGTAGCAGGGAGCAACACCGAGCCTCTGCAGCAGGCGAGGGTCTTTGTGCCATTATGAGGCTTTTGTAAACAAGAGATTAAGTGTTTGTGTAGGTGTCTCCCTGAATGGAAGCCGGAGCTTGCTCCAGCTGTTGGGAGTCATGACCCCAAAGCCTGGCTCGCAGTCAGTTCCCTGTGATGTTGCTATTGATTCTGTGACCGACTGTGTAAATTCAGCTTCCCGGCTGTCAGCCTAGCACTGGACACCAGTCTAGTTCCAGGATTTCCATGTCTTGTCCCTTCTCCTTATTTGTTCCCCTTCCCCTTGCTGGGGTATCTGTATTGGGGGTTTTTTTCTGTGTAGGCTCAACCGGTGAAATCTTTATGGCTCCCCAGGCAGGTAAAAAGGTTGTTTCCTCCCTGGAAAGTCCTCCAGGAACAGGATTGGATGAATCGAGGGCCACCTAGTCTCTCTTATAGCCCTACCCTTGTCTGCAGGACAGGTTTCTTACCCAGAGGCTCAGTCTGATGTTCACAGGTCTCTCAAGCACCTGGCATGCCAGCCATTGCATCTGTACCCCCTCGTTCCTTTTCCTTTTGCCTTCTTGCTCTGAAGGGCAAGAAATGCCCAAGTTTCCACCCCATCCCCTTCTCCAGTAAGGACCTTCCAGTCAGTGCCCAGACCAGTTGGTGCTGTCCATCCCTCCTATTCCTCCCTAAACCCTAGATGGAGGCCTCTTCTGGTCCAAACCCTCAGGTCCTGTTGCAGCTTTCCCCCTCTCCCTCAAGCAAGGAGGGCCCCCTCAGGACCCTCCTAAGAAGGTCAAATTTGTGCGAATTCCCCTTGCAGCTATGCATTAGGAGCCACATGCCCTCAACCCACAAAGGCCAGGCATTTCTTCAGATCCATGAGATAAGAATGATGCGGACTGACCCTGGATCCAAAATGGCGACGCTAATTTGTGAAAGGCCAAAAATTCAAAATGGAGTTCCCCTTCCTAACTTGAGAGCCACAGACCAAAGTGACAATAGCACTCAGTGTGAGCGATGTCAGTCATCAGACCTCTATGCTATTCCTTCAGGTCTCATGTAGCCATCCTCCCTTCCCTCTTGGCACCTGCCCTCCTGTATGGCATCAGACTCTCAGGCCTTCCCAGAGCAGTAATGGTCACTTTGGCGGTGCTAAGGAAGGAAGAAGACAGTGTAAGTCTCTGCCTGGTAGGTCTGAGCCAAGTCATTCTCAGCAGCTGCTATGGCAGTACGTGAATCTCTGAGGGGTGAATCAATACAACCCCCCTGACTCCCTCCAAACATGGCTGCATCCATTAGCATAACTGGGGGGAAGGTGGGGAGTGACCAGGGCAGTATCTCTGTGGGCCCACTTGGAGTGGGGGAGATACAAAAACAGCAGCCCAGGTAGCTGCGTTGCTGCTGCCAGCATTCCAGGAGCCCCCGCTGCCCAGGGTGCAGAACTGTCTTTTACACCTCTGACTATATCTCAGAATAATTATCAAACCCACTGAGAAGGAGGTTATACCCAGTGCCCTTTTAGGACTGAGTTAACACTTAAACAGGTCAGAGACCTCCAGGCTAAAGTCTTCTTACCTTTACTCACCTAAGTGACATTTACATAGGTGTTCAATGGAAGTTTTTGTCACTTATGGGCCATTTAGATTCCATTTCCATCCTGTAGCCCAATAACCTACTAGTTAGTGCTTGTCCAGCAAGGGATATATGGGTACTTCTCCAAGAGATGCTTTACTGCACAGTGGTGTAGTTTACTGCACAGTAAGCATGTGTGTCTACACAGTGTATGTGATAATCCTGGACCTGGATTGCTGGTAACTGACTGACTGCAGAGAACTCACCCACTCATTTGTATCACAGGATGTTTCATGCTTCGTGAACTATTGATTCTTCATGCAGGTTCTCTCGGTGAAGCACACACAGGCCTGTTTGTGTATTAACCCAAGGGTATAGCTAGAAACGACAATTTTCACCTGATCTGGCCATAGAAAGTAGCTTATAGCCATGACCAAACACAAGTGCATGGCTACAGAGCTTAAAAAATGGTCAATTGGGTGAAAATCTGTCCCTTCATTGCATGAGGGGTCAGATGAAGACATTTCAAAACAGAGCATCTTCTGTAACTTCTGTCTGCACTAGCTGCCAGCCTCCAGCTTTTTTCAGAATGGGAGTGGGCAAAGGGAGCAGCGGTAGCTCAGTCTTGGGGTTTTTTCAACCCCTGCTGGAGGGTGAAGCCTTGGAGGTGCCCAGGCCCGGACTCCAGCCTACAAAGAAGGAATCCCCTGCGGTATGCTGGAGCAGCAGCCAGGTCCACGTGGGGGAAAACAAGCCTACCGCATCTCTGCTCAGGACAAGCATGAGTTCAGGGAATAAGAGGTTTTGTGGGGGAGGGGCTGGAGAAAAGCCTCCCCCTCCCCCCCCCTTTCAGAGAACTGAGTGTGTGTGCACCCTACAAAATGGGGAGCTGCACCTAATATTTTGTAAACTGGTCGTACTGTGTGAATATTATTCTATTTAAGCTGGTAAGTAATTTTAAGGTTGTTATTTTCTATTGGGGTTTATGTTTCTTGTCATTTAATTTGTTGAGTATTATATTGGGAATCTGGTACTTACCTGCTGCAGGCCCGCATGGGATTGCCCTGTGGACCTAGTGGCTTACCTTAAGGATCTTGGGGTCCTGGGTAAGGGGGCTGATCTCCAAACATATCCCATGCAACTCCATTCCTGAATATAGTTATATGTATGTGTATGTATAAAAGTGTATAGTGGTTAATTTTCTCTAATATTATCTATTGCTTTGGGATATATATATATGTATGTATATGTATATATATGTATGGATATAGTTATATGCAATTCTTTATATGTTAAATAAATTCTGTATACAGTTAGTAAACCCTTTGTGTGGTGTGGCCCTATAGAGAGTAGAGGGATCCGTACCCTAGTCACAGCATCCCTCTCACAGCACTGCTGCCTGCTCACCTATCTCATCCAATTGGGGAAGGGGCACACCCTTGGGTGTATCTGCCTTACATTGTGCAGACAGCAACATGAAATAACTACTTCAAACCTTTTGTGTTTCTGCTACCACAGGGTGAGCTTAACCTCTACAGGGGAGCTTGTGTTTGGCAAGTCTCATGCTTGAGAATGGACACTCATACTTTTGATTTACATTTGAACTGGAGGCCTGGGGGGCTATAAGGGAAAGATTGGAGGCCACTAGGATGCAGCAGAGGAGTCCCAGGGGCTGGAGCCCAGGGGTGTTGTGTGTGGACAATAACCCAAATACATTTCAAAAGGGAGGACTGTGGAATGTCAGGGGACTGGGTATCTGCAGCAAAGACTGGGGAAGCATAAACCGCAAGCCCGCAAAGAAGGCATGTCTAGGGATTGAGTGGCCCAGACCCTATAGAGGGCTGAGCTGAGCTGAGGCCTGAGAACCTAGGATCCTGGTGTGGTGCACCCCAGGCCATGGGATCCAGCCAGATTAAAAGTGAGCTGAGGCTTGGAAGGACCTGAGTTCAGACAAGGACCTACCCCCAAACCCGCATCTGCCTCTTGAGGCAGCCTCCTGAAGAACCTGTAGTGTCAAGTCATGGCAGGAAAGATAACCATGAGGGAGCAGGAGCGGGAGAACCCAGAAGCAAGGGGGAGGAGGGCAGCGCCCTGTGGCAAGCTGGGCTGGGAACCCTGTGGTGTCAGCACCATACCCTTTATGTTACAGCAGGAGTGGGCAAAATGGCCGATCCAGTTGACAGTTTGACACCATTTCCCAGCCGCCCCTGCCTGCATGGCTGGGGCCAGTCTCCATGGAGACCTAAGTCTCAGTTGCAAGTGCCCTCCAGGATCCCAGTGGCTCTGGAGCAGCCCCCTGCCATGCTCTGCCACCCTCCATGGCAACCCCAGCCTGAGCTTTCCTGCACAGCTGCAGCTGGGGTCGCCATGGAGACTGGCCCCAGCCACACGGGCAGGGGCAGCTGGGAAATGGAGCGCGCTGTCGACCAGATCTGGCCCATGGGCCAGACTTTGCCTGTCCTTGTGTTAGTGTCCCACTGCAGCGTGTAAGTGAGGGTATGCTGTACCCCACTGAGCCCAGGCCATTTTGATACAAATGTTGGAAAGTACCATTTTGGCCTCATTCATTGAAAACCTGCAAAGGACGGGACAATTCCAAAGGAGAGAAGAACGGTTTGGAGATAGTGGAAGGGACAAACATCGCGTCAAACCAGACTATTTGGTACATTGTACCTGTGTGAGTGTTAATACAGACACAGGCAGACAAGGTTTCTTGGGTGAATCTGATATCTTTTATTAGACCAACCCAAATAGTTGGAAAATAATTCTTAAGCAAGCTTTTGGGTTCATAAACCCTTCGTCAGGCTAAGGAAGTTTCAGCAGTTGGTGTGTGCTCTTCCTGGATGGAATGAAAAGGAAAGAAGCCAGGGGCTGGGCTGGGCTGCATACAAGACAGGTAGTCAGACACACACATTTATAACTACACATCCTCATCTGAGAGAGAGACAGACATGGATGGATTTTTGATTTTGCTGAGAGTACAGACAGTTTGGTCAAGTACCTTGAGATTGAATATTTTGGCTTTTCACATGTTGATGGGTTCCTTCAGTTACTCTGAACTGCATTTTTAGGCTGCTGTGGATGCAGGCATGATTCGGACAGGCATACATAGGAAGCACAGAAGCCAGCCTTCCTCTCACCCTGTATTTACTATGTGACCCTAAATTTTGGCTAAATGTCTGTGTAGAAGAAAATATAGATTTGCTTGTGACCATGGTGAAGACCTCAGGCAGTTCTTGGGTCAGCAGTGCATGGAAACACAGGCAGCCAGATGCGATGGCTGAGGAAGCCCCTTCCAGTCCTGCGTTCCTACATTTATGGGAGTGCTACCAGTATTTAGGAAACTCTGGTGGCTGTTTTTTCTGCTCCATCCATGCAAACGCCTGTTGTTGCTATTCATCCTTTAACTATAGCCACAATGCAAACATGTTGTGCCGCTCCGAGGTGCACCCAGCCCTCAGTGCTATCAGATGAAATTTAATTCATTAGTGAGGCACAATTAAGTTCATGTCTTCCTATGAGGCCCATTCATAGCTTGTTTGGTGCTGGCTGCCTGCTGCCTTTGCCTGAATGGAGCTGGCAAACAGCATTGCCTGGAAATGCATTCATTAGAGCTCCTCATCTTTGGGTAACAGATGGGATAAACTTGTCTTTCCAGGCTCTGAATAGCAGATTTCTGGCTCGTGATGACTCCCCATTTTCAACAGACTGAGCAAATTCTTTATTACTCTTAGTAATTAGCTGGGAAATACTCTTTATTATTAACAAAGCCTTCTCCCTTTATCTGCCCATCTGTCCTCTCATTGTTTCCCACTTCCTGCATTGCTTGGAACCCTGGTGCCAATAATGAAGTTTTTTGGAAGGCCTTACTGGGGATGTTATGCTGGTCTTTCTAAGCTAGGCTCCACTAGCAGTGTTACAAAACCATACATAGCCCAGCTAGGCAAGCTGAGTCACATGCAAAGCTCACTCTTTTCTCCCTGATGAATTTTGCCTCCTGCATCTTGGTAAGGAGACATGTGGCTAGGGGGTGTGGAGTGGAGATGGGCCCTTGGAGCATGGTGATTTCAGGGTGTGTGGAGTCTAGATGGGCCCTTGGAGCATGGTGATTTCAGGAAGGTTGCAATGAATCTGAGCCAGCTGCAGCAGGTGAAGATGCTGGAATGTGCATTGTAGGAGCATGGGCCTGTTTTGGGCAGCAAGTATATCTAGAGCAGGGATGTCAAATGTATGAGACATGGGTTAGATGCGGCCTGAAAAGCTGAGTCATCCAACCTACAGACTTGATGTGGGACCTTGCCACCATGGCAGCCACATGCCTGGGTGAGATGTGGTGCTGAAGTGCCAGCAGCACTGTGGGAATAAGCCCAACACTGCAGCTTGTTCCCATCGCTGCTGCAGCCAAGCATCTGTGATTTCAGGCTTCTTCCTGGTGGGTCCTAGACTGGCCAGAATGGGAAATAGCCAGATCTGGCTTGGAAGGAGATGCTATGGGGCTGGCCCTGCACCATCCTTCTGGCCCATGGACCACTCCTGACCACACATCTGCCCTGCAGGGCCAGATGAGTTTGACACCTCTGCTCTAGAGCAAAGGTGAGCAAAGCACCCTGTGTGTAGGGCGCAGTGAGGGTGATGCTATTAGGGTCAGCCAGAGATGGCAGCCAGTTGGAGAGGCTGAGGCCAAGCGGCTGTCTGGTGACACACAGGGGACAAGCTTGTGAGGATGGGCAACACGGAGCAGAATTGGAAAGCCATGGTCCAGCTTTCTGTCAGCGTTGCTCTAGCTGCCATGTGCTGTGCAGCAGATTAGACAGCTGCAGCAAGAGAGAGCTTTTGTGTTAGTTGGGGCTGAGTGCTTGGGGTGGGGGCAAGCATAAATGTGGGGAGGCAGCTGGCTTTATCTGCCTGACTACCAGCTGGGCACAGGGAAGCCCCTCTGCCTGGGAGTGCTGCTGCCAGCATCAGCCTGCACAAAGCCCTCTTGGCTGGCAGCCAGTGGCAGCAGCCCTCAGCGTTTTGTGTGTTGTTTGCTTCCCTTTGTGCCACGCTACCGTGATGGGGAGCCTACCATACACAAAGGACACAAAGGAGACTTTTGTTTGAGTTGTGCTGCCAGATTCCTTCCTTTCGGCAAGTGGTCTCAAATAGGGCACGTCCCCTTGCAATGCCCTCCGCTCTGCACCTGGAGCCTGAGGGTGGGTCTATTGCAGAGGAATCAGCAGGAGGAGAAAGCCGTTTTGTTCTCTGCTGAGAGCCGAGAAGGCAAATATTAGCACCATGCAGGAATCTCTAAGCAAACAGCACCTTTCCAATGCTGCTGCTTCGCCAGACTGGCCAGCACTTTGCCATAACATGGACAAAAGGAGGCATGTGCATGACACACCGTGGTTGTTCCTTATTTGCTTGTAGCACCCACAGGTCTGAGCTATAGACCAGACACTGTGGTAATACGGCACAAAAGGCCAGCCACTTCATCTGAGACCTTACAATCTAATTGTAGGACAAGACACAGCAAAAGGATACGAACACACAGACAGGGGAGTACAAAGAAACTATGAGTACATCTTGGCCAGCATGATGAGCAGTGGTCTTAGCACATCAGCAACTTTCTAACCACTGTCATGACATGAGTATGCTAGGTGCTATACAAATGCACCCGGTAATGTGAGCCAGGATTATTAGAGGAACCCTAGGAAGTTAAGCACCTAGCTCCCTTTGGTTGAGTTTCAGAGGGATTGAAGAATTTAACTCCCAGGCTAGGGACAGACACTTAAAAAGCCGGAGCCTGAATTGATTCAATCTTTGCATGTTAATCTAACCTGGCTAGGTTGAACTAGTTTGTAACTGCACAGGCTAGGGACAGATTGACTTTTATTAGAAGATGTTTAGGATTGTAAATCCAAAAAAAAAAGATGACAAAGCCGATAGGGAAATACAGAGCGCCCGGGCAAGGGACTAACAATAGAAGGATGGGGGTGAGGTTGGGAACGCAACTAAGTTACATGCGATACAAAGTTAGCCAACTAAGCCTGGGGGTAGGGGGAGGGGGG
>NW_005841994.1:2908615-2914266 GCF_000455745.1 Alligator sinensis
CCGGGGCGCCCGGGTGGCCCCCCCCCAGCCGGTCCTGGATGGCGTTGTGGCGGAGCTGCCAGGCCCTGGCGTGTGGCTTACACATAAACCAGTTTCAGTTATCAGAAACTGGTTTAAACCTGTAACAGGACAGATGTTCAGTACACATAAACCAGTTTGAAAATGGCTGAAACCAGTTTGAGATAAACCTGGTTGAATGTAGTATGAGAGTTAACTGATTTGGGTCAAACTGGTTTATGCAATGTCTGTCCCAGGCCTCTTCCTGGTTTAAGTTAAACCAGACTCCCCCAGCATCCCAGCATGCTCTCTGGGCTGGGCTTTCTGCTCTACAGCAGAGCTGGCCCCTCCCTTCTGCTCCCTGGATGGAGCTCAGCAGAGACTTCAGGCACCTGCCTGGCTTCCCGCTGCTCCCCCACTCCTCCCCTCCACACTCCCTGCTAAGCAGGGAATCTCCCCTCCCCTCTGCTTACACAGATACCTCTCAGCATTAGCTAGCATACCACATGCTGGCTATGGTCTGTCCTGTGAGAGACTGGGCATAGGGCTTTTGTAGCTAATCAATGGGTAGCTGGTAATGCCATCTCTGCTGGAGCTCCAGCCAGGGAGCAGACGGGCAGGGCCAGCCCTGCTGTGGAGCAGAGAGCCCCGCCAAGAGCTGCAAAACATCTGGGATGCTGGGGGACTCTGGTATAAGTTAAACCAAGAAGGGGTCTGGGATAGACATTGTATAAACCAGTTTGACCCAAATCAGTTAAGTCTGATAACTACATTCAACCAGGTTTATCTCAAACCAGTTTCAGCCATTTTCAACCTGGTTTATGTGCACTGAACATCTATTCTGTTCAGATTTAAACCAGTTTCTGATCACTTAAAGCAGTTTATGTGTCATGTCTGTCCCTAGCCCCAGACTCTTTTGAGAATCTAAGATGCTTCCCCAGCCATATTTAGACTTCAGGAGCCAGGTTCTATTGCACCTATTAGGTGGATAAATTGATTTAGGTACCTTTTTGGGATTATATTCCACCCTGTTTGAGTCCCTGGAAACAGCTAATACAATAGATGGGAGGGCTGTCAACTCCCTCCTCCTCCTACTTTTCACCACTTTGGTTTTTTTGACTCAGTCTTAAGTGTGAGATGGCACATTACAAAAGCAATTGCATTAATGGATTTTCAGGGACTTGAGCAGTGTGGAATAGAATTGCATTTAAACATTTAAGCGCCTAATAGGTGAGGTAGAATCTGGTCCTGTGTACTTTGTCAGTGATGCCAGGACAAGCCGGAATCATGGACGCCATTTCTGATATCATGTTTAAGACCTCCATTTGTTCAGCACACATGATTCACAGAAAGAGCCTTGTAAAGCCTGCCCAGGGGGTTCGTGATTTCTTTCTTTAGTTGAAGGTGGTATCACATGTTTGACTTAACACTTCCTAAGTGCAGTTAAAACACAACCAGACATATGCTCGTGCAGTTTAGCACGTAGTAAGTGCTCTCATGCTGTTGCAAAACTGTTCCCTTTTTGGGCCATGTTGCCCACAACACTTAGGACATGTTAACTGCACTCAACACAGGAGCATCTGCACAGTCAAGTCATAAAATACAGGCTAAGTGTGATCCTACCATGGCAGAGGTATGACTTTTCGTGGGAAGAACATCTTCACAGTATTAAGTAACTACTGTCAGACTGCTCCAGGGAAATAGTATAGGCAATTTGGAGTCTCACAAGGCATCCAGTAAAGTTGTGACAATAGCAAGCAGAGGGCTGCGTCTCACAGCCCCCCACTCCCTTCTGGGCTTTATCATCAGGGTGTTCTAATGGGATCACAGCACTGCAGCCCACCTGGGATCCAATCCTGCTTTCATCCTCAGTGAGGAACCTTTGGTGCTAGGGCTAGGACCTACAATCAACTGATTGTCAGTTCCGGACTTGGCACCACACCAGGGCTGGTTTAAGAAGGTGGTGAGATGCGGGGGCAGGCACTGACAATCAGAAATCTGACAATCTGATAGAGATTGAAGTAGTGTGTACATTACCATGCAACTGCTCATAACTTTAACTTTAATACTACACAGGTTTAACATGTACTAAGTGTCCTTTGCACCCAAGCTGTTTCATGAAAGGGTTATCTGCTAGTAATCCTAATGTTTATTGGCCACTGCATTCCAGTTTTTTTGCAACTGTTGCAACTGAACCCAAGTTTAACTGATGGCTCTTTCTGATCTTGGCAAGGTTCTGCTGACGCTTCTGATCCCAGTTTCTGGGAAGTGGGGAACATGCAGGTTTCAGGCATGTTTCCTAAGCCTTGGACTGCAGCTAAGCAAATCTGGATAATGAAACCTGAAAGCAGGCAGCTTCTACTTCACTAGAGAAAATGCATATGCCTCTTGCTCTGACTACAGGGGGCTGAGGAGCGTGTTTTGTTTCCGAGTGAAGTTATCAGGTTATCAGAAAAGGCTGCCGTACACTCACTGTTTGATAAATCCAGGGCTGATCCAAGGTCTCGACAGGTTTGTTTCTGATGGTGAAAACAAAGACGTGAATTAAAAAATAATACTCCCCTCCCTGTAAACTGAGGCCCATTCTTGCTCCCTTGGCAGCTAACAGGAGTTTAAAAGAACACAGCTTCAGGCCCCAAAACTGCAGAATATGGGACTTCCTGTGTCCAACCTGCTTGTTTCTCCTGCACATATCAGGGGCCATTGATGCCAAAAATTAAAATGTGGAGGGCAAGTTCTCGAGAATTTCTTAAAAACTATAGAAAAGTTAGGAGAGGCAAACTTGACAAAGAGTGACAGGGATGGAAAGAAAAGCTGGGGGAAAGGTGAAATGCAAGGGAGAAGCCATATTATTTACTTATTTTATGGAAAGTTTGCTTCTGAAATGTTTTCAAGTGATGAACAGGACAAAGTGAGACAATGGCTGCTTGTCTATCATAGATTTCCAGGGTCGGAAAGGACCTCAGTTAATCATAGAGTCCGACTCCCTGCCCTGAGCAGGAAAGTGCTAGGGTCAGATGACTCCAGCCAGGTGTATGTCAAATCTCCTCTTAAAGACCTCCAAGGTAGGGAAGAGCACCACTTCCCTTGGAAGCCCATTCCAGATCCCTTACTGTAAAGAAGTTCTTCCTTATGTCTAGTCTAAATCTCCTCTCTCTCAGTTTGTAGCCTTTGTTTCTAGTTACTCCAAAGGGCTCCTTGGTAAACAGAGTATCCCTTGTTTCTTGCTGTCTCCCCTTCCCCCCGACAAATATGTAGATGGCCACCAGATCCCCTCTCAGTCTTCTCTTACAGAGGCTGAAGAGACCCAGGTCCCTCAATCTCTCGTCAAGACCTATCCTGCAGGCCCTTAACCATATGAGTGGCCCTCCTCTGGACCCTCTCAAGGTTATCCACGTCCCTCTTGAAGTGTGGCACCCAAAACTGGATGCAGTACTCCAACTGCAGCCTTACCAGTGCCATATAGAGGGGAAGTATCACCTCCTTAGACCTGTTCATGATGCACCTGCTAATGCATGATAGAGTGCAGTTAATTCTATTGATCACTTCATCACATTGAGAACTCATGTTCATCTTTGAGTCAACCATGACTCTGAGATCCCTTTCTGTGCATGTAGGGGCTGATAGGCATGCATCAAAGACTCTGTTATCTACTGTAGTATGGGAAGGGGAAAGGGTATATCCACTACACCTCCAGCTTTCTGGCCACTGTGAGAATGGTACTTTTGTTATAATGTCCCTTTCCCTGTGCCCTCAACAGAAGGCTGCTGCCTCTTTTTAGATTTGCTAAGCAATGGCAGTGATATAGACATGACACTTGTTGGTTTCTCTGGTGTCCAAGAGCAAAAGATGTAAAAAGTCCTGAATTCCAAGTTTCCTCCATCATAGGGTTACCATATTTCCAGTTCCAAAACAGAGTACACTTGTTGGGGTGACACCTCAATCCCAACCCACAGCCTCCTGGCCCTGCCAGTGCTCCTCACTCTCAACCTGCAGCCCCCCATCCCTGCTGCTGGCCCTCATTCCCAACCTGCAGACCTTGCTTTGTTAGTGCCCCTCACTTTTGACCCACAGTCCCTCACCCTCTCCAGGCTATGCTGCTGCCACCCCCCCCCCCCCCTTCCTGACTGCTGACCCTCACTCCTGACCTGTAGACTCTGGCTCTGTCAGTGCCCCTCACTCCCAACCTGCATCCCCCTGCTGCCCCCAGCCATGCTGGAGGGGGCCCTCAGCTGCCCCCATCCTGGCTGGGCCAGAGTATGCAGACTTCAATTCATGCAGCTGGTGGCAGAGTGAGTCCGGTCCCCAGCATGGGCAGGAGGGAAGAGGGGATGCCTGTGGCACCCCCCCACTCAGGGACGGGGCTCCAGCACTGCACCAGGTGGTCTGGCTATGCCTCCCTGGGCAGCATCTCCCAGCCAGGCCAGCACTGCAAGCACAGGAACTAGTCCTGGTGCTGCCAGTCCTGCCACAGACCTCCTTACTGCCCTCAAAGACCCCCTTCCCCCGCACCCTTCCCATGATGCAGGGGCAGGTGCCTACCCCTCAACCCTCCTAGCCTGCTGCAGCCCCAGCACCTGGACAGCTTCCCCAGCACCAGCAGGCACCCCTCCCCCCCATGCATGCACACGTGCATGCACACACACACACACACACGCACGCACACAAAAGGGACAGTCCTCAACCTTGGCCCTCCAACCCTCACCTCCCACAGACTTACCTGCATCCAGCTGCTGGGGCTGCTTCCATAACCCTGCCAGGCTGCATGCCAGCTCCATGTGTGTGGGCACGTATTCGCAAGTGAGCCCATTACCTCCAATCGCCCTCCCCATAGTGGAGTGGAGCAAAATCCTGGGAATTGGTTCAGATTTCAAAAAACTGCCTGGACAGAGACTGGAGGGTCCAAAAAGAGGACATGTCCAAGAAAACCAGGATTTATGGTAACCCTACTGCAACGGGTATTTTATGTTTTCCCTGGCAAACACTGTCTCACATTTTCCAAAAAAACTGTTATAACAGAGAAGAATTCAGATTTGCTTGTGCTATCTACACCCTCTTTGATACAGTCCCAATGTTGAAACTGGATAACATCATAACTGGAGGCAATATCATTTTGTTGCAACTTCTTACGCTATAAACTAATCTGAATGAAATGAAGAAATGATGAAATGAAGAAAGAGTGAGAGGTTTCATGCATCCATAAAAGGGTTTCATTTGTTCCTTGTTATAATGAAAAACCTCAAGATTTCTTTCAATATTGCTATTGTCAACCTGTTTGAAAACCTTGACTGGTGGCACCCTTGCCCTGTTGTTTTGGACATGCTCCAAGCAAGAATCCTAATAGTCTAAGCCTCACTAGGGAGTCATTTGAGTAGTTTGTGCCATCTCTACATGCTTCACTAGCTTTGTAGGCCTGGCACCCTCTGCATTCCACCCCCACTGCTGACTTGCTTATTTGATATAACTAGAGCATTTGAGAGAGGGTGACATTAAATGACTTTAAATGAACAGTATTTGCTAGAGAAGAGACTTTAGGCTGAGGGCATCTCTCTCATAGGTCAGCATCCTTATAAAAATAGTTTTATGGCTGTTTGGAAACCAGGAAAAGCAGACATCAAGGGACAGTCCTAGGTCAGAGGGCCAGACACGCTGAA
>NW_005841994.1:2914297-2932160 GCF_000455745.1 Alligator sinensis
TCTCCAACCTCCAACCTGAGGGCACCTCCTCTAGCTTGGAAGTAGTTTTGGCCCACAGCCTTATTCTATTAAAGCTCTAAGAAGTCCCTGTGCTTGAGGAAAATGCCCTGGTACAACAACAATATACTGTCATTTTCTGAATCTCCCCTCTGCTGTGGCCATCTACGTTTTGGGGATGGCACTGTCCCTCTCCAGCTTGTGGTTGGACTATCAACAAGGCTCACTGTGATGCAACTTTTTCACCCATATGTGTGCAGCTGTTTCAGCCAGCTAACCTTATGCTTTCTTCTTGTCAGAGCCTGTAATTCATAATCATGTGCACCAGCTCTGTGCTTAACGACACTTAAATAATTGGCAGCACATGGCAACTTAATGAAAAGTAGGGGAAGTGGATGTACAGTTGCAGGATAATGGGCTGCGAACAAAACTGTTCGTGGGCCATCCTTACAATGTTCCCCACATGGCATTTGTTTTGCACGTGGAAGCAGAGCTCCATTAGGGAAAGGAACCCTACTACACAGACTTCCTTTCTTAGTGCTAGATGGCAAGGCAAGCCGGTTCTACTCCTAGTTGTTCCCAAAAACTAAACAGAATTTGACTTTCAGCTGCCTTAATGCAAACAGGTTCAAGGGTACAATATTACATTTTTCTTATTTTTTTTTCATAATGCTGTTCCCTTGTAGAAGTTTGTGCAGTTCTTTTCATTCCTGACCAGCAGCCATACAATTGCTGGGACAGCTCAAAGTAGCTTTGTGAAATTCAGTGATAACTGCCTTTCCAACAGGGGAGAGTATGTGCTGGGGGACAAACAGCAGCTGTTTGCTCTGGCAGCAAGTGTCTACAATGTTGTAGGCTTGATGGATGACTGTTTGCTTCAGTCCACTTTGCACTTTTATATCCTTTTCTGATTCAAATCTGCGTATGAGCTTGTTTTTCTAGCTTGCCTCCAAGTTCTCTTAGTTCTGACAGTGCTTCTTTTAATCAAACACATTAGAGCTATAAATGGAGACATGGGAAAAGCCCAAAGGGATTTGCTAATGTTTCTGTTATAATCCTGGATAGATTTGCAAACAAGTGTCTGCACAGAATTCCACATGACTAGGTTGTCAATAGCATTAAATTGGTTTTGGGCTCGGAGGAACTTCATTTTCAGAGTAGTGAGGTATCTCATAGCCCTTAAGTCCATTCAATTAGACTCCATATGGTGTCATCAGTACTCTGACTCTTTTGGGGCAGGCCACTATCCTTGGAAGATATTTAAAAGCCAAGTGACTGCACTACTTGCATTACTAGGCAAACAAGGACATGGTGGCTTTTTTGTGCTCTATTCCGGGAAGTTTTTATATGGTTCTGTGCCTACACAAAAAAAAAAGAAATCTCAATATGTTGTTTTACTAGCTCATCAGAATAATTCTTACCATCTCCTCAGTTTCATCTGCAAAAAAATATTGATAACATGGATTTTTTTAAGTCTGTTGAGATTGCCATTTCTATCTATTGTACTTGCTCTTTATGACTTATAACAGGCAAATTTATTCAAATGGGGTTTCCCTAGTTATGGGCTATTATTTGCTCTCAGCTGATATTATCTATTCCAGTTTTACCAGTGGTACATGGAGTGGTTTGAACCTCTTATAAACAGGTTTGATAATATGTTGAGCCCAGAGCCCTATTGATGATGTTCTGGGTCTGGGATGTGCCGTTGGTGAGTGGGAAATGAGCCAGGTGCTCCCAGGCCTGCTGGTTTTCAGACAGGCCATGGCCACAATATAGGCAAACCCTTTGACAATTCCTGTTGTCCTTCTAAGCGACTCATCCCATTCTAAAAGCTTCATAAACGTCTGCCTGCTATGTAACTGCCCACTGCATGCAAAAGCCTGTCCTTTATTAGCTTTGAATGCCTCTGGGAAGAATGGCATCAAACATTCCCTTGTTCTTTTGCCATGAGATAGGTGGAACTGAAGCTCCCCAATTCTTTCTCCCATGCCTTCATTATTGGATTTTCTCTGGGGCCCCTCAAAATCAGCTCACTCTATTTCCTGTTTCCAAAATGAGAGGTAAGGAGCCCCCCTGTTAGGATGTATCAGGCCCTCAAATTTCTCTCACAGGCCCTGGGTGTTAGTCAGCCTCCCATTCCTTATGCACCTTGACACCCTGCCAGCTTTTCTGACCAGAGCTGTGCACAGAGCAGAGATGTTCATTGAGTTATTGACAGTGAAGCCCATGTCCCTTCCCTGAGCTGATACAGTTAATTTAGAAACCTTTGAGCTGTTTCGGGAATAATGTTTTCCCTCCAGTATGCATTAGCTTGCAACTGAAATGTATTGATTTCTAGGAAAATCATGCACCGATAAAACAACTGTATTTTACTTTCAGTGAAGGAAGGTTGTTTTTCATATTGCAAATGGAGAGTGGTATATAAAACATCTTTTAAATATCAGTCTTTAAAATGAAAAAAAACTGCTTTAAGTTTTACCTTTAAAAATAAAACTGGTTCTGGTTGTATAGAGAAAGAAGGGGGAATTGTCTATAATTATTTCCTAGCATGGCTCCAGACCCTTCCCTTCTTCATACCCACCTCCACAACCTCATGTACGGAGCTGGCTAAAATGTGTTGGTGGTGTAGTTCAAAGTAATTGTTGTGGTGCAGAAGATGTCCCTTGTCATAGTAAGCAGCAGCACATGGAAGACATAAATGGCTCATGCAAACGCAGACTGCAATCTCCTTTAAATTTCAGTACGGGCAGCACCAGTAATTAGAATAAGGCCCATTTCTGACCACAGCTGAAGTTGGAAAAAGCTTCCCCTTATCAACTCCGTGCTGATCCACTGCATAAGTCTATCAAAGCTAAATTGATCTGCCAGAATATTCCTAGCATGGAGTGTTGGTTGTAGTCGTGATGGTCTAAGGACATAGGCAGACAAGGCTCTTTGGGTAAATGTGATATGTTTTATTAGACCTCCCAGTGCCTGAAGAAGGGTGTTTGTGCCTGGAAACTTGCAAAGAACATTTTTTCCAATTATTTAATTGGTCTAATAAAAGATATCATATTTACCCAAAGAACCTTGTCTGCCCAGCATGGAGTTGAGCCCAAGCAGCATGTTGTATGGAAAGATCCAAGACCAAGAAAGCAAAATGTTTTAGGAAGACATACCTAAGAGCATTTAAGAAAATGTTTTGAAAGTCTCACTTGGATGCTTCCCTTGGTCTTCTGAAGCATTGTAGATGGTATATGGCTTGGCCTACAGCTTCACGCCCCATCTAACCTGGCGCTCCCATTGAGAACTTGTGCTTTTGAGAAATTAGAAGAGAGTTTGACTTGAGCACAAGATACTTATTTATCCAGCCATTTTGGTGAGTGTGTTAAGTGCCTCCACATTTAAGTAACACCTATTGGCTTATGTTTGCCTTTCAGGAAGGGGTGAAAGCCGTATGTATGCTTGCTAAGCACAGCAGCCTGGTTGGAAGCAAAGTACTTAGAGGTCCATGTTTCCAGAACAGCTCAACCAAGCACTTGCTTTAGGGCAGGGGCAGGCAATTATTTTGGGCAGAGGGCCGCTTACTGAGTTTTGGCAAGCCATTGAGGGCCACATGACAGGCAGCCCAGGGTAGATTAATATTAATTTTCTAAATTTTTTAGGGGCCCTATGAGCCAGATAGAATGGCCTGGCAGGCCGCATCCGGCCCCTGGGCCGCATTTTGCCCACCCCTGCTTTAGGGAGTCTGAAGTGTTCCAATATATGCAGCTAACTTGGCAAATGGTTCCTGGCTCAGTAATGACTTTGTGACTTTGTGACCTCTACCTGGCCTTGAGGTGAATGTTCTTTCTTCAGCATTGTTGGTTGTAGCCGCGTTGGTCTAAGGACACAGGCAGGCAAGGTTCTTTGGGTAAATGTGATATCTTTTATTAGACCAACTAAGTAGTTGGAAAAATTGTTCCTTGCAAGCTTTTAGGTACAAACACCCTTCTTCAGACATAGTCTGAGTCTGCTGGTGTTGTGGAATAGAAGCCAGTATGCAAAATGCAGGTCTGTGAAAATGCAAATGCATGGTAGTGAGGATATGAGGGAATGGGAGACATTGGTGGTGGTGGGGTGGGGGGGATGTTGACTTTGTGATAAAATGTAGCTGGTAAAATATACAGAGGTTACCCGGGGTTATCAGATGGCAGGCAGGTTATAATGTGCCATAAATCCAATGTCTATATTTAGTCCATGATTTTTGGGGGTTTTTTTGTATCTAGTAGATTTCAGAAGTGAAGTCTGTAGGCTCATCTACAAAAGGTGTTTTGTAAATTCCCTTTGAGGATTAGAACTGAGAGATCGGAGACAGTGGCTCACCCCAATTCCCCATAGCCTCTGGCTTACTTGTGGCTGCCAGTGCTGTCCCCAGGGGATCTGGCAGGGAAGAAGAACTGACCTGCTGTGTCTGGCTACTGCTGCTGTCATCAAACCACAGATGCTCTCTGAGTGGAGCATGGCCCAAAGAATGGCAGAAGCAAACAGGCAGGGGGTTCCCCTTCTCTGCCTGCTCCCCTGGGACAGTGCCAGTAGATGGGACCTGGGGTGGGGGGGCAGGGAGACAGGGATCTGAGGGGCTGGAAGGGGCAGCAGACCACAGGCCCCATCCAGGGGACCGTGGTGGCAGCAAGCTGATCCAGGCTGGTGTGGGGGGGCGGGGATGCCGCCATCCCCGCCCCCCCACAGGGGCGGCACCGCCATCCAGGCCAGCAGGGGGTGGTGTCAGAAATGGCCGCCTGAGTCAGATGGGGCCGGGAGGCAGTGTGGGGGAGGGGGAAGAGGGATTGGAGAGCAAGCCCAATTCAGGCCCATAAGGGGGGAGGACTAGGTGGGGTGTTATACCAACATGTAGCCTAGCATGGCTACACATTTGTGTAACATGAGCTTCATATTACAGATAATCCTAGGCTGGAGTGGCGTAATTTTTAAGATGGCTAAATCATAGAATTAGATAAGTAGGGCTGAAAGGGACCTTCAGATGTCATCTAGTTCAACCACCTGCCTGAGGCCCTATCCAAACCATTCTATACACTCCATAATCTAAACTCTATATAAACCCCTCAACCCTGACACAACACAGGCCTAACACTCTCACTTGCCACAGGTAAAGCAGGGGAACCACGGCAGCCAATGTCCTGCTTCTATGAAATCTTGTCAATATGTGCTCAAGAGATCCCAGGTAGAGGGTCGTGCCCCCACTACAGAGGAAGACAAAACCCTCCATAGTCCATACCAATCTTACCATGGGGTAAAATTCCTTCCTGATCCCAAATATGGTGACTGGTCTGACCCTGAGTGGAGGGGCAAGACTCCCTAACCTGGAACCTCTGGCTTTGGTCCCAACAGGAGCATTGGCACAGGCCAGTCAAAGTCCTGAGCCTTGGCTGTAGCCAACACCCAATGCCTCTGAGGGAGGCTTAAAAACACCATTACACATGTAACAGAAGGAAGGGGGTAGGGGTAACCAGCAAAACCCAGATGCATGGGAAATACCCATAGTAGAACATAGATATTGCTACACCTAAATTATTTTTGACCAGTGGCTGTCCAACCTCTTCTTGAACACCTACAAGAAGGTGCACCTAGGTGTCTTGCACCTAATACCTTTATTGATGCATCCCCAAATTGCATTTGTCTTTTGTGCAGCTACATCACCCTGAAGACTTATATATATTGAGTCTGCGGTCTACCAAGACTCCCAAATCTTTTTCTATATTGCTGCCATCCATCCAGGCATCATGCATTTTGTATTTTTTTTTTGATTATTCCTCCCAAGGTGTAACACCTTGCATTTGTTTGCATTGAACCCCATCTTGGTAGCTCTAGCCCAACTTTTCAATCTGTCAGGATCATTCTGAATTGTGCTCATATTCTCCACCGTGTTCACAGTCCTTCCCAGTCTTGTGTCATCTGCAGACTTGCTCAATAAACTTTCTATGCCAGCATCCAAATCATTAATAAACATATTGAACAGCACCATGCCCAGGACAGATGCCAGTGGGACTCCAGTCAAAACCTCCTGCCATTCTGACGTGGACCCACTAATAATTACTCTTCGCTTGTGGCTATTGAGCCAGTTTCTATCCACCTTTATAGTAATTTTATCTAGCCCATTTTTCTCCAATTTTTTATGATAAAGTCATGTGGAACCTTTTCAAAAACTTTGCTGAAGTCCAGATACACTATATCCACAGCATTCCCTTCATCCACCCAAGTAGTTGCTTAAAATTAGTTTCAGATGTTAATGTGTGGACACTCTCAGAGTTTAGAGCTCCAGGAGCTGCCTAAAATTAATGCATAACAGAGCCCCTGAGTCATGTTGGAAGGTGTCACAAAAACAGCGCTCTCCCTTGGAGGAACAGGGGAGGTGAACAGCGAGGCAGTATTTCTGAGGCCAGCCAAGGCAGAAGGGCATCAGCATTTAAATTGATCAGGTTCAAAAAGGCAGCTGCTGATAGCTGAGGGTGATTGCCTGGACTTTTCTTCACAAGGGTATGGAGTACTTAGCGTTCTCACCCCATGGAGCTGAGTCTGGCGGCGGGAGGTGGCGGGAGGTGGTGGAGAGCCAGTGGTAGAGCCGTTTGGAGTGCTGCCCTTGATCTGAGCACAGCCCTAGCCAGTGGCTCTCCCCCGCCTCCCGTCACCGGGCTCAGCTTCATGGGGCTGCATTGTCACTTGGAGCACAGCCCTGGTGAGCACAGCCCAGTGGCTGGAGTCTCTGCAGCCCCACTGAGCTGAGTCTGGTGGCAGGAGGCAGCAGGAAGTGGCAGAAGGCAGCGGAAACCAGTGGCAGAGCCACTTGGAGCACAGCCCTTGGTCCGAGTAGAGCCCTGGCCAGTGGCTCTCCCCCACCTCCTGCCGCTGGGCTTGGCTGCGTGGGGTTGGTGGAGCCAGTTGAAGTGCAGCTCAGTGACAGGAGGTGGGGGAGAGCCAGGGCTGCAGTCTGAGTGGCTCTGCCAACCCCACAGAGCTCAGCCTTGCGGTGGGAGGCAGGGGAGAGCCACTGGCCAGGGTTGCGCTTGGAGTGGCTCCACCAGTGGCTTCCCCCTCACCTCCCACTGAGCTCCTTGGGACTGGCAGAGCACAGCCCTGGCTATCCCCTGCCTCCTACCACCGGGCTGCACTTCAAGTGGCTCCGTCAGCCCCACAGAGCTCAGCCCCACAGCCCTCCCAAGGGTGCGGGCCCCCAGATCTGTATGCAGGATGACAGCAGGCTGCCACTGCTGCCTGGGGCCAGTGACAGCAGCAATCTTCCCGGTGCTGGGCTCAGGCTCCACCCAGTGCCAGACCCAGGTGGTAATGGCAGGCGCAGATCTGGGGGCCTGCATCCCCAGGAGGGCTGCGGGGCTGTGCCAGACCCCTCCTGGGGTGCATGGCCCCGGGATCTGTGTGAGGGATGACAGCAGGCTGCTGCTGCCGGCTAGGACTGGTGCTGAAGCCCAGCTTTGAAACTCGAAATGTTTCAAAACTTTCAAAACGTTTCAAGTGCCCGTGTTTCGTTTCAAAGCTGTTTTGAATGCATTTGTTTCATTTCGATTTTGCTGTTCTGAGCTCAAAACGCATCGAAACAGCTTAAAAAAGAAACACCCGGTCAAATTTCTCATAGTCCTACTACAGAGTATAATTGCCTACTTCAGTTGCAGGAATAAGTGGATGGGACTATATTTGTCAGTGGCAGTTCCAGGGTCTAGAGGGAAGCTGGAGATATCTGCCAGATCCTGCAGGGTCCTACTCATCAGTACCTCTGTGGATTCAGGGGATGCAAGGATCTCCATGTATAGAGCTTCTCCAAGAGATGACAAGGCCATCAGCAGTCTGTGCCCACATACAGAAATTTCTGATGTCAGGTGTCTGGGAGAATGAGAGCCAAAGGCTGGACACTGAAGTGAGGGATATTCAGGTGAAGCTTTGGCAGTGAGGAGAATTAGCTCAGAGAGTAACTGACTGGGGCACCATGGGCTCCCCACAATATGCAGTTGGCAAGACTGGGTGGGATGTCCTAGCCAACATGAGTGAATGGGAGACATGCCTGGGTCCATCCTATGCTAGAGGTCAGACTAAGTGCTCATCATGGTCCCTGCTGGTCCTCTGTTCACACTTCAAGCATCCTCAGGTAGTTGAATAACATCATGTGAGCAACATTTCAGAGCCACTTGCTAGAGTAAAGATAAAGTGGGTGAATGCTCTGAGCCAGCCTCTCTGGGTTGCAGCTGTGTGTCAAGCTGCAACACAGAGGACCTGGGATAGCTCACTTTGCCAGTCTGCTGCACTCCCCTGCTCTTGCGAGATCTGTTGCAAGAGCTCGCAGCTACTTGGGATGTTTGCATTTCCCCTCATAGTCCAGTTCTGATGTGGCCCTGCCAGGGACAGCCTCGCCCCCCGTGGTGGAAGTTAAAGTGCCAACACTCTGGAGAACTGAAAGATCATTACAGAGGTGATTGAGGCAGAATATAATGTTACTATGGTCAGTGCTATAGAAGCCTGCCTAGAAGGCAACTCAGGCATCTCCTCCTGCCCCATGCACTGCCTCCTGGGCTAGTGACAGACGTTACACATAAACCGGTTTAAGTCATCAGAAACTGGTTTAAATCTGTAACAGAACATAAGTTCAGTGCACATAAACCAATTTCAAATTGGCTGAACCTGGTTGAATGCAGCATCAGACTTGACTGATTTGGGTCAAACCAATTTATGCAATTTTTGTCGCAGACCCAGAGCAGGTCAGAGGATCTTGTTGTTGATTATTTCATTGTTCATTCTTTCTCTGAAGCAGTCAATATAGTGGTCAAGTTTTAAATTTTGTCCACTGCGAGGTGTCCAATCTGATCTTTTTGAGGTTTTTTTAGGGTTTACCTTTTCCTTGATGTTGTCATAGGATGAAGGACAGATCAGTATTTCTATGAGACTAGGTAGACTGCCACAAGGCCCTGCAGACTGCAGACTGACAGTGGAGGGTTTCAGCCATTCCTCACTGAAGAGGAGTTTGCCTGGCTTCTGAGAGCTCTCGCTCTGCTAATGGATGCACTGCTGTTACAAATGGGTTTTCCTGCCTTGGGAAAGCTGATCCCTGGCAAAGAAGCTCTTCTTAGTTCTTGCTTTGAGAAATTTTAGCATGTCTTTTAAAGGCCACCCTTCATCCAGCTGCGAAGCATCTCCCTAGAGTCCTATAGCTGAACTCCCAGTTTGAACCTGGATCAGGTAAGAGCCTGATTTGCCACTGTCCAGCCAAGGAATACCCTCAGCACAGGAGGTCTCTGTATGCAGGCACAGAGCAAGCCCTGTGCTCTGAATGTACAAAGACTGTGAAGGGAGAGGTGAAGTTTCTGGGGCAGACCTGAGCCTGCAAAGCCCCTTAGTGTAAGGGCACAGAGAACACGAAATGTGTCAGGCCCCAGCCTAGCACACAGAAGTGATTGCAGGTGGTGCCACAGACTGCTCATGTGACCTTGGGTGGGTCACTTAGCCTGCCCCTGTCTTCTCCACCTGCCTGCTGAGGAGAATAGTTCTGCTCTGTCCCCAAGAAGGAAGGGAAGAAGAATGCATTAAAGCTTGTGAAGTGCTCAAGCTGGAACAGTGCTGGCCCTTTAAAGCTTGGCAGGCCATTCACTGCCATCCGGGTGCCGGCTGCAACTCTCCTTGCTTGCAGTCATGCTGTGTGATGCCCTCTCCAGCATCCTTTCACCCTGTCACGTGCCCGTGCGTAATGAAGGATAAACCCAACACTCACCCCATGTGGGGAAGATTATACAAACCCAGAAGCATTTGAAATTAATCCTAGAAGGCTTATCTGTGAGAGCAGATTACAGGAGAGGCACAGCAGTGCAGCACAGAGCATGTGTCCACAGTGCATTGAGGGGGACATGGGTGAATGCATTAGCCTGGGCCTGGCCTCAGTGATCCAAGCACTGCTGGGCCAACATGCTGCCATGCTGCTTGGTGTCAATGTGATGGGAGGGAAGACATAAGCTGAATTATTCCATCCCTCAGAGCTCTGAGAACTCCTACAAATTGTGCCCCCATTTCGGTGACCCCCATTGAGGAGGTGTGCTCCAGCTATAACCCCCTCACCTTTTATCTTTCACTATCCTATCAGCTGTCCCTAAACCCAGCTGGTGCAGAGGGGTCTCCAGGGGCTGGTAGGTTGGGCTTCTTTTGACCAGTGTGTGGCTGAGCAGGGGATGCTCTCATGCCTCTGGCTGCAGCCACTGTACCGCTCCTGACAGATGAAGGGTACTGGGCTCCTGGCATATTTCTTTGGTACATGGTACATCTCCTCAAGGTAGTGGCCGGCTTTACGAGCTGTTTCAGAGGGCTCGTTACTGTCCTTCACACTCTTCTGCCCCCTGCCCTGGCTGTTCCTCTAGGCTGAGTCCTAATGGTGCCTCCCTCCTTATTTGGTCAGATAGATTTGTGTCTTGCAACCATGGGGAGTCAGGCGGGCTGAGGTGGGTTTTTCACCAGATGACAATAAGTCAGGGAGCTCATTATACCTGAGTTAGGATTGATCATCAATCAGCAATCAGGGGAATGAAACACAGGTCGGTGCACACCACACAACCTGGAATCAAAGAGGCCAGACCATAGCTGGTGCTTTGATGGAGCAGTGCCACCCCCTTGGGGTTACCCCAGAGCAGGAGAGAGCACGTTGCGGGGAGGAGGGGGGCAGAGAAGTGGTTAAGATGACCAACAAAACAGTGTGGGGCACCAGCAGTAGGACCTGGCATTTGCTACTGGCTGGAGATACCAGTGGGCACTGGTCAGCTTTCCTGGGAGTTCCAGCATATGGTCCATGGTTTGTCCTACCATGTCAGTGTTGCTGTTTTGACAGTATTTAACATTCTCAGCTCCCTGTCATCTTGCAGGCGACCCTCACTTGAAAGAGAGTCACTCATTCCCAAAGCTCCAAGCAAATATAGCATCTCCCTCATTTTTTACTGTTGCAGATGACTGACATCTGAGGAGTGCCTGCATTATGAAGAAAAGTGAGAATGTGGACAGAGCCAGACACATTCTGGGAAGGAATCCACAGTGTGTCAGTGTTCCTATGGGAATCGTTGTTGATGCCTTTCAATCAGGGCCCCTGACACAGGTTCTGTGTCCCTTAGTGGGTTAAGAGGGGGCTTCCTCCCCAGATGGCTCATGGACTACACAGAGTTTTCAAGCGGGTTAAGTCAGAGCAGGATTTAGCCCAAGATGTATAAATGAAAAACAATTCTAGTCTTAGAAGAGATGAGCAAGCATGCTGATCCTGCTCAGAGGGACCACCTCCCCCACTCCTCTGCCAATATACATATGATAACAAGACACTGCATGCAACTTTACTGATGTGTCTTGACTAGAGAGCTTCCAAAGATCCAGTTAATCTGGGCTAGAAGGCATGGATCTAAAAAGGAGATAATTGCTTGATATTTCAGTGCTTCTTTCCAAGCAGGTGGAAGAGTGCCCCTTTGTGTTTTGTGCCAGTGGCCCATCAGAGATCAGACAGCTTTGGGACAATGGAGTTTCCACATATGAGCTGTCCCTCTGAACAAGGCAGCTAGGCTTTCCGGGGTGTTTTTACAAGCAGATTATTATTTGTTGCATAGATTGATGGCCAGGTACCATATAAGAGAAGGCACCAAATTCCCATTACACTGGCAATTCCAGAACCCCTCACAACAGTAGGTTCATCAGCACTGGGCACTGTTTGTGTTACAACAGCACCCTTGGGGAGCACTCAGTGCCATAGTGGTAGGGGCTGTACCAAGCCATAGATGGGGCTGTGGGTGTGAAAGCATGTGGAGTGGGAGCATTACTAATAATGGGCATGGTAGAGAGTGATTACAGGAAGGGGCACACCTCTGTGCACTGTGTGCAGATTTGGGTCAGGTTTTTCAAGATGAATAAGATATTAAAGAGCTCAGCTGCCCCTACCAAACACCTGCACAATCATTTCTAGCTGCCTCTTTACCTTAGTTTCACTGGAGAAAAGGACACGGATGAGTATTAGCTCCCAAAGGGGCAAGAACAGTTTGGAATGGTTTCACTGGTGAACAGGACCATGTCACTCTTACCTTGCCCCCACACTCTCTTCCCAGGCCCTGTGGTCACTATCCACCTCTTGTCCCCCATCAGAAGCTCAAGCTGTGAGCTCTTAGTGGCATACAATATCTCTTCCCTTGCAGGTGTGTACCATGCTCAGCACAATGGTGCCCTGCCCCTGATGGAAGCCTTTGCAGATGATAACCATGGGTCCCACCCAATGCGGGCAATGCATGTCTTGGTGAGCCCTATATGCCCACTTAGTGAGCACAGAAGTCTCTCAATCCCCTTCTCTGGCTCCTGCCAGGGGCCTCCTGCTTTTCACTTACCAGTCCTTTCCACTGCTTCCACTCCTCCCAATCACCCCCTGGTCAACATAAACAAGCTTAATTTGCTTTTGCTGACCCTAGAAACATGGCTGCCATGCACAAGTGGGAAGAGCACCCTCTGCTTAATCAGGAAGAGTGCTTGGGGCAAGGGAAGAGAAAACGGGAAGCGTGCTTGGGGCAAAGGGTTCCCAAGTGCTCAGCCCTGGTTTCCAAGCCCAAGTTCAGTTCCCAAGAGCAGGATTTCCACAAGTACTTGATACACATCCTGTGTTCACTGCCTGAGCTGCTCTGCAAATCTCATTTGATTTCATTGGCTCCAAAACTGTTTCACGACACTGATGGGGCAGAGATTTAAAATTGATGCCTTTCCCAACTGTTGCTCCCACTGTGGCATGAAGAAAGAGCTGCACAGAGTCTGTCTCTTTTTTAGCACTCCAGGACTTTAACGAGCTTCCTCCTTTTGATCGTGCAGCCACTGATGTGGCTCATGGTTCATTTGCTGTGAGTGCACCTCTGGCTTACAGAATCACTGAAGAGTTCACCCTGCATGGGGTATCATAGCTGAGAGAGATGCCTGGGGCATGTGTAAAAAATTAGATTTATGTAAAGATAACTATGTAAGCTGTGTAATTTACTCCTGAATTGTAGCTGAAATCTCCAGTGGCTAAAGGGAAATTATCTGTGCTTGGATGTGAGGCAGAAAGGCAGGGAACATGAGTGTTCCTCCAGGACTCCCTGTCTCCTCCCTTTTTTTCTAGTATAGGAGAGGCTGCCTTATGATGGGATAAAGGGATAATATGTTAAATTAATATGAATACCTTTGAGTTTATTGAAAGCAGCTGATTTCGGTACTTTAGCTAAGCTAATAATAGCAGTAGTGTTCCTAAGGTAGGGTGTGGGAGGTATTTGCCTTGGGTGGCAACTATGAGGAGGTGCCAGGATTATTTCCCCCCACCCCTTTTCCTCCCTCCCCACTGCCAGGAGTCTTAGCTGTGGCAGGGGAGCCTTATGCTGCCTCTGCCCACCACAGACGTTGGTCAGCGCACTGCACCAAGTGCATGTGATGGGTGGGGAGGCGGAAGGAGAGACTGGAGCCAGCGGGATGGTGTTCTTCTCTCCCCTGACCCCCTCCCAAGCCTTTACTTGGAGATTGCTGTCAGGCCATTTTGAATTTTCTGAAATGTCTTTGCAATTAGTGAATTTTCCCTTATGCTATGAGCCAGCATGAAGCCTACATGCCATGTAAATCCAGTTTTAAGCCTCTGATCTCCCAGGCCCAAAAGCATGCACTTCACTCTGCCATAAAGTGCAATCCCTTGGCTTTCAAGGGAGCTACTCAGTCGGACATGAGTGGAAAGCTTTGCACAGTCAGAGGACTGGGGTGAAATCCTGGCCCCGTTGGAGTTAACAGCAAAACTCAAACCAGAGCTAGGGGCTAGGATTTCCTCAGTAGGGTTTAAGTGGTGTTTGGGGCTTGGGCCATTCCCCTTGGTGGGGTGAGTTTTACCCTGCTGGAAGATTTTCCTTGTCCATGATCTTTGCTCTGTAGATGAATCAAGCTTGCCAAAAACAGGAGAGAGAAGATGACAGAAAATATTTGGAAATTGATGCCATGTTTCTTTTTTTCCCCCAGCATTGTGCAAGAAATTTTCCTCCCAATTTTTTGCCTGTTTTGCAGCTTTTTAAGTTACAAAATATATCTAAAGAAATATTTTTATATCTGAAATAACATCTTTACAAAATAACGTCTGAAACAAAAGGGAAAAATGAGGACAGAAAAGGAAAAAAATTAAGAGGAAAGAAGGGATAAAAGAAAGGAAGAAAAATACTAACATTAAAAATATCAACTACTAGGGTAACATTTTTATTCGTAACACACTGTAAAACAATTTCTTTTTGTTTAATATGAGGAATCTCACTCAGCTCTATTCATGCTGCTTTGCTGGAATATCCAAAATGTATGCTGTGTAGTTGGTTTTGAGTGAATACAGATGACATTTCCTGATTGGATGAGTTCACGATATGTCACCAAATTTGATTTTTAGAGTAGAAATCTTGCATTGGGTCAATATTTTTAATATTCATGTGAAATTTGCTATGGCCTGAAAAAGTTTGCTGGTAAAATTGCAACACAAATCAGAGAGAAAAAACTAAGGGCAAAAGTAAGGTCAATTCTTGTATGAACTTTGGTGAGACATTCATTTTCTCTCTCAGTTTCCCCATATTGTTAATATTCCTATCTAATCACAATAATTGCCTATCTGAGGGAGGGGGTTCTATGGGGCTTAATTAATGCAAGTTTGTACAGTGCATGGATGTTTTTCAATAGAAGCACTAAAATACAGCTCAGAAGGAATTTGGGGTAAGCACAGGAGGGCTATTATTAGCTCTCAAATTAGTCGTGTTGCACCTGCCCCATACAGTTACCAGCTTGAGTGAAAGCTTCTCTCTGGCTCTAACCTACTGCTCCAGATGGGTCAACTGGCATAGGTGTAAGGCATCGCTCCAGTAAGGTGGAGGGTTCTGTGTGGATGGGGCTGCTGCTGAGGAAGGACTCAAGTTAACTCTCCAGTGAAGATGTACTTTAAAGCAGGGAAAATATGCATGCAATTAAATACATTTTTGCATGGAAGGCTATCGCCAAGGTAGAGACATGGATGTGCATGTCTGAGCAGTGCTTTGTCCTTTTGCTGAATGACTCATCCATCATTGTCTGCTCAAGTGAAATGACTTCCTCACAGCCAACAAGGTTTCAGAGCTGTGGAATACAAGGAGCAAAATAAAAGTTTATAGACTAGAGTGCAAGGTGAGAGCAGTATGCAAACCAGTAAGCAGTTTAACGGGCTTGTTGGCTACATCAGACTGCCCAGCAGCTGTTTAAATTGCAGCTGATAACTCTTCTTGTAAATGTACATTTGTCATAACAATACCATGATTGTATAGGACAGTGCCACAGGAGAGGGTTTTGTCATCCAGTGTATAGATTTTTAGGAAAAAACCCCCCTCCCTCCCTGCACCCTGCAGACTTTGAACCCCACAGGCCCCCTCTACATGTGCAGGTAAAGGTGCAATGGCATCTAATGTGGGATCCACACAATCATGCTTCCTGCCGTGCCTCAGTGCATAGCAGGAGTCATGACTGTGGGATCTTGCACTAGATCCCATCATGCTTTATTGCTAGTGCAGGGGGAGCCCAATCCTGGGGCATCTCATGCACACCTCACCCCCCCTCCCATGGTTGGAAGAATGCTGCTGTGATCTCCCCATCTTGAAACCCCTGCAGTGCGGAGGTTGCCACTGCCATGATTACCCCTACCTGGTGGTACATTAAAGCCCTGGGACAGGGAGATCACTGCAGCGATGATGTCCCTACCTCAGGAGTTTCATGTATCCCTGTGCTGGGAGATCACATCTGTACTCTATGGCTGCCAGGACCCAGTTGGGGCCCAGCACTGGGAGGCATACTGGGGGGACCCAGTGTCCACAGCTGTGAGACTCTGGGTCCTGGCAGCTACAGGGTGCTGCTGGGACCCAGAGTCCACAACTGCTGGGGCTGAGAGTCCCCAGCAGTTGCAGGCCTTACAGCCCTGTCTGGGCAAGGTGCACCCCTCTGGCTGGGAGCCCACAGCTGACAGGGCTCCAGCTGGATGTGAGACCCTGCTACACATGCAAATTAAAGCTTGATAGCAACCAGCGATTAAGTTATTGTACACATTTTTTTAGGTCTAACTTTATAGCTGGTTGAAGCTTTTTATTATGTGATAAGTATTTTGCACATGTAGCTGGTCTCAAGGTAATTGCGCAGTTAACTAGTTAATTGCACAACACTTGTAACATGTTGAAGGGGTCACAGACTTTTTGGCTGGTCGCTATTGCCAGTCCAAAGTTAGAAGGGTTGCAGGGGACGGGAAGAAAATCAGGTTGGAGACCTACAATGGAAGTAATGGAGGCAGAATTGTTGTCAGAACAACGTGAACGGTATAACCACATGGGAACCAGAGATGGTCACAGCCTCCCATCCCCTTGCATTAGCAACTGTGAAACTAACTAGTAGCCATTCATTTGAAAGCTGCTGTTCCCTTCTCTGGTAAATCTTTGAACAGGCTCCTATACGGTAAACTTCATCCATGAATGGAAGTCTAGATACATTCTTCACCATGGAATCACTAATGGTACCTTTCTAATTGGCATCACCTCTGAAAAAAATGGGATATTAACAACACAAGGGGAAACAGCAAGACTATAGTACTCTAAGGGTAGATTCCTTCATAGCTATTAGGCACCTAAGTATGATTCTGTTCCACACTGCTCAGGTCCTTGAAAATGCATTAATACATCTGCTTTTGTAACACAGTGTCCTCTGGCCCTTAAGACTGAAGTACAACAAAGCAGCAAGGAGGCCAAGGGTCCACATACCTTTTGTATGAACTGTTTTTCAGGGACTTGAGCAGGATGGAATATTAGCACAGTTGGGTAGAATTCCAGTTCCTGTAGGGTGTCCTAATGACAGATTTCTAGCTCTATAAGTGGCATTTTTGGCACTTAGGCACAGGTAGTGATTGAACTTCCCCTGCAGTATAAACATGCAAATGAATGTAGACTGAACATGCACACCGAGGTGACACATTGACTGGGCATGGATGCAGCTATGTACACATGCTCATTGTGGATGGGTATCTGCATTGAAGACCCAGAAACGTAGCTCATCAGAAAGCCACAGCTGTTACAATTAGGAGGAGGAGGAGGAGGAGGAGACATCTTCCAGGCTTTAGCTTCAGCATCTCCCCCTCTTGCCTGCCCATGGAGCCAGCTTCAAATGGAGTTCTGGAGAGGTGACTAGGTAATGCCTAAACTGCTACTATGCTGCTTAAGGCAATGTACTGGGAAATCAGATAGATACAGGTTTAAACCCCCTGGGGGTGAGTGGGGAGGCTAGAATGAAGAACTCCTGGGCAAATGCCCCAACCACTCGGCGATTGGGTCTAAAACATAAAGGAGCCCTCCTTCCCCCTTGTACTTTTTCTGGGAGGTACACACATATGTAGCCATGTACCTATTGAGCTCATGTGTAGTCTAGCCCACCAAGGGATTTGTTTGGCCCGCAGTGAGTCTCTTAGTTTCACCCAACCCAGACATGGCGGAGCTGGAGTAGCATGGCAACTGGACTTATTCATATATTCATAGATGTTAGGGAATATAAATGCCCTATGAGTTTACTGTTTGTTGGCTTGGCACAGCTACTCTCTCCCCTTGTCTCTCTCTCCCGGTCCTTGTTTTCTTTATTCTAATTTCTCTGTCCTTCTTATACTGTGCTTTCTGCACTTCCTTTCACAGCATCTGATGAAGTGAGCTTCAGCCCCAGGAAGCCTATGCTCTTCCTCTCTCTCTCTCTCTCTCTCTCTCTCTTAGTTTTCATAGATTCATAGATTCTAGGATCGGAAGGGACCTCAATAGATCATCGAGTCCGACCCCCTGCATAGGCAGGAAAGAGT
>NW_005841994.1:2932468-2970435 GCF_000455745.1 Alligator sinensis
CCCGATAGAGGGGAAGTATCACCTCCTTGGTTCTGTTTGTCATGCATCTGCTGATGCACAATAAAGTGCCATTAGCTTTTCTGATGACTTCATCACACTGACGACTCACGTTCATCTTGGAGTCCACTAGGACTCCAAGATCCCTTTCTGCTTCCGTGCCTCCAAGCAGGTCATTTCCTAGGCAGTAGGTGTGCTGGACATTTTTCCTCCCTAGGTGCAGCACTTTGCATTTCTCCTTGTTGAATTGCATTCTGTTGTTTTGTGCCCATATATCCAACCTGTCCAGGTCTGCTTGTAGTTGTTCCCTGCCCTCCGGCGTGTCCACTTCTCCCCACAGTTTTGTGTCATCCGCAAACTTGGACAGAGTACACTTCACTCCCTCGTCCAAGTCGCTGATGAAGACATTGACTTGTTTCCTGGCAGCCCGGGTGGAGGTGGCTTCTTTCAGCTGCTGCTCACAGACCCAGCGTTGTTGGCTAGGTGCCCCAGAAAGTCTACCTTGCACCCACCATTGGGGACAGGACCTGTGTGGGCAGGGTGCACAGCCAGGCAGATGAGATGGTGCCGTGGCCAGGTGGAGGGCGGTATTTGGGAATGGGACAGGTAGATGAGTCTGGGATCACAGGGTGGGATCTTTGGGCAATGACAGCACAGGGTCAGGGCCAGGGCAGAGCTTCCATCTTCTCCACACACACCCCTGTGACAGGCATGGGTTCTGCAGGCAGGGGTGTACGAGGAGCAGCTCACAGATCTGCTCCAGGCCCAGGCCCCAGCCCCGCACTGTTATAATCCCAAGATCCTAGATCTGGCCACAAACACTACTTTCTGCCCACCTGCAGCCCCATCCCATCTGCCTGGCTGTGCACCCTGCCTGTGCGGGTCTTTGTCAGTCTCCTTGGACATGGGGTGATGACAGCCTGGGGCTGGAGCTGGGGTCCAGGGCAGAGGCACAGTCTGCTTCATGCGCCTGCACACAGAACTGGTGCCCATCTCAGGGGCATACAGCCAGTGGATCACAGATCTGCTCCATGCTCAGCCAGGATGGGGCCAGGGCTGGGATCTGGGGGAGTGGCATCCAGAGCAGGATGGCCGGGCAGGTGGGTGTGGGGCTGGGGCTAGTATCGTGGGCCCGCCGGCACCGCCTGCCTTCCCATCCCATTCCCAGATGCTATTCCCTGCCTGCCCATAGCCCCATCCCAGATGAGCGCAGAACAGAGCCATAATCTGCTGCCCACCCACCCCTCCAAAGTGTGCCAGTTCTGCAGGCAGAGGCATGTGAGTAGTGGATTAGCCCCATGCTGTCACTGCCCAGGATCCCGGGGTTCCCATGGAGACTGTCTGGGACTGCACAGGTAGGGCATGCAGCCAGGTGAACAGGATGTGGCCACTAGGGAGCTTTGGTGAGCTGTTAGAGGGAAGGAGGTGAGGGTTGCTGACCCAGCCCACAACAGATCACCAAACTCCCTGTGTGGTCCACCGGCCCAAATAATTGCCCACCCCTGACTTATATGCTTAATGACTTCAATAGAATCTGACCCCAAGTGTCCTCCAAGGATATGACTCTGGACATATACCAGTAATTATTTAGACTCTAGCTAGTGATCTGGGCAGTCCATTAGGCTCATGACTCAGGGTTTGCAACATGACAATACTCATGTCACTGGATATGATTTATTGATCAACTAAATCTACATGATCTGTTTGTTGAGAGGGTAAATATTGTGTTGCCTTTGAAGCCTAATTTGAAGAACAAATAATTGGTAATGAAAAACGACATGAGGCAACAAATTCTGCTGATGGAGGAAGGCGTGCTCACCCAATCGTGTACTGAAGAATCTGGGCTAATGTTCAAAGTGACAGAGTGACATTTTTCAAGAGCTGTTTTGGATGAGTGCTTCAGACAGGTGACAAGACATCTTCTTGATCAGACCATAACCTTTCATTTTCCATGGACAAGCGAGGTCTGCAGAAGAGAAAGGCCTGGGAGAAAATCCATCACTTTGCACACGAATATGAAGTGGCATATGAACTTGCTGTGACAGAGCATGGCTCCATGCAGTCCATCACCATGACAAACACTTGCTGCTCAAAGCCCCTAACATATGTTTCATAAACTGTGTGGGGCAGAAACTGCAGTGTCTGTTGTGCAATTTGTTTGAAGGGGCACATCAGTAACCCCCTATGCAAGGGCAAACAGGGGTATAGGCTGTGCAGTGGGGCCACTGAGATCACACCAAAGGGTGAGCCCAAAATGATGTGGTTATAAATGCCATGGTGAGAGGCCATGCTCTCAAGAGCCAAACCAACAATGGAGGGAGATAATAGCCCTCAGCTGCTTTCTCCACTCTCAGTTCTGGCAGATGCCCTTGAAGGGGAGAGATGTGGGATACTCCAGGAAACCAATGCTAAAATTTCACTGTCCATGAATTAGTTATGACAATCCTAATCAGCCATAAAGGAACTGGGCAAAGTTAAGCAGTAAGTGAAGCTTGACACTGTGTTTCCAGGGATTATCCTACACCCTTAATAGTGTACCGGGTGGGAGTGTGGGTAGCTTTAGACTATCAGAGCAGTGTATGTTTTCACTCTCTAACACACAGCACTTCCCCCTTCCCTTGCAGTGGCTCCCCAGTAGCCAGCAACTCCCTTGGTAGTTGAAGTGAGCCACACAAGCAGCACAGCCCAAGACAGGTACCAGGCCACACACACCCACTGCTTTGTGGGACACAGTTGCTAGCAAGAGCCTTTGTGACAAAGGCAGGGGGTGGGAAACATCACTGCTTTGATGATCAATGGGCATTGTCCCTGTTTGGCTGTTGGTACAATCCCTGTATGCTTTCTGCTGCCTCTGCATGTGCTCACTGTCCTCATTCCCTGCCCCTCACTCCCTCTCCCTCTGCTTCTTTTCCCATACAGTCACTGCTCCATGTCTCCTCCTCATCCCCCCAAATCTGTCCCCTCCTCCTTGCCCCTCCTGCCTCAGGCCTCTAAGAACTGCTGCTTTCCTCACCCTCAAGTTCTGCTTCAACCACTCATCCTGGTGCTGCCCCTTTTCTCCCTCTATCTAGTTCCCTGCCCTTGTCCTTCTCCCTCCACACATTCCCTCTCAGTAGTGGCTCCTTCTGCACCAAGTGCTAGCTGTTTGAACTTGCCTTCAACGTTCAGCTTCCATCTCTGCTGCTATTCCTTGGGGGCCCCCACGAGTGCTCCTTCCTGCAACCTCTCCTGCTATGCCTATGCCTCCACAGCTCAGAACACCTTCTCCAAACCCTTCTGAAGACCAACCCCCAAAATCCCCAAAGCACCAACAATGGTTCTTATGGTCCATGTTTCTCCATGTGACTGAGAACTCAGTGGTGCAAAAACCTTGTCTTCTATAGAGCACAGAACATACTGGCATCCATACCTAGCCCACATGAACCTATGGGACACTCTGTTTATATCATAGACCTATTTAGATTTTTAAAGGTATTTCAGCACCTAACTCCCATTGGCTTTGCCACTTAAAAACATCTATCCCCTGGTCTAGCAATGATATGCCTTTTTTTTTTTTTTAAATATGGCCGGCCTCGGTGATTCTTATTTCAGGGAAGGGAATGCAAAGGGTGGTCCATTTTCTAGCTAAGTGTTGCTGTCCCTTCTGCCACATTGTTAAATGTTCAGGTTACAGCCAGCTGCATCATTCATTAGGCACAATTTGATCCAGTAGTTTTTGTTAAGAACTCAACCCATATAGAAGACAGATGTGCATGCTGTAGGGTCATTTACTGTCCTTTTACCCCTTCTACTGCTGCCATGTACAATATTTTATCCCAGTGGTTTTCAAGCTTTTTCATTTGTGGACCCCTAAAAAATTTCAAAGGGAGATGTGGACCCTTGGGAGATTTCAACTGGAGGTATACCCATTCCCCATACTTTTGATTAATCGTAATAATCTTTTGCAGACCCCTTAGACATCGTCTGTGGATCCCCAGGGTTGAAAACCACTATTTTGTCCTAATATTCCCAGATGTTCTTATGCGACAGTCTGTCTCCCAAGACTGCCATACTTGGAGACCAACAAGAAGCTAAGGTTTATATGAACATTTGACTCTGCAAGTCTAGGTACTGAGGGCATATCCATTAGGTCATAGAATATCAAATGACATGAGAGTGAGACTTGCTGACATTTCACTTTACTCTCATTAGAATAGCATTATTTTCCATTTCCACTTCAGTTCACTCCCAGCGCCCACAGCCTCGCCATAAACTTCATGCCTGAAAATAAGATCTCTTTTGGTAACTCTGAGGGTAAAAGATCCTGACATATTTCAAATGCACAGCATCAAATGATCATAGGACAAAAAGCACAGAAACCCCCCCCAAAAAAGAACAAATGCAAATATTTTACTGGAGGAAATGTACACAAAAAACAGCATGGATGAGAAAATCCTTGTAAATCCATGACTCTGTCATATGTTACTAATTATATGTCTAGATCTTTACACTGCAATTGCTTTGAATGATGCTGAAGTGCTGGGTATGACACCAACCATCCCCTCGGAGCATGTTGGCCTGGACAGTGTATGGATGCTGTGATAAATAGAATTGTGGGTTGGCAAGCACAGTACAGTATACCTTTGCTATCCCATTTCCATTGGAACATGGCCCTGGGAAGCAGAAATATTTCTGGACTCATGAGAATATTAAGATAGGCTTAAAGAGAGATGATATGTGGGCTCTGCAGCTTGGTTACAGATACAAGCATCATAGACTTCTTGTGCTGTGTTAAATACAGGACTGAGAAGCGGGGTTGTCAACTGTTCATAAAAAAATAAAGAGAGAGAGAGTTGGGCTAACAATGGCTGCCAATGAAGTCTTTAAAAAAAGTCTTTGGCTACCAGTAAACACTAAGCAGCTATAGCTTGACTGAAGCTCCAACAGACAGCATAGCGATACTACCTGGTGTCCAAGTAGGAGTGCAGATCCTCCAAGGTGTGTTCTCTCAGCCATGTGCTGTGTCCCAGGCTAACTGCAGTACTGCTGTTTCTGGTTATAGGTGGCCTTCTTCGAGGCTCTGTGCTGGGATGGGGGGAGAGAACAGGGCTGGGAGAAGTAAGGCTGGGGGGAATAAAAGATCAGCAGTACTTTTTCTTTACTTAAACTGTAACCTCAATTCAGTGATTGTGGCTGCCAGTGGTGGACACTGGGTCTACAGATTTACTGCAAAAACCAAGGAGGTGACCTCCAAATATCTATTGCATGATAAGCACCATGAATGAGTAGTGCCTCCCAAGACTTGGGGGCACCATTTGTAGTCAGCGGTGAGCGGGGACTGCCTGCAGACGCCAGCAGCTGTGTCAGGGTGAGGGGTGGGGGAGTTGCGAGCGGGGAGCGGGAACCGCTTGCAGATGCCGGCAGCAGTTTCGGCGGTGGCAAGTGGGGACTGCCCATAGACACCAGTGCTGGTGTTGGTGGTGGCCAATCTCACGAGGGGGTACGTGCCTCCCCTGTCTCCCCTATGCATCGTCTATGATAAGAACCCAGTGGAGATGAGCACAAGTTGTTCTTGCTCTGATGGAGCTGGTTGGTAAAAACCCTATACCATCCCACACATGGGGTTGACCTTGATTAACTGCATTGAGGTAAAAATGGCAGTGCCTTGCCTCTGCTAAGATTTGCCTGGAGAGAGGTATCTTGAGGAATATGCATATCCTTGGTACTCTACAGTTATTGGCTGAATAGAAATAAAAGGGGCAGCATGGGTGTGGGGTTCACCAAGCTGTGTCATAATGTGCTTCTACCCTGGTTTCAAATATCTCATGTCAATGGGCCACCATATGAGCACACCTGATGGCATTTTTCCTAGCTTAGTGTTTAGACCTGAGCTGAGCTGGATGACAGAGAAAGAAAAGACCAGGAGATAAGGGACTAAGGTGTAGGTGGTCTGGCCTAATGCTTAGACTGTTGAGGGAAATTAGGCTGGGTCAGAAGACAGGAAACATATTATGAAACATGGAAGGAAATCCAGGGGCAGAGTCCACAACATAGTCCAGGGTCAGGATCCAGGAATCAGATGCTGAGTACTCATTTGAGGGATAATCTACAGGGTGAAGTGTGAGAGCAAGGCCCACCCAGGATCTGGAGTCAGGAAACAGATCCACAGGGAAATCCAAAGGCAAAGTCCAGAAATAAGCCAAAACCAGGGTCAGGAACCAGGAAAATTAGAGTGCGGAAACCAGATGGTTTGTCACAGCAGAACTGGGTCAGAGCTGTTGGTTGTCTGCAAACCCAGGGCCCCAGCTTTCACTAAATGGATAGGTGGTGCTTCCATCAGCCAGTTATGATGCTTGGTGTTCCTAAACTGGGATGAGGTTCATTAGCTGAGGCTTACTGCAGGTGTGGCTGCTGCGAAACTTGACCCAAACTGGCTTGCCTGATCAGAGTCCCTGACATGGTAGGTCTAGACAGCACCATAGAACAAGTACCAACAGCTGGTCTACATCTGCATTGGTGGAAGTTTTTCATTAGATGCAGCCTAAAGGTGAAAGGATAGTTCAGGCTCAATGGTTTGCTCTGTCATTGGCTTTTCTCCTAGAATTGCTCATAAAGGGCCAGATTCTGCATCCTGGTTCAAGCAGAGTGGTGCTGAAATCCATGGAACAGCTTCAGCAGAAGAGAGTTCAGCATCTTGCACAGCCCAGCAGGCAGAATGCTCAATCTACTGGGCGTGCTGCTTATTCTGGGGTGGTTTGGTTTCCTACCCTCTCTGCAAAAAGTTTTGGTTTTGAGGACACTGCCCTTTCTGATTAAACAAACATTGAATTGAAAGATGTCCAACCAGCTCCAATCCCCAGTTCCAGAGTTCAGGCCTTCCCTTTGTTCCATGTCAGCAAGCAGGCAGCTATTAAAGGCTAAAGATTTTCAGCCACTACTGACTTGGCCTAAATTTGAACCAGTGACCAGCTGGTGCAGAGGGTCTATCAGCCCCCTCACTCCCCGCCACTCTTGATCATACAGACAGACTTCTGTCATGGAGAACTTGTATTGTGTATGCCTCAACCTCTTACATTTAACTACCTGGTGCTAGCCACCCTGAACAATATGCACAGGACAGTAGACTCCCACCTATACAAATATATGGACATAAAAAACAAAATGCGAAAACTCTCCCAGAGGATGACTATTTAAATGGAGGACCCCAGGCTCCAATGGTATACACAGAGCACAGTTTCATTGACTTCAGCTGAGTGATTTACACCCATTGGGAATGCTGACTTGGTGTTTTTCATGTGCTTATCAGGATTTTAAATTCAGATCAAGCACATGGAAGTAAGTACACCCACTGGTATGTACTACAGCTATTAGACTGAACCTAACAGCCTGCAACCAGCTGATTGCCACCAGTTATTCACATTCTAATTATGTCTTTCCCCCTGGAGTTAGAAAATACATAATTAAAAAAATCTGTAATTGTAAAATAAACAGCACAATTTAAAACCAAGGCAACTTCTGAGGGCTGCCAGCAGCTCCCTGGAATTACATCACTGCAAACACCCCAGGATTCCTGTGTGTAACATCAGATAAGATACCTCCATGATGCATAGGAATTAATGGCATAATTTTGCCATGGGCTCACAAAACACCCCAACTTACCCCTTTGGGTTTTTTTGAAGGTGCAAGAACTCCTGGCTGGAAAGACAGCATTACAGGGAGTCAACAGGAAGTAGCAGGCCCATTGTCTTGTGCATGGGTCCATTTCCCAGTACTGGTCACCTCACAATGCTCCCAGGATATGCTTGACTGACATATGTACACTCAGCTACATGGCTTCCCCGTCACTCCCTTCTTCCCTAAGAAGCCTCCACTCTATGCGTGGACAGCTTCTGCAACCTCTGAGTATAGATCAAATTGACTAACACCCCAATGGGAAGTACAGATACACTGGGATTGAGTCAGTGTTGCCTCATATTAACACATGCAAAATAGCTCTGCCAAGGTTATGAGGGAAACAATGAAGGAATGGAAAGAAGAGAAAGAAAGACAGGCCCAAAAAGTGGAGGAAGGAGACAGGCCATGGGTGACAGTATGAGTGACTGGTGCCTCCTGAATCTGGAGAATGACTGTTCTCCTACTCCAGTTTCCCCAGTCTGGCCTCCCTCTCCCACCTGCCACATTTTGATGTTAGGCTTAATATATATGGGAGATTGCCTTCAGAGAACCAGAGTGAGGCTTTTGGGACTTTCCCCTGCCCTGCTCATGATTAAGCTGCCAGTTAGCACATCCTCAAACCCTAATTTGAGCAGGGCTCTCCCTCTCTGCCTTTCAGAGCGCCAACCCCTCCACCACCTTGCTTTCACCCATCCCAGTCAGACTGCCCTTTGGGTACTGAGTCCTCTAGACTCTTTGCCAGGTCCTAATCATGGTCTCAATACTACACAGCCTGAGTTGCACACATCTGGTTTCACGCCCACAGCTCAAGATGCCCCCATTCCCTCCCTCTATGCTGAGCTGCCAGCCCCACCTCATTGCTCTGGACCTTTGCAACACAGCCCCCAACCTGTAGGGTGCTTCACTGGCACCCTCTGTAACAACAGGTTGGATGGATGGCAAGGGGCTGACCTCATACACCAGATGGGGCATACAGAAACCTCCTCCCATGCTGGATTCAGCCAGCATTTGCTCCAGCCATCCCAGGACACCAGATTGAATCCAAACACTTGGTACTTGGCTGCAGCTGCAGTACCAGGCTCCTTTCCATGGTGCTGCTGGGGTTCTAGCACCATTGTTCTGGCCCAGGTGCTTGGTGGCCAAGCCCACAGGGGTAGCTAAGCATCCAGGTACCCGAGGACCATGAAGCATCCAGGTACCTGAAGACCATGGTTCCTTCCTGCAAGGGTAGCCAGGCACCTGGGCGCCTCCCATGGCTATAGTCAAGTGCTGACACTCTTCATTCTTCAGTTCTGCTGTAGCTCAGGCACTGGAGGTCTCACCCTGCTCCCATAGGTAAGGTGCCCCATGAAGGCTTTGGGCCAGATGACCCAGTTCTGCAGCCTGGATCTAGTTAGTCTGCAAGTCATATGTTTGACACCCCTGGCATAGAGCATTTCCTGCACTTACAGGCTGAAGGCATGCCTTGAATTCAATCCCCTGGCAGGCTTACTCTGTGATGGAGGAAGATCCCACTATTATTGGTTAGATTCAGCAGAGATCAGGGCCCCCTTGTGCCTGGTGCTGCACAGTCACATGTTGAGAGACAGTCCCTGCCCAAGGAACAAAGTGTGACAGGGGCACAGAGGCGGGAGATGGCCTGTCCAAGGTTACTCAACAGGTGCATGGCAGGGTCTGGATGAGAACCCTTCTGTCCTGATTCCCAGCATGTTACTTTACCCATTAGGCCATACTGCCTCAAGGAGGTGTCTGGACTTTCTGGTGCAAATAAAAACTTCGTCTGGCCACATTGCAGACTCCCCTCTAGACAGCTACTGGAGCAGATCATCTGCAGAGTCACAGAACACCTACACAGGAACATACATGTGCGAGGATCTGTAGGGCAGTGAGACCCAGCCTTGAACAGTGGGCAGTGGGAAATATGCACCCCCCCTTGTATTCTTTGGGTATCATTGTGTGTTAAGTAAGAAAATGAATATCATGGGGCAGGTCTTAGCTAAGGGATAATGTCAAACAAGGACAGTGGTGTGTGCGTGGACACTGTTTATGCTGATTTAAACCTGGCTGGTAACAGACCAAATTTGTATGTATAAATTACTCCTCTGGGTCTAGGGATAAAGGGACTGAGGGCTGAGGACTCTTGGTTTAAACCCCTGATCCAGACTCATCAAACCACTTAAGTGTGTGGTTAGCCTTAAGCCCACGTGCAGTCCCACCCAAGGCAGTGTGATTAGCAGGGATCTGGGTTTTCCATTTGCCATGGAAAAACACAGTAAAACCCAGTGTTGACTGTAGGTGTTATAGGGCTTGGGCCCTTTACAGGATGATGGTATTTTTTCTTGTTTAATGGGCAAAAGGGGTGCAAGATTACCCCTCAGCCCTGATGCTATATTTTTTCCTGCCACGTCTTTCATGTTTTTCTTTATAATATTCAGTGGGAGGTTTGAATAAAGAAAAAAACCCAAAACCTTGCCTTGGTTTGCCCAGCCAGTTAAGTGGTATTAATGGGGCTCCTTCATCCCCTATACCCTGTCCTCACTGTGTCACGGTCCTTATATTAAGGCCCAAAAGTAAAGGAAAAAAACCTCTCCAGAAAGAATCTCTCCTCAGCTTCCTCCGCCACCTCAAGCTGTCATTCAAGAGTCAGTCCATCCCTCTAGGGAGACCGGGCTCCCTGCTACCACCTGTGTCTCTTCTCTTTCTCACTCTCTCTACCTACTTGGAAAAGGTAAGTTGTTATCCCTCTGGATCTCACTGCTCCCAACGCTCTCCACTGCACCAGCTTCTTTGGGGTTTATCTGATCCCCTTGTACCCTCTTCCTGATGCCTGCCTCCTGCAGCTTTCCCATCAGACTACTGTCAGGAGGGGAGTTCCCGTGTGTTTGAACTTCCTGGTGCAGGATTTTCCCCTGGGCTGCCTTTCTTTGGGGCCAGAAGTACTTGGCACTGTGCATCTCTGGCCAATCCGGATCCAGCATTCACTAGGGAAGTGCTGTTCCCTTCTGCCCACGTCTCCAGCAGTTGTCCAGTCTCCTAAGGTTAATGCTAGGGTATTCGCCTTCTTGCCTGGGAGCTCTTCCCTGCCTTTTCTCTCCTCTCAACACTCAGATTGTCTCATTTTTAAGAAGAAAATCCTGTATTTTTCCCTTTAAAGGAGAAAAATGCAGGAAACAGTGGCCTGCAAGAAGCTGGATGGAGCAGGAGGGCAGTCAGGCAGGGGGTGCTGTATGCATGTGCACATGTACACATGCACATGGTAACCAAGCAGCCTGGAGAGCAGTGGGTAAGTCTGGAGGTGCGGGGGGGGAAGAGGGGAATTGAGGCCTGCATAGCAGGGGAGGGAGGGAGGGAGTTGGGCAGGGCTGGGGTGGGGGTGCTAGCCAGCTGGTGTGGGGTGCTGACCAGCCTTGGAGCCCAGTGTGGGAATGTGTGGCCACAGGGCCATGGGTGGCAATGGGGGAGCTGGATCTCTGCCACTGCGTACGCTCCCAGGGAGGGCATGAGGAGCACATATCCCCCAGATTTATTCATGAGGGTTGTGGATGTGTGCTGCCCACTGTGAGCTCAGGGCTCCCTGCCTGCTGCTGCTGCTCCCCACGGGGCCTCTGCGACCCAGCGGGTGGGACCCAGCACAGCAGGGCAGAACAGGGTAGGGGAAGCTCAGCGCTGGTGCCAGGGGCCCTGCGCTGCCATGGCAAAGCCGGGATGGCAGCACAAGATTGTGGGTGGGGAATGCAGGTCACCAGCAGGGCTGGTGGGGCTGTGGCTTGGGAGTAAGCGGCAATGGCCAACATTTATAGGTATTTAGAATGTATTTTATTATGGTGATTTAGGCACTGGTAGGCTTCCAAATGGCTTTAAAATGGTAAATATATCAATAAAATGTTTTGTTCAGCTGATACCTATATACATAGTGGCATTTAATTTTATTCACAGAAAAACGTGGGTTTGCGGGGTTTTAATCAGAGAATTTGCCATTTCTATCAGAGAAAACCAGAATCCCCGGTGATTAGATATAAGCTGAATGACTCTGCCAAACAGAGGCCTGGACAGGGAGTCCAGCAGGAGCTTGCAGTGGGTGTCCTACCAAGGATAGAGCAGCAGTGGGATTGACTGCAAAGTGCCTGCTTTGTGCACAGCTGCACTATAATGGTTTAAACAAAGCTCAGTGAAGCACAGGCAAGCCTTGATGGAAGAGATCCAGGGCACTCCAGAGACTTCAGCCAATGCAGGCTACAATATCCATGTCCCATTGCAGCTTCTTGACTTCCCCCTTGGGTCAAAAAGCAACTTGTCACTGAATCAAAGTTCAGGCAATCCCTTCTCCCATCTACTTTCTGTTTTTTGGGGTGTTTTTTTAAAATTTATTTTCCATTTTGCAAATGAACTGGAACATCTGCATTTTCCCTGGTTTCATCGCAGTGGGATTTTTCACACTGCTCTGATCATTACAGTATATATATTTTAAGAGCAATTTCAAGGCTTATATTATTGAGAAATATCCTCAAGTTCCCATCCTGGCTGTTCTATCTGAAGAGGAGATCAAACCAAATGATGCCAAGAGGAACAATAACAGTAGTTACAGGAACTGGATATACAAGGGAGGTGGCAAAGCTCTGATGTGTCCCAAAGGGCAAGATCAAGCCTAAATTGAGGCTGGCAGCTTTGTCTGTCCCCTGCAGAGACCTGGCTTGTATATTAGGAAAAATAAATAGGCAGCATGGAGCTAAAATGTGGCCCCGTCTCAATAATGTATGAAGAGTGGTTGCTAACCCTGCTGCTGCATCTGTCTCTTCTGCTCCATCTCTTCTCTGAGATGCAGACCTGAGGCAGGGACTGTGTTCTTCGGTGGATTGACTAGCAGGTTGGTTTGGGGAGCAGAGGTGTAAAAGTCTGCAGCAGCCTTTGAAGCAGTATGTATACATCTACTTTGGTCAGTCTGTCAGGTGCAAATCTATCCTGCCTTCTAACGTTCATAGATGCACTCAGTGACCTTTGAAAGATTAAAAAATAAATACATTAAAATACCAGGGGAAAAAGCAACCTGGAGTGGGAAGAAGCCAGGGGTTTAGAGTGCTATTGTTAATGCCAAAGTCCTTCTAAGCAGCAAGGGGAGGGGAGGGAATGAGTGTAAGGCCTAGGGTCCGCTGCACTGCTTGGGGTTGGTTTAAAACACATCCCTCAGTGCCATGGACGGCCACAGAGTCGTGCCAACATCCACAGTACCCTAGCAAGGCAAGGTGGTTTGTCTTACACTGGGGTGTCTCAGCACAGTGGGCGCTGCTCCTCTATCAGAGACCCTGCACTGATGGACAGCAGGCCACTGCAATAGCCCACCTACAGAGGAAATTTGGTTTTGGACCCAAGAAGTGAATATTTGGCCTGTGCCCTGGAACACATCCCAGTCCTTATTCAGACTTATCTCAGTGGAACAAGCAGAGGGCAGAAAGGAACAGAAAGGGCATAAGAGGTAGGAGAGGATGTAGAGGAGCTGGTGTTAAAGTGAAGGGGGCACGGGAGCTGGGTGAAGTATGTAATCATCATCAGCATATTACTTGATTTCAAAAGGCTCTGCACTGTTGACCTGGATCCACGCCGGCCCAGTCCTTTGGGATGACTCAGACCAGCCTATTGCAGAACATACCACATGATGAGGTGGTACTTTTACTCTGGGGCCCCTGTACTGGTCGAGCAAGCATAAGAATTATTGTGGCATCGGCTGATACGATACCACAGCCTGTCCCTGCTCAAATGAGGCTGATTCTCCTTGTACTCTGTGAATCTCACCCAAGCAAACTGAACACATGGTTCTGCTACCCTGAGATGAATGGGTGCAAGACCCACTTTTCACAGGATGTCACACTGGCGCTCAGTGGGTGACAGCACCCATCAAAGACGGTGCAGTAGTTCCCAGTGACACCAGAAGGATGCTGGGCCTGTCTGTGGGCTGAATTTCTCCACTCCAAGACTGAAGTACTACACCCTGCAGTACTACAGAGGAGGACCTGGGGGTTACAATAGGCCATAAACTGGATATAAGCCAACATTGTGCTCCTGTTGCAAAAAAGCCAGCAGCACACTGGATTGCATTAACAGGAGTGTCACTTGCAAATCAACAGTGATTCTTCCACTCCATTCAGCACTAGTGTGGCCTCAACTGAAGTACTGTGTCCAGTTTGGGCCCCACACTTCAAAAAGGGTATGGGCAGGTTGGAAAGAATCCAGCACAGAGAAAAAAAAATGATTAGGAGCCTGGGAAGCATGATTTAGGAGGAAAGGAGGAAAGAACTAGGGTTATTTAGTTTGGAGAAGAGAAGCTTGATTGGGGATTTGATAACTGTCTTCAAATATTTGAAGGGTGATTACAGAGAGGGTGGAGATGGGATTTTCTGTGTGGCTGTAGGCTCCTGAAACTGCAGCAAAGATATTTAGGTTGGAGATTAGGAGGGACTTTCTGATTATGAGAGTGGTCAAGCATTGGAACAGGCTGCCTAGAGAAACTATGGAATCTTTGTCCTTGGAAGTTTTCAAGAGTAGGCTGGACAGACACGAGGCTGGGATGCTTTAGTCAGGTATGGTCCTGCTTTGAGCAGGAACCAGGACTAAATGCCCTCACAAGGTCCCTTTGAGCCCTACTTCCTTATAACCCTATGATTCTATGATCCTATGTCTTATAGGAGAGCTTTTCCACTTTCCAAGGTACCATGGCAAACAAGTCTGACAAGGCTGAAAGTACACAGTTGTTTTTAACAAAGGCATTTCAGAGATGCACTTCCTGTAGCTTAACAGTGTTATGAGTAAGTCCAAAGTTCGAGTGAAATCCTGGCCCAGCTGCAAAACTCCCATTGACTACAAGATAGTGAGGTTTTCAGACCATGTCCACATGGAAGTGTCTGCATTACAACTGACCCATACTTCTAACTGCAGCAATAACTGAGTTCTTTAAATCCTAGAGTTCCTTGTCATATGCTAATATAGCCTATACTTGCGTAGCTACTCCCTTCTCCAATTGAAGGGATTGTTAGCTGGCAAGAGTGCTGTGGGTGAAACTACAGGCTGTGCACAGTTTCCTTCCGTCCCTATAGTCAGGCCAGGACAGTCTGAAACTTAACTATATACAAATTTATTAATACAACTAGGTAAATGCCCATCATGAATGACAGAGCATTTCAGGAAGAGATTACATGCCCCCCACCACTCTCCCTTTGCCCCCCCCCCCAGCATTACGGACAGACAGACAGACAGAAGTACTAAGCCTTTTATTGTATTAGAATAACCATAAGCAGAAATATATGCAATATATGTACACTCCTTTAACCTTCTCCACTCAGGCCAAAGGATAAAGATCAGGCAGTATTAAACTCTAATAAAATACCAACTCAACTATAAAAGGTAAATACACAAAATATGAGGTGCTGACTCATAAAATATAAAGCACATAAGCATCAAATTAAATTGAACTGTTTAAGGGTCCCCCCTCCAACAAGGCCCAGGCTGGTCCAGGGGCATTGGCTGAGCTCCAGTAACCAGTGGGATGGGGGAATTCCTCCAGTGTTCTTCAGGCCTACCGTGACTCAAAGGATGCCTCCAAAGGAAACGCGAGACCCGGGGAGCCTTCTCCTGCCTAGGCTTCCCCTCCAATAAACAGCCTCACCAGCCTGGGGTCACTCCCTCCTCCCCTGTGGGAACCCCTTTCCCGAGTAACTCACAACTCCAGGGTCCCAGGTGGTGGTCCTTGGCCCCTCGGCTAAGCTGCTTCTTGCTTGCAGAAGCCTTCTGGGCCTCTGACTCCTTCTGGGCAGCTTGCCCACTAGTAGCCCTGAGCACCATTGTGTGCTTCTGGGGCTTTGCCTTCTGCTCAGGGTCGGGATCCCAGACCACCTTGTGCAGCCCTGCAGCCTGGTCCCTCTGGGACCCACTGTGCAGCAATGCCTGCACTGAGTTCCTAGCCATGTGCCAAGGGTTAGAGACCCGAGCTACCCTGAGTGGCTCCCAGAGTCTTGGTCCCTTCTGGGACCTGCCGTGCAGCGCCTTCTGCACCAAGGTCCTGGCCTCATGCCAGGGCTGGGGCCTCGAGCCACCTCAATTGGCTCCCAGGGTCTCTTGCTCTCTTTGCACCTCCCGTGCACCGAAAAGCCTGGTTGGTTGCCAGGGGTTATGGATCCAAGGATCTGTGCAGCTCCAAGGATCCTGGTCCACTTCCGGACCACGCCATGTGCCATCTGCGCTTCATCTATGTGACTGCACACCAGGGGTTGCAGACCCGAGCCACCCCATACGACTCCCAGGGTCTGGCTCTGTGTACTGAGCTGTGCACCGTTCACCGTGATCCTCACTGGCGGGGCTGGGGAACGCAGCTGCTCGCTGCTCCCATCCGGAGGAGGAATCTTTGGGCTCTTCAGGGTGCTGGCTCTGCCCCACTGGCCAGCTCACACCAGCTCTTACTTCTCTGTCTATCTTCTTTAGCCCTTGCTGTAGCCGCCCCTGTGGCAGGCATACTGTTCTTTTATCCCCTCCAGAGGCTCCGCCCTTGGATTGCAGATGGACCAATCAGGTTGAAGCAAGATGCAGGCTTCAACTAGGTCTGGGTTTTCTGCCTCCCCTGGGGTAGGCAGGCAGGCAGGGTAAGCCCCTTCCCAGCAATCCCCTTATTGGTGGATGTATTCCACCAATCACAATGAGGATTCTTTGAGCCCAGACACGCCGGGCTGCTATCAGTAAGCGCACCACACTAAGTGGCAAAAAAAGATAGTTAATTGCAAGAACATTTTCACTATTAATAATATAATTGTCAGTGGTTAGCTTGAAACTCAATACATAATTTCTCCAACTGAGAACTTGCTCAGATCCACAGGAGTAACATTTTAAAATACAGTATGCGATAAATATTAATTAATGGATGCTTAAAAGGTCATTATTCATCATTTAGAGTTTCAAATAAATTACAACAGCTTTAACTGTGCACTTAGATTTCTATTAATCATCTTACACATTTGTAATTGCACCTTTGTTTAATTAGGTCATTATTAGCATATGTATTATTAATTGGAGCATCTATGCTTTTGTAATTTTGAGTCACAATGGGATTAGCTGTCACAGTTATTAAAATTTCATAAATTGCCACAACCAATTAATATTTCATTAACACATAATTCCCCATCATTCCAGATTACGTGATCATTTTAGCTCCCTTCTTTAAAACATTTCTTAGCAGACATTTCAGGCTGGGACAAGAACACTGCTGTCCTCTCCCAGTGTTTATTCTTACAAACCATTTCCAGACTGCTCTGGACAAGTTTTCTTCCTGATGCAGACTCCAAGCAACCAAAGGGCTGAGTTTCACTAGTTACAGGAGCAGGTGGGAAAGCACAGATATTAACTTTGTCCGTTCATCCACTGCAAGGGACCTCACAGCTCATCTTGGGAGCAGCAAACACTTGTGCCCAATGTCTGGTAAAGCGACTATCAAGATCTAACCTACTGTGCTACACTGGCTACCTTTGCTTCATCAGTAGGGTGTCAGGGAAGTTAACAGAACACAATATTCCTACTGTGCAGTTGGCAGATCTCTCCAAGGCAACGCACTTCAAACAAGGTGATAGACTGCTCCAGTTCCACAGAAGGGAGGTCTTGCACAAGGGAGGGTTTGCACATGACAGCAGGATTGACCTGATAGACTGTTGTGATGCATCCATCAAGTCTACAACCAGAGTAATCTGAGGACTCTGGGTAATTGATAATGGCAACTCTGGAGGAATCCAATGTATCATTTCCTCATTTGAAAACTCTATCTGCAGAAAAGCAAAAGACTGATACTAGATCTAGGCAGAGAGCACATTTTCCATTTCACAGGGCTCTTCATGATTTTGATTATGTTTTTCCCTGCTTCAAAATGTAATTAAAACAATACAAATTTCCTGGCAAAATTCTGAGCAAAATTTCCTTTTGGGTTGATTGAAACATCAAATCAATATAATTGAAACACCATTCTGGTTTGTATTTTTTTTTACATTAGATCACATTGTCTAAACTAAAAAATATGATGAAAAGTGATTCTGAGACAGGAAATCAAAATGTCCTGTTCCAAAAAGACTGTTTAAGCTTCTGAGAAAACTCCTTTTTCTTCAAAATAAAATTATGTTGAAATCAACACATTTTCATTACTTTTTTTCCTTTTAGAAGAATCAGCATTTTCCAGCAAACATTTCTTGGGAAATTCTAACAGATATGCAGACATTTAAAATGCCTCAGTATTTTTTTTTACCTAATGTTAAAGCTTGCCTTCATCCTGCATATGCATCTGCAGTTGCTTCACTGAACAAATCTGCATCAAAAGACAAAGGTCCCTTCCTGCTTCTCGTAGGTTAGTGTGGCAAAAGCACACCAGCTTCTGAATGTAAAAAAGAGTATGCAGCAAGGAGCATGCAGTTTTTCATGTTTGAGGCTTATGCATGTATTGTCTGTGGGTTCAATCCTGCAGAGTGCTGCATGTTTCCCACCCCAGCACCAGTCAAGTTATCTGGGAGTTGAGAACACTCAGCCAATTCTGCATAACCCAGCCATGAAATGAGAATTCCCATTTGCATATGGCAAAAACTATGCATTTGTGGCCTCCTGTCCAGTGTGACTAGGAGGAACTCAGGTCTCAGGTCTGATGAGGATTTCTTGTAAGGCAGATGCTGTAAATGGCTGAAGCCCTTACCCAAAACTTATCCCCTTCCTCAACTCCATGCTGGGCAAACAGAGGGTGCTGACAGACATGCACCTCTGGCGATGCATAAGGGGTGCACAGGGTTGCACATGCACCGGCTGAGAGCGCTGATGTACTCCCTAACTGGCTGTGCTTACCACGTAGGTGATGGGCAGGGGGTGCAGGCGGAAGCGCTGGTGCCCCCACTGCAAGTGCTGGCTGATCATTGCAGCTGCTCCCAGGCAGGATCGGCCACGGGGGGTCCCCCCCCGCAGTTGGTGGGACTGGTTGCAAGGGGGGCACATGCCCCCCCTGACTAAGGCACCACCAGTCACCCATGCTGCATCTCCCCATTGTAACTCATAGTGTTTCGCAGGAAGCACCATGACTTACAGCACTCCCTCTGACCCAACAGCTATTCACTGTTAGTCCAAGGAGTTGGGGGAATGAGTTCTAGTTTGGAGCAGCTGCATGTCTGCGGCTGCTGTCCCCTAGCCCTTTCTCTCCCCGCTGCCCCCTTAGTTCCAGTGCTGTCTTCAGAATGGGGAAGAGAGGAAGGGAGGGGAGGGAGCTCGGTCTGGGATTTGCCCTGCTTTCACTGGACAGTATGGCAGGTGGACTGGAGCCCCCCACCTCAGGGAGGGGAGCCCCCACACCTTCCCTCCCTGTGTCGCTTCCCATTCTGAAGATAGCACTGCAGGCAGGGCTGGGATAGATCAGCTCAGCCCTGCTCCTGGCACATGCTGACAGAAGTTAATGAAGGCCTTTCCCTTTGGAGCATCTTCATCTGAACCCAAATGTAATGTAAGGGTTCAGATTATCGCACAATTAGACACTTTTAAAATGCTCTGCAGCCATGCTGTTCTGTAAGGACACAGTTGTAGAGCCCTTTCAAGGGCCAATCATGAGACAAATGTAATTTCTGTCTGTGCCTAGAGGCATTCTCCGTGTTTCTTACTCTTTCTGCACGTGGTGTTTCTTGCTCTTTCTTGCTCAGGGACCCTGAGAATGTGATGCCACAAACACTTTGATTTGGGATAAACACAATAACTGCATATTTCCATAAAAATAAAACCAGACAGACCTAGAGGGCATAACCTCTGGGGGCATAACCTCAAGGGTTAATGGTCTGGTGGGGCAGAGCCTGGTGTTTCTGTCCACAAAGTGTTCTGTTGCCCAGCATATGCAGGGCTTATGAGAAACACAAACTAGGCAGAATACACAGGAAAAACTAGTTTCCCTGGTCCAACTTGGTTTCTCCCCCAGCACAGCCAACTGGTAGGGGGAATGGGGGGGGCATGTGCCCCCCCTGAGATGGGCCCTCAACTTGGCACTGCTCAGGACAGAGCAGTTTTTTTGCTGCATGGGTGAGTGGTGTGTTGGGGCAGGGGTGGAGGTGGCACTAAGGCATGGCACAGAAGTATACAAGTGGATGTCGGGCTTTTAGCCCACCCCCAGGCCTGCCCACAAATTGTGCCCCCCCAGACACAGAAGGCACCAGTCACCGCTGTCCCCCAGGACACTTTTATATGTGTTCTTTTTTAATTACAATGGCTCTGAGAGCCGCTGTAATTAAAGTGCTTCAGCATCTCATGTATCAGTGTCCCTGTGCTTCTTGAACTAAAGCTTGTTCAGCACCCCCACCACCGTTTTGCAGCACAGAGACACTGATACGAGACACTGGAGGCTGCTGGAGCAGAGTTACAACATTTCGAGTTACAGCGTTTCGCACTTACGTTTATAAATTGACACCGTGTTTCAATTTTATGACGTCAGCTTCGACTTACAATGCTTGATCCAACGCGACGCCATGCCAGCGAACAAGTTCGCTGTGTCGTTCATCTCCCTAGAGAACATGTGTCCAAACTTGCTTGGATGCTTTCTTTAAGAAAGCAGACAAAACTCCAGAAAAACCTGCAGCCAAGACTCCTGAGAAGACTCCAGCCAAGAACCCTTAAAAAAGTCCAACCAAGAACCTTTCAAAAAGTCCAGCAAAGTCACCTCAAAGAAGTCCTTCCAAATCAATATGATTGGTATTTACGATATAAATACATTAATGTAGCTATATTACTCATCTATAATTGATCAAGTACAAAATTCTGGGGTATTTTTAGTGAAAATAGGGTATCATGCCGTGGTTCAGGATCCAATCCCCCATTTATAACATTCTTTCTTATGAGAAAATTGGTTCTGAGTTACAACGTTTTGACTGAAGACACTGTTTTCAGGAACCAATTGTGTTGTAAGTCCGAGGACTGGCTGTAATTACCACACTCCAGCAGACTTGATTAGTTAAGTCTGCTCCAATGCACTGTAATTACAGTGTGCCAGAGCAGCCTCCATGCTCGTGTACAGGCCCTCCCAGGGTCCAGCTCCTGCCTCCTGTGAGCTCAGGTGATTCATTTTCCCTGGGCCACATTTTTCAAAATCCTCATGCCCCCCTGGTTCATATGCTTGCACACACATATGATAGACAGCTGAACACTGCACTGGACGGCAAAGCCTTAGGATGGAAGGAGAGTGGATAGTGTTATTGATTAAGGCTTTCCCAACTGTGGGAGCAGAGAGCTTGTTTGGTCCTTTACATGGATTGAATGTATACAACCTGAGATCAATGAACTGAGCCCAGCTTCCTACCCTGTTTACAAGGTGCAGATCTTTTCCCTTCCCCTGGCTGCCCAAGAAATGTAAATACTGATTAGAGGGTGGGGGAGGGATATCAGGTCAAGAAGGTGCAAGTCAAGGAACACGCAGAAGAATTCAAATTAGAAACAAAATCAGACCTAAAAACTCAGAAAAAGCTCCGAAGAAAAGCTTTCCCCTTAAGTGCCCTTTAAATACACAGGCAGCCAAGAAACACAGCTACAAAACCAGGGTGTTTCATTGGTTTTGTGGATAACATCCAGAAAATGGAAGGTTAATGCAGATGCCTCATTCTCAGATCACACCGGTTTGAAAATTACAGACACCCTTGTGTTAGCTGGGTACAGGCTGTTGCTGTCAGCATCACATTGTTTTGCTTTGACAGGCTGCATCCCAGACTGTGCAACATGCAAACCAGGGTAAGGGGAAGCAGATGGGAAATAATGAGGGGCTGTGCCTTCAGCCTGCATCCCTTCCCCTTCAGAGACAAAGGGAGAGAGGAAAATCTGATGCAGCGGGAGTGTCGAGCTGTATGGGGTACTTCAGGGGCTATTCTGTTAGGTACCTTCTACAGGGGCAGAGCCCCTGGCACAGAAACACCAAGACCCTGTGTTGTGGCGCACCTCACTACCCAGCTCCTAGAGAGGGGAAAACTGCCAGAGGAGAAGCTCTGGCAGTGCATAAGGAGCCCTAGTGGGGATTAGGGAATACAGGTGTGAGTTGCTGGGGCAACTAATGTGAATCAGCTGCCTGTAGGAGGCAGGGCTTGGCCCTTATAAAACCTAAGGCGGAAGCCAGGCTGGCAGTTCCCTGCTAGCAGCCGGAGAGGCAGGAGCTCCCTTGGTCAGGATATAGGGAGAACCCTGATTGCAAGTATAGCTTGTGAGAGCTCCAGAGGCTAGAGCAATGATGCTGAATTACAGCCAGGAGGCTTATGTTGTTATGGCCCAGTGCCTTAGGTTTTGGTTATAGCTAGGAGGCTTGTGTTTGCTTTAGTGTTTGTATTACACTGGTGGTTTGGGTGAGGCTATTAGGGGTTGGAGGAGGCCTCATCAGGGACTTGCAAGAGAGTGTGAGGGCCCTGGTGCCAGTAAGGGTGCAACTTACGGGGTGCGTAGACCCCAGCCCCAGAGAGGGGCGTCTTGAGAAGCCCGAGTGTGGGCATGACAAGCCCCAGGAGGGGGCCTGAGCGTGGGTGTGGTGAGCCCCAGGAAGTGGGGAGTGCACTTTAGAGAAGCCCAGCGTGGGCACAGCGAGCCCCAGAGGGGGTGGCACTATTAGGGAGCCCAGTGTGGGCCCAGCCAGTCCCAGAGAGGGGGTGGCATTATTATTGGGGAGCCTGGTGCATGTGTGTAGAGTCCCAGAGAAAGGGGGGACTACTGAGAAGCCCAAGGTGGGCATGGCAAACCCCGAAGGCGCCTTATTGAGAAGCCCAAGACGGGCGTAGCGAGCCTGGTTGAAGGCTAGCACAGTGGTAGACCTCAGACGGGGGTAAGGTGCTGTGGTGGACCCCAGTGAAAAGGGGTTAGCAGTATGGCACCCCAGGAGCAGGGCAAGGTGCTGCGGTGGTCCCTGGCTAAAGGGGATAGCAGTGCGGTGAGCCTGCATAAGAGAGGGTAGCAGTGTGGTGGGACTAGAGCACCGGAGACTCGGGAGCAAGTCCCAGAGTGGGCTAGGTTACTTTAGAGAAGACCCCAGAGAAGGGGGGTGACATTGCAGGAAGGCCCCAACTGGGCTCGGAGAGCTCAGGAGGGGGCAGTACAACAGAGAAGGCCCGGGAGAGCGCGCGAGTTGATTTTGACAGACCAACGTCCAGTACATCTGCGAGGCTTGGGGCGTGGTATGAGGGGTTGGTAGGAGCCATGCGTAGCCCATAAGGCTAGGGTGCCTGGAACGCACCCAGTGTACCAGGAGACCCCTGGTGGGGTCCGGGAGAACACGGGGACGGAAGTCCCAGCTAACCGTGTCGAGGAGATGCAAGGCAGCCTCCCAACATATATGCTGAACATCAAAGACGTGGCGGGCGAGAATAGAGGGTGCCCTTAAGCCGAATTGGCACGGAGAGAGGGCCTTAAGGAGATCACGGCCCTCCTGTAGGACCCTGCTGTGATGCCCTGTTCTGTTGGAAGTCCAAAATTATGCCTGAGGATTGCAGGACTGAGGCTAGCACAGTAAGAATAATATAGCAGGGGCCCAAGATGCCTGGGGCCTGTAGGTGCTTCTGTGCTAGAAGGATTAAGTAAAGATGAGAGCCTAGATTCTGGGACTAGATACAGATATTTAAAAAGCCTGAGGCAAGAATGGCTCTAAGTTGCATGGTTTTCTGTAAGCGGTGGAGTCTAGATCGGTAGACTACAAAACATACATTTGGCCTTTGGTGGGGGCACATATCATAGGATCATAGAAAATTAGAGCAGGAAGATACCTCAGGAGGTCATCTAGCCTAAACCCCTGCTCAAAGCAGGACTACCCCCAACTAGATCATCTCAGTCAAATCTTTCTCTAGTTGGGTCTTGAAACCCTCCAAGGATGGAGCTTCCACCACCTCTCTGGGTAACCTGTTCCAGTGTTTTACTACCCTCCTAGTGAGAAATTCTTCCTAATATCTAACCTGAACTTCCTTTGCTGCAACTTGAGACCATTGCTCCTTGTTCTGTCATCTGCCACCACTGAGAACAGTCCAGCTCCATCCTCTTTGCAACCCCCTTCAGGTAGTTGAAGGCTGCTATTAAATCCAGTCTCAGTCTTCTCTTCTCTAAACTACTAAATAAGTCCAGTTCCCTCAGCCTCTCCTTGTAAGTCATGTGCCCCAGCCCCCTCACCACTTTGGTTGCCCTCTGCTGGACTCTCTCCTATTTGTCCACATTCTTTCTGTAGTGGGGGGCCCAAAACTGAACACAGTACTCCAGATGTGGCCTCACCAGTGCTGAACAGCGGGAAACAATCACTTCCCTTGACCTACTGGCAATACATCTACCAGTGCAGCCCGGTATGACATTAGCTTTCTTGGCAGCAAGGGCATACTGTTGGCTCATATCCAGCGTATTGTCCACTGTAACCCCCAGGTCCTTTTCGCAGTGGTGCATGGGATTGTCCCATCCTAAGTCAAGGACTTTGCACTTGTCCTTGTTGAACCTCATGAGATTCCTTTTGGCCCAATCCTCCAATTTGCCTGGGTCACTCCAGCATATCTGCTACTCCCCCCAGCTTGGTGTCTTCTGCAGACTTGCTGAGGATGCACTCTATGCCATCTTCCAAGTCATTGAAGAAGACATTGAGCAAAAGTGGCCCCAGGAGCGACCCCTGGGGCACTCCACTTGATACTGGCTGTGGTATCTTTAACTGGGTTCTGCCATTTTTAAACCAGTCTCTGTGCACAAAACTTCTGTTATGGGTATAGGCTGATTTCCGATTACTTATACCGATAAAAGTGTAATGTCTGTACCTGGTCTGGGAGATTCACCCATCACAAAGGTGACATGAGTCCATTCTCACAGGAGACTGTGGAGTTAGGAGTCCCCTGTCAATAACTTATAAAAACCAATCCAAGTTAGGGGCAGGAACTGGGGTGGAGGATGAGCTGCTGGCTGTACACAGCTGATTACCGCTGCCTGTGGCATGCGCACTTCAAGGGTGTGGCCAGTCCTTTGCTGGCAGTGGAAGGTAGCTAAGTGTCTATGATGATTTGAGGCTTGTAGGTTGTAGCCGTGTTGGTCTAAGGACATAGGCAGACAAGGTTCCTTGGGTGAATCTGATATATTTTATTAGACCAACCCAAATAGTTGGAGAATAGTTATTAAGCAAGCTTTCGGGTTCAAAAACCCTTCATCAGGCTAAGGAAGCTGCAGCAGTTGGTGTGTGCTCTTCCTGGATGGAATGAAAAGTAAAGAAGCCAGCAGCTTCATTCCACCCAGGAAGAGCACACGCCAACTGCTGAAACTTCCTTAGCCTGACAAAGGGTTTTTGAACCCGAAAGCTTGCTTAATAATTATTTTCCAACTATTTGGGGGTTGGCCTAATAAAATATATAAGATTCACCCAAGGAACCTTGTCTGCCTGTGATGATTTGATGAGCTCGATCACTGCCTTTGATCCCAGTGACCAAGATGTTGGCTACCGCTATAGCAGGGGTGTAGGGAGCTATCTGGAATGGCTCGGTTCCATTTGTCTGTGATGGTGCAAGGGGTGAGGGGGAAAGGGTGGCTCCCCTCTGGGGGAACTGAAGGACTCTATTCTATGCACCCTGTAGTGCTGCTAGAACCTGTAGCCAACTGATGCATTTTGCAGGGTTGCAAAAATGCTGATGGCTTTCCCTGAGTCGCCACCCTCGGCCACCGCCTGCCTTAGAGAGTGAGTTGATGGAGACTTGGTCTGATCGCTGGCCATGCTGGTCAGGTAGAAGCAGCAGAACAGAGGATGAGGATACCGGCCCCTTAATTTTTGAAAAAGGGGATTTGCTCACCATTTGCCAACTATATTCCCATGCTGCTAGATCTGCTGCCAGTTCCAGCTGACCAGGCATCTTGTCCTTCATGCCTGACCAGCAGGTTGCAAGCTTTTCTTTCTGAAGCAGGACACACTGAAGTGATGCTAGCGTCACCCTCATGTGATGCCCTCTACTGGGGCAATACTTCTGCTGATGCCACCGGCTGAAAGCTGCTCTTGCCCCCTCTTCCCAAGGAGGTGGGTGTGAGGCAGGCTGTAGATATGAACAGGCCTCTAACTATGACTCAAGCTTCAGGCTGAGCCCACTGGTTGGGCATGCACCCTTGTGTGTGTGCATGTTCGTGTCTGCATCTCTTTGCATTGGTGCATTTTCCTCTGCCTCCTATTTGCTGCTCTGATTCAATTATGCTGTCAAGACAGTATACTTCCAAATAGCCTAGGGGAAACCATTTCTGGGCTCTCTGTCAGGCATCCATCTCAGTGAGGGTTTCCATGCCTTCAGAGGCAGACACTTTTGCAGGCTGTTAATAGTATCCAGCTGGCATGAGAGTGAGGATATTGCAAGTGGTGTTTTAATGGAAGGATCCCATCGAACTAGATTAGCACCACAAACTCAGACATGTCATCAGTGCATTGCTGGTGGGGATGCACTGAACTGGAAGTGTGATTTGGCTCCTGGGCAGAGGAGAGGATTCATTGCCTGCTCAAACTGAATTATGAGAGAGCCATGCAATATCGCAGTAGTGGTGGCCTGAGTGACAGATGCTGTCTCTGGGCAGGGTGCCTCCACGTGCAGGAGGCTAGAGGGCTCAAGGAGTGGCTGGAATGATCCCTATACCAGGAGAAGCTCTAGTATCAAGTTTCTGAACTGTGGGGAGAACATGTAAGTGAGTTGATGAGCCTGCTGCCTTGCAAGCTAGCTTTGCATCCTAAGGAGTTCCTTAGCCAGGCCTTTAAATACAAAACAGTCCTTGCATCAAACAGACAAATAAACCAGAAAGCAAAAGCCTTTAGCCCTTCTCCAAGGAGTGGGGACTAGGTGTAGGGAGAAGGAGAGCTTTGGTTCTTGCCCAGTACAATAGTGTGGCCTCTATCTGGTGGCTAACTTATTTGGGTTCCAGTTTACCTCCTGCTCTCTCCCCAAATTTGCTTTCCTCTTCTCTCCCCTATGGGGTTTTGAGCTCCCAGGGGAACACTCTCTCATTATCTAAATGCCCACAGCTGGGCTTGCAACAGGGCTTTCTGCTGCTTCTTAAAAGGCCAGACTTTCTGTTAGACTACCTTTACCTGAGAGTGCCCCTATAAACTCATTCACAGGTAGATGTGAACAAGTTGCCCTGTAGTGGATAAGTGCCCTTTGCATGGACTGGGATTGGGGGTGGAGCAGGGACCCATCTTTGCTGTTCAAGTCTAGAGTGGGCCCTGGACTGCCTGCCCATGCAGGGCAGAACGGCATGCTCCACCCTTGTGTGCACGTGTACCCTGCTCAGGAGAAAGGGCAAAGCTACATGCCTACTTCTCTTTCACCTGCTCACAGCACCAGAAGGGTCACTGCAGAGTCACTGCACCCTCTAGTCACTGTGCCACCTTGTGGCAGAAGCAGCTCGCAGACCCACCCAACCCCAGGGATCAGGTCCAAAGCTCACTCGGTGGACTCAGCCTGCATGCCATGCGTTTCAGTTCAGGAGTAATCCAGCCCACAGGAGCCACTGTGGCTGCCCGTTTTTACCCACACAGCTCAGGCCAGGCAAGTTCATCCAGCAGCCCCTGTACCGAACCCCTGTTGAAAGCATGTGCCTTATTGTAAGTTTGAATGTGATCTGGCAATAAGTAGGAGCTTGTGCATGACAAGCACAGCAGAAACCGCTTTCTCCAGGGATTCTCTGTCCTTCACAATCTTGACAGGTCAGACATGCAATGACATTTGCTTCTGCTCTGCAGCCGAGCTTTGGCAGTGCAGCTTCCTCCTCAGCTCAAGCCAGAAAGGACTGAATAACACAACCAACCTCCAGACCAAGTTCAATTCAGGGGTGAACAGAGCTGGGAGCTGCTTTTTATTGTAGAATCCTAGGACCTCCAGAGGGCATCTAGTTCCACCCCTGGTCAAGGCAGGAGTATCCCTGTCTGAACCATCCCAGCCAAGAGTTTGTCCCACCTGCACTTAAAAACTTCCAGTGATGGAGATTTCACAGCCTCTCTAGGTAATCTGTTCCAGTGCTTGATCACCCCCACAGTAAGAATGCCCTCCCTAATATCCAACCCCTCTCTCCTTGACTCACCTTAGATCAAAGTCCATATTGAGCTTAGCTAGCATACCAGTCTACCACAGTTGGGTCCAGTCACTTCTGCAGTCAGCGACAAGGAAGGGGATGATGCGGCTAGGACCATACCCAAGTGCCTTCAGCCTCTCCACCCTTTCTGCTTGGAGTGGTCTACAGCCCATAACTGGAACACGACACAAACTCAAGCCTCTGGATTCAGCATGTGAGACCTCAACCATGCTTCCAACACAACCCCCCAATTTTAAGAATACTACTCAAAATCCTTCCCTTCCTTTTCAGGTCCTTGTGACAAGTTATTTAGTAGAACTTATAGATCCATTGGAATCTGAAAGGGCCTCACTTCTGCTATGGCCTCAAACTTGCAAGCTCTGGGTTGTCAACCAAGTCCTTTAGCACCTGCTGCCAGAGGTCCTCAAGCCAAAAACATTTCCAAGATTCATAAATTACTGAATGTTTTGAATAGCACAGGTCTAGTGCCCAGAACCAGGAGCTGTGCCACAACTTTAAAAACAGTTGGCAAAAACCATTGTCCAAAGGAGTGAGGAACATTGGCCCACTTCCTTTAACGAAACACCTCTGCACTTGAAGGTCAGTTCAGCTTCCTGGCTGGAGCTAAGAGTATGTGTCTTGATACCTGTATTGCCAAAGGAATGGCCGCCCCATTCTGTATACTCTGTAAAATATGGAGCGCTGTGATGTGGCAGCCCTGATGGGAGGCAGCTTCCCATCCCCGTGTTTGACCAAGTTAAACTAGGAATAAGTTGATCCTCTCAACTTCAGATCACAAACCTTGGAAGGTGAAAGAGTACCCCAACAAAGCCCATCTCCCTGGAGTTAAAATACCAATATGTCATTGACAGAAGACACCCAAAGACTTCTTGTAAAACTGATGTGACACTGTGGAATATTGGTTAATGACTCAGAACAGCACACTGAGTTGCCTAAACACGATGTGACAAATGGGTCATTAACTTTATTTTCATCAAAGACTTTCAAGCTTTCACATCAGGAGCAGCTGTCAGTTTCAAGATGTGAGGTCCTTCATTTCCTGGGCAGTGAAGCTATCTATTTGAATGTGACTCTGAACAGTATTTCAAATGCAGCCAGAAAGATTTGCCAGTTCATTACCATCACCAATGCTGTCATAATTTTAGCTATAAACCTAGAGAGACAACTCCATGTACTGCTTTTATATTTATGAACTCACTCACATTTCTTTTTCTCTCATTATACAGCCTGAATACTATTTGCAAAAGCAAAGAATATTCTTGCTTTTCCTGTGCTGAAGAGAAGAGATCTTGCTTTTCTATTGCACCTTGCATACACACAGTATCTCAAAGGGCTTGCATTAGAAGGCTAGAAGAAGATAAATGAAGCTGCTGTGTGGGCAGATATAGTAGTCATGTAGCAGTGGTTTGTGCCTTGAGCATCACAGATTATTTTCTCTGACATGCTAGCAAAAGATGTGACCTTGTCATGCCTGGGTCTGTCAGGCAGGGAAGCCACTCCCTCCCCACCTACTTATACCTTTGGACCCTCCTGCTACTGCCATGGTGAGGGAGGGAGTGGGGCGGGGGCTGGGGGTACTGCCCAGCCAGGGTGGTGCATGAGGCTGGGATGCGGAGCAGGACAGATCCATGGGTGCTCATCCAGGGGGCAAAAGGCATGGGGGGGGGTGGCTCTCTGCCACAGCACACATCCCCTGGGGAGGAATGGGGGCATGTGCCCCCCCCCTCCCAATTTGTGTGCAGGGTGGGGGTGGATGCAGGCTGCCCACTGTGGGCCCAGGGCTCTCTGCCTTGCTGACCTCCCCCTGGGAGCCCCGCTCAAAGCGCCTCCTGCTTACCCAGCAGCAATGAGTGCAGTGCACTGTTGAGTTGGGCCCCCTGCTGCTGCTGGGATGGCAGGGGCACACGGCCTGCACGAGGCTCCTGGGGAAAGGGCATCAGGGCAGGGAGCCCCAGCCCACAGTAGGCAACCTGAATCCATCCCCGCTCCCACTCCACTTGGCTCTGCTTTGGCTGAGTTTTAATTAGAACGCTCCAGTGTGCCTCACCATCACATGTATTAAGCGCCCCACATTTCGAAATGGCCATGGGGGTTACAGTCCCAATGAGAATCAAAGGGGGCAAGAATGCTCAAAAGCCCCCCTGGCTCACCAAAAGCATTCAGGAACACCTGAAAGCCAAAAAAGAGGCGTACACCCAGTGGAAGGGAGGGACTATCACCAAAGAGGAGTATACCTCCGTTGCTCGGATTTGTAGGGGGGCTGTTAGGAAAGCTAAGGCAGATACAGAACTAGGGCTAGCATCAAGGATCAAGGACAACAAAAAGTCCTTTTTTAAATACATAGGGAGTATGAAGAAAGCACTGGGTAACATGGGGCCCCTGAGGGATATGCTTGGCAATCTGGTGGTTGCACCAAAGGAAAAGACAGACCTTTTTAACAATTTCTTTGCCTCCATTTTTTTGTGCAGGGACCGGGACTCCTCCACTGAGATTCAGGATAGACTCAGGTGAGACTCCACCAGGCCTAGGGTCAGGGAGGACCAAGTTAGGGAACTTCTGGTGGGACTGGATGTGTTCAAATCAGCAGGTCCAGAGGCTCTCCACCCCAGGGTGCTAAGGGAATTGGTAGGGGTTATTGAGGGGCCCCTGGCACGGCTTTACGAGCACTCATGGTGCTCTGGCCAGGTGCCAGACAACTGGAAGAAGGCCAATGTGGTCCCCGTTTTCAAAAAAAGGGAGGAGGGAGGACTCGAGCAACTATAGGCCCGTTAGTCTTACTTCGATCCTGGGGGAGCGCTTTGAGAAGATTATCCAGGAGCATATCTGGGAAGGACCAGCAGGGGGATGATGCTCAGGGGCAACCAGCATGGGTTCATTAGGGGACAGGTCCTGTCAGACCAACCTGACTGCCTTCTACGATCAGGTCACAAAATCACTGGACGCAGGTGTCGCTGTGGATGTAGTCTTTCTGGACTTCAGGAAGGCCTTTGACACTGTCTCCCACCCCATTCTCATTAAAAGGCTAGGCGACTGTCGTATCAATGCCTACACAGTCAGATGGGTCACCAGTTGGCTGGAGGGCTGCACCCAGAGAGTGGTGGTGGACGGGTCATATTCGACCTGGAGGATGTAGGCAGTGGAGTCCCCCAGGGCTCGGTCCTCAGGCCCGCTCTGTTCAATCTCCTTATTAGTGACTTGTACGAGGGGCTGAAAAGCACCCTGTTCAAATTTGCTGATGACACCAAGATTTGGGGCGAGGTGGGCACACTAGAAGGGAAGGACAGGATACAGCTGGACCTGGACAGGTTACAAGGGTGGGAGAATGAGAATAGGATGGGATTGAATACTGACAAGTGCAGGGTACTGCACTTGGGCAGGAAGAACCAGCAGGATACCTTTAGGCTGGGGAACTCCCTTCTCAAAAGCACGGTGGCAGAAAGAGATCTTGGAGTCATTATCAATTCCAAAATGAACATGGGCGTCAGTAAGGCCAACCGCACCTTGTCATGCATCCACAGATGCATCACGAGCAGGTCCAAGGAGGTGATCCTCCCCCTTTATGCGATGCTGGTCAGGCCACAGTTGGAGTACTGCATCCAGTTCTGGGCACTGCACTTCAGGAGGGATGTGGACAGCATCGAGAGGGTCTAGAGGAGGGCCACTCACATGATCCAGGGACAGCAGGGCAGACCCTATGAGGAGAGGCTACGGGACCTGAACCTGTTCAGCCTCAACAAGAGAAGGCTGAGAGGGGATCTGGTGGCCATCTATAAACTTACCATGGAGGACCCGTGGGGAATAGGAGAGACCCTGTTCACCCGAGCATCTCCCGGAGTAACAAGAAATAATGGCCATAAGTTGTTTGAGAGTAGGTTCAGGCTGGACATTAGAAGGCACTACTTCACAGTCAGAGCGGCTAGGATCTGGAACCAACTTCCAAGGGAAGTGGTGCTGGCTCCTACCTTGGGGGTCTTTAAGAGGAGGCTTGACAATTACCTAGCTGGGGTCATATGAGTCCAGTATTCTCTCCTGCCCAAGGCAGGGGGTTGGACTTGAAGATCTACTTGGGTCCTTTCCGACCCTATATCTATGAATCTATGGGGGGCTCAATCCACCCCCTTGTCCTCCCCATGTCCTCTCTCCACCATAGACTTATCTGCAGGGAGCTGCTCTCCACACTGCCCAGTTGTATTCCCAGCCACATGTATGTGTGCAGTTATGTGTATGCACATGGCGCCTCCTGCATCCCACTCCCAGCAGCCCCAAGCAGCCCCTTGCAAGCTGTAATGCTTCCTGCCTGCAAGGGAAAACCTGCCATTTCCCGTGGATCCCTGCATGACACTGAGAATATGGGATAAATGCTGTGCTGGAGTCATGCAGCCTAGGACCGGGATCTGAAGTTCCCATTCCGGAACTGTCCTGCCCCATTAGAGGTGGGTGGTCACTCTAATTAGATTGTGTTGGAGCATGTGTATAGGCACCCTATGTGCTTTGGATACAAACAACTTTTGTTACCTGGATCCAGTCTCCGTGCACCGCTCAGGGTTTAAGGCCACTTTTGCTAGTCTGTTTCAAGCCCAGGCTGACTCTGGTTTGAGCGGCCTGTAGACCTTTACAGTCTGAAATACCATCACTGCTTAAAAGGACATTTGTTCAGCTTCATAGCTATTGCCTGGAACAGCTCCCTTCCGTGCTGGTTTTAACAAGTGGCTTGACAGTTCTTCCAATGCCCTGTCTTTGACCCAACTTAATAATTCCATCACCTTGTTGTACCCATGATGGATCACAGCCTACCGGCCTTCAAACCACATCAGGAGCTCTATGAACTCGATGGCATTATCGGCCACAAATGTCACTTGATCTTGAAGGTCACTTTACCTCAAGAGATCACAAAGCTTAAGCATGTACTGTTTGCTGGATGCGATTTCCAGCTTTTAACTCACAAACTACTGGTAGTGATGCATGTGCTTGGTGTGGTAACAGATTGTGCTGAACCAGGAATTTCACAGGATACAGGCTCTCGTGGTAGTGGCACAGTGTCACGTGAGTCTCCACTTTGACTCATGATGGACTCCCTGTACTGGACCTTATGACCTGGACAGTGCTTGAAGTTTTTCTTGAAGGAAGACACCAGGTTATCTGCATCAGGGAACTGCATGCGCCAGATGTCACTTACTAGGGACAGAACGTGCACATTGCAGGTGACATGAACAGGGCAGCATTCATTGGAGAACATTGAAGAAAGCCTTGGCCATGCACATGGCATTGTCAGATAGGAATGCTGAGAACTTGTTAAAGTCTACACCATAGCACAATTACCTTTATGATTGATTGGGATACAGTGGAAAAATTGACAGAGGTGAGGTGGACCAGCTCGGTTTGAAACACAGGCAGGTCCCAGTCAGTCTAGCTGCCTGGTACAAATAAAATGTGCAGCACATCACTGTCCTGAGGGTCAGTGTCTTCATCAGCCACAATGGAAAAGGAAAGATAGTCTGCTGAGGCAGCCTTCGTGGACTCTACATGAGAAGCAATCACTGCAGGGAGATAGTCCTGGGGAAGCTTGTTGGCACATGAAAAACTGCCAGCATTGGGCATGTCTTGGGTCAGGTAGTCCCTTAACTTGGGGTGATCAATTTCCTCTAGCAGGATGTTTGTTGCCATGAAAGCAAACATCCTGCTGGAGGATGTACTCAGCCTTGGTGAGGCTGCAGGTGGAGTACTGCGTCCAGTTTTGGGCTCCACAATTCAAAAAGGATGTGGAGAAGCTTGAGAGGGTACAGAGGAGAGCCACATGCTTGATCAGAGATCAGGAAAACAGGCCTTATGATGAGAGGCTGAGAGCCACGGGAAAACCACAGGCTCAGAGGTGATCTGGTGGCCACCTATAAGTTTATCAGGGGTGCTCACCAGGATCTGGGGGAACATTTGTTCACCAGAGTGCCCCAAGGGATGACAAGATCAAACAGTCACAAACTCTGCCACGACCAATTCAGGCTGGACATAAGAAAGAACTTCTTCACTGTCCAAGTCCCCAAGGTTTGGAATAGACTGCCACCGGAGGTGGTTCAAGAACCTAATCTGAATGCCTTCAAGACACATTTGGATGCTTATCTTGCTGGGATCCTATGATCCCTGCTGACTTCCAGCCCCTGGGGCAGGGGGCTGGACTCGATGATCCTCCAGGGTCCCTTCCAGCCCAAAAGTCTATGAAGTCTATGAAAGCCTCCATGAAGGAAAATGACATCTCTAGCCTTGCCAACATGAGCAACCAGACTGCTGACCGGGGAGGGAGGTCCCCTGCGGCACCACCAGCGGCAAAACTGGAAGTGCACTTCCACCGGCAGTTCCTGTTTCACAGCTGGTGCTTCCAGGGGGTGCATCGCCAATCTCAGAGGGTGCACATGCACCCACGTGCACCCCCTATGCATCACCAGTGCTTGCCAACCTGCTTTCTGTGGTCCTTTAAAACAGGGAAGACATATAGTCACTTGCTTTTTGCTCTGACCTTCAGCCTCTGCAGAAGCTTTCCTTTTCAATGTGACAATCAAGTGACAGTCGATGCTGGCTTTCTTGGACATGTCCAGCGTTAAACTGCAGGCAATGCAGAAGAGTCTGCCTCTGTCTGCATGCAAGGTTCCTGCAGGATACTGTCTTGCATGGTCCAGCACTGAAACATATTTGGTGGTCTTGGAAGCCTTCTTTGCATTCATGTCTGCTTTTCAAGTCAGAAGCAAGCAGGCACGCTCTAGCAGCATGCCTCCAGATGCTTTAAAAGTTGGTGCCAAACCTCTCTGTGCTTCCTGGGCTGGCCCCTGACTTGCTCCTGGAGTCAGCCTATGTCAGGGGCCCAGCCTTCAATTTGCTCCCACTCCTCCTCCCTCTCACCACCATTGGTCCAGGATGTCAGGGATTTTTCATGGGAGACCTACCAAATTTGCAGTTTCCATGAAAATCTCAAAATCATGAATTTGGTAGGTCCCTACTTACAAGTCACAGTAAACCACTACACTGTATACATTTTGACTTCCTCTTCACTCCCATAGCTGAGCTTCACTTTTCCCTTTCCAATGATTTCTCTTTTTTCACCAGCCTTAAATGCCTGGCAAACATCACCAAATGGGGCCCCAAACAGTTCACCCAGAATCCCTCTGTCACCCACTTTCTCAGCCTGGCGCACATGATTAGTGTGGCCCTGCCCTCCATGGGGTGAAGCTGAACCAGGTTGCCCTGAACTTCATCTGCATATACATTTTTGGAGCATCCCATGACTCATGAGAAGATCAACCAATTCCAGTTATGAGTGGAAGCTAATCAGCACATGGGGTATCTGAAGGATACACACAATGAGCAGTGCTGAGCTGCAGGGTCATCATGCCTTGAAATGGTATTGACTCTGGTGGGGCCCTGCCCAGTGAACTATGTGGAATATCACAAGCCTTTGGTTTTGGACTAATTCCATGTATATTTGGTATTAATATTATGCATAGTTTATTTGGCTAAGATCAAGTGCAGTTTTATCTGCCTGGGTCAAGGCCAGAAAGGCTGAGGAATAGACTGAAAAGGACAGAATTTATGGTGTGAAGACAGGTCATCTGGACAGAGCACTGGCCTAGGAAAAGGAAAGAGAAGCAGCTGAGAAAGAACTATGACAGAAAGAAGAAAGCTCCAGTTAACCATTCAAACCTTCCTTTAATACCAGACTGGACCTTCAAACCTGGATGTGATCCGACTAGATTTTAGATATATAAAATCTAATTATTGGGGGTCATCTATTCAGGTAAATACAGTAACAGGTTATTCTGTCAGTAGTTCTGTGTTGTGATGCTGTCTCACATTGTTTGGATATAAGGAAACAAGACTGGAAGGGCCCTCAGGGGTCCTTAACTCCAGTCCCCTGCTATTATAGGCACCATGCTTTATCATTTCCTATATAAAATGATCAAGCAGCATCTTAGAACTGATGGCTCCTGTTTATTACATTAGATAGGCAATGGGACACTATGTAGTGACAGTATCATTCTATTTTTATATTCAGTAATGTGATTTCTTTAAAACATCAGTTATAAGAAATCAGAAGCCAGCTGTGCCAGAAGTAAGCAATGGGAAAACTTATGCAGCACTATTCTACTGGAGAGGGTTGATTACAAAGCACAACACACCCACCTGAACCAAATACCCTCTTCTTTGTACCACTAAAATCTGTAAAGTGATTCTAGTGAGTTCAGTGGAATGATTACATTCTGAGTTTCCTCCACATTACCTGACAGCAGACTCTGGTTTCATCTTTATGTGTTCAGAAAGCCTTTCATCCCCTCTCAGTGGAACTGTACTTCTATAGGTCTTTCCATCAGGAGATCTCAAAGTGCTTTGCAAAGGAGAATGGGATCAAGGTTCCCTCTTTATACTTGGAGAAACTGGAGGCACTGGAAGGCGAAGTGCCTTGGTGAGGTCAGCCAGCAGGCTGGTTGCATGGTCAGGCACAGAGCCAAGCTAGAGCTCTGTATGTCCTGCCTCCTATTCAACAGGGACTTTTTTGAAAACAGAGATGAAAAGCCCTGAAGTGCTGGAAAATTGAACATGGTTTGTTCATGAGTCACATCAGACCTGATCTTCTTGCCTTTGAAGTCAATGGAAGTCTTGTCATTCAACAGAACAGCACCAGGATCTGTTATTATTCTGGGACCATTTGTTTTAACTTTTCTCAAGCTCCTTAATAATTCCTCTAGCTGCAGTAACTGGAGGTATTTGATCTGTCTCCAAGCTAATATATGATACTTGTCTATGATTTTATAAAATGCAATAAAGCAACTGAAATGTGAGACAAAGTCTGAGGGGATAATATGTTTATTTTCAATTTAATGAGAAACATGGTCCTTGTCCCTAATTTAAAATGTTATGCCTGAGAGCTTCCAGGCTTTCATTCTTTTGAAGGTGCCATCATTTCCCTGCCTCCTTTCCCTCCAGCACCAATACATCCAGGACAGTGCACTTGAAGATGTATGACCCTTTAGCGAAGGGGTTTACACAAGGTGATAAATGTCCATTGTTCCCAGAATATCTGGAACAATCTGTTACTGCAGTATCTTCATCCTCCTTGCATATATGAGATTTTTCACTCCATGCAATGCATTGCACAGTTCCTTTAGAGAAGCCAGGGAACTTGCTGGAATGAGAAGAAGATGGAGGTCCGAACTTTTGACTTCATCTGCTGCATCTAGCACTGAGAAGCAAGGGAGGCATCCCTGCGCCTCAATTTCTTCCCCTCTTTTGCTTTCCTTCTCATCTTTCCTCCCATTTTATTCTGGTTTTCTGAAGAATTATGTCCCCTAACCTATTTAGGCTGGCATTAACCAGAAGGTGGCACACACACTTAATTTCTACCTGACTCCTCTTTTAGGTGAATAAATCAAAAATTTAGGTCTTCCACATCTGTGCTCAGTTCACACCTATAATCCATGAGTGCCTATGTTTCTGCCAGTAAGAGAACCTATGGGTGTTTATAGACATACTCCGGGAGACGGGGAGAGGAGAGGGGGTTCTTTCAAAGCTGCTGTAATTAAGCGCCCAGAGCACTACTTGTATCAGCATCCCCACACTGAAAAATGGTGGTGGGGGCTCTTTAACTAAAACTTGTTGAAAGAGCTTTAGTAAAAGTGCCCCTGCTTCCATTTTTTCAGTGTAAGGATGCTGAAACACATGATTCTGGAGTTTGCTGGAGCATGGTAATTCCCATGCTCCAGCAGACTCAATTAATTGACACCTAGGTTCAACATCCCCCTCTGCTTACAGCAGACTCAATTAATTGAGTCTGCTCTGACACGTTGTAATTACAGTGATTTGGAGCAGCCTCTCTGCATGTGTATAGGCACCCTCGGTACCCAAAGGTATGCTCCTGGACACACCTGGATCAATAAATGCTGGGTCTTGGTGGTGCTGAGCAGAGAGGCTCCTGGCTCATACTTAAACCTAGATGAGATGCATAGGCTAAAAACATACCTCTACTTGTCTTGCCTCTAGGGCCTGATCTATAGAGAGTACCCTCCCCTGAAATCCAGCTGGAGGAAGTGGTAGTACTTTTTCCACTTTTGTCCAGGATTTCAGTAGTTAGAGCACCCCCTGGGGTGTAGGACACCTAGGTTCAACCTCCCTCTGCCTGCAGCTCTCAGCTCTCAGATGTAGTCTCTCTCTCTCCATAAACCCACAGGCTACAGGATGTATCAGGGTGACACTCTCACCCCTTCCTG
>NW_005841994.1:2970466-2993710 GCF_000455745.1 Alligator sinensis
CCACTTTGCATGGACTAATTAAATAGTAATTTGACTGGAGTGAGACAGAGCACAGAAAAGTGAGCAGAAATCTTCACCTAGTGATTTGAGCACTCACTTAGGAAAGGAGAGATCTTGGATCGATTCCCCCCATTGGTACCTAGGAGCTGGTTGTTCTAATTCCCAGTTCATGGGGATCTACCAGCTGCACTCTGACCTAGTCTGTGGGACTATAACATATAGCACATGAAACCTACACAAAGACAGCCCCTTGCTAAGTCATCACCTGTCTTATGAAATTGCCCCATAGAAACCCCGCAAAACAGGCCTTGGGCAATCCTGTCCTACATTCATTAGAAAACCATCTCCATCAGGCAGCCAGGTTTTGCTGGTTGTATCAGTGGCTGTCCATAATAAACATCATTGTTCTCCTGTGACTCATCCATAGACTGTGTTGGAACATTTTCTATTGTGGCTAGTGTCATTTTCCATCAAATGCGCTGAGAGCAACGTCAGTCACGCTCAGTTGGCCCTCAGTTGCTAGCAGGCAAACTTTGACATACCATATATTTATTTCTGGGGGAAGGATGTGGATTTGCACTGAAAAACTGGGCACACAGTAGGACACATCTGATAAACCGTACACAAGAGATGGGAAAAGGCTGTGTCTCCTTTGGCCCCCTAGAATTTTGCTTTACTGACCCTCTTATTGCTTGGGGTAAGTGCCTCATTGGCTCCAATATCACAGAGGAGAAGCTCCTGGGGGAGGAAAGGATAAGGTTCCCCCCTTGCCTTTGGTTGCTCTTCCAATATGCAGGAAGGCAAATGATCTTTCACCTTTGCGGGTGCTGGGTTGATTGCCCACAGTGTAGCATGGGGGGGCATCTGAAAGTGCCTTGCTACAGAGGGCTGCAATGTTCAAACCCCCATCTTCAGCACTCATCTGCCTGTTCCTTGGGCTATGAAACGTGGATCTTTCCCAGCCATGGGAAGGGTAGTTTGGAAGAGGTATGAATGGCTGGTGGATGGGTGTATCAGTAACACTGTACTGTCCCAAGGGCTATGGGCCCTCATGTGAGGCACAGGCAGGTTAAGGGCTGTTGGCCATGGTGACCCTGAAGGTGGGTCTCAGTGTTCAGTCTCCTGGGGGGGAGGGGGATTACTGGGATCCCAGCTCTCCTACCAAAAGGAACCAGATAGCACAACCGAGCTGGCAAGCAGTCTGGGGTTGGCATAGACCTTCCCAAGAAACACTGAAGGAGTTGTGCCACCCATAGCCATAGCAAAACCACAAGCTACTGAGAGAGGGTGAGGCTTTGACAGCTGTTCCCTGCCTTTTGTGTGACTTTTAGGACATGCTCCACAGTCCCATTCCCAGCTGGGAGACAGAGCGATCCTGAAGCCCAGAGCTTTGCAAGGCAATAGGGATCCATTGGCTAATGCTGCTGCTTTATGAAGGAAGGAAGGAGACTCTGAGCCTAAAGGCAGCAGGAAGGCTGGGATCCTGCAGGCTCTGGGCTCAGTGCCTAACCAGATCACTCCCCTTCCCCTTCTGGCAGCTGTCCTGCAATCCTCTGGCTTATAAATGGATAAGCAGCACATCAGCCTGGGGGTCAGCGAGATGTCAGCGCATCTGTACAGTGCACTGAGGGGATGCAGCAATTTGACAGATGAAGCTCAGGGTGGTGTGAGGGAGGCCTGCCCAGCCAGGGGTGCTGGGGATGAGTATGTCAACACAGCAGGGGGCTGGGAGGGGGAAATAACTGCAAAGGCCCAGGGGTGTCTGTTGCATTTTGAGGAGCTGGTTCCATTTCAGATATAGAACCTGGAACTGGAGCAAATGGGGATATGCCCTCAGTCCCCCGCTTTCATAGTAGCAGCTTGTTCCCCTCTGGGAGTGGCATGTGTCCCTGATGTAGCAGAACTGGCATGCCCTCGAGTGCCCTCTGCTCTCCTAGTCTGATGCAGAAGGGGCCCAATCCTCATCCCAGTGAAAGCAGCAGAGTGGAGCTGGCTGCAAATTTTAACTGAGTAATGAATCTCCTCCATGGTTCCTGGGCCTGCTTCAAAGCCCACCTGGGCTGCAAGGTTGTGTACAACATTCTGCCATGCAGTATCTTGCTCCCCTGCACAACCAACTAAGTTTATCAGCGAGGCAGCTCTGTATGCAGAGGAAGGTCCTCCCTGGCCCCAGACCCCAGCTGGGGTTTGCCAGGGGAGGGGGGGAAGTCCCTGCCTCCCTACCCCCCCCAACCCTTTTCTGCTGGAGCAGACAACACAGCCCAGCCCAGCCCAGGGCTGGGAAGCATGCTCAGATGCTGGGGGACTGTGATTTAACTTGAACCAGGAAGGGATCTGGGACAGAAGTTTCATAAACTGGTTTGACCTAAATGAATTAAGTCTGAAACTACATTCAACCAGGTTTATCTTAAACTAGTTTCAGCCATTTTGAAACTGGTTTACATGCACTGAGCTTCTCCTCTGTTACAGGTTTAAACCAGTTTCTGATTACTTCAAACAGTTTATGTGTAACTTCTGTCCCTAGCTTTAATGAGGGAAAGATGAACAAGGTCATCATTAGCTTTTCAGTCCCTGTTGCCTGAGGGCCACAACCAGCCTTTGGGGCAGAAATGATGACAAGAAAGTAGTCAGTTGACAGTGTATTGGGCTCAAAGGTACTTAGCAACCCAATTTCCATTGAAAGCAGTAGGCATTAGGCAGGAAGCACCAGGCAGTGCTTGGGGGGGGGCCGCTTCCCCCCCCCGCGCCAAGCACACTTCTGCCCTGCTGGTGCTGCTGTTGCTGCAGCTGTTCACTGCAAGCAAGGGAGTCTGCAGCAGGCATGGGGTGGGGCGAAGTTGCATACGGGTCCCTGCCAGTATTGCGGGGCTGGGGCCAGCAACTACCTAAAAAGGCAGTCCAGCATGGAGCCACCCCAGCCCTGCTGCGTGCCCCGGGAGCAGCAGGACAGCCACGGGAGGGCTGTGGAGCAGGTGCAGGGGCTGGGACAGGGCTATGTACATGACTGGCTGATCTGCTCCTGCTGGGGCCAGTCCAAAGTGGACATGGGGCACACTAGGGATGCACACTGCTGGCACTGGCAGGTAGGCACTGCAGGGCGAGCGTCTCCAGGCTGTTGCAGAGCAGGGGTGGGTGCTGACTGGCTCAGGGGGGTGCATGCAGGGGGGAGGGCTCCCATGCACTGCACACCCCACCATACCCACAAACCCTCCCCCACAAACTCTACAACCACACTCTCCCCCACACATAATCACACCACCCAAAAACACCACACATCCCTACACCCCTTCCCACACACACCCACAGGTCTCTGGGGGGAGCCCTGCTCACTACTACCCACACACACACCCCACCATGCACAAGCATCCCCCTACATACCCCCAGCCACCCTCCCCCTCCAAACACCCCACAAACTCCATACCCATCCACACATCCCCAAAAACACCTCCCCACAAGCCCCCATACCCACCGACATCCACACTGCCCCCACACCCCACATACACCCAGATCCCCCCACAAACCCTACCCACCTACACCCCCCCCACTCCTCCCTGCAATATGCAAGAGTAGGACTTCATTTTGAGCTATTATGCAATCACCTTTATATACATGACACAAACACACAAATCAAGACAAAAAAATCTGTTAAAAATAAAATTAAAATATATTACTGTGGATGATAGATTTTTAGCATATAATTTGTTTGTTTTTTTTTCTGGTTCTAAGATGGCAAACTCCCTTCCCAAAAGGGGTACTTCCAGGGCAAGGGCAGGGACTTCTGGAGACAAAGGTTAGGGAGCAGTACTTCCAATACCAAGATAGTGACCAGGGGGTGGAGCACCTGTTAAGGGGTGGGGCTACCCTTGTGGCCCTCAACAGCTCACCAAAACTCATGAAGCAGCCCTCCAGCCAAAACAATTGCCCACCCCTGCTCCAGCTTCTGGCTGGAACCACTAAAAGTATGTGGCAACATTTCTGGAATCAAAAGTGAATGTCTGTTCACTTGTTTATTGGTTCAATCTATACGGCTTAGACTAACTTGTGAAGATTGAATTGATTCAGCCTCAGGCTTTTTGACTGTCTGCATTTAGCCCTTGTGAGCAGAGCAAGAGCTGGTTTGGGTACATGCAAGGTATGTCTCCCTTGCAGAGTTAGCCTTAGACTCTTACTCTGCTGCCCTCCCCCTATCTGGTGTCCACACAGAAAACCCTTTCAAGAGTGTTCCCTGGAGCCTTCAGCTCAAGTGAGCCAATTGATTTGGGGCTGTGGGCTGATCCCTGAGTTAAGTTTGCATTCTGGCTGGTAACCCGCACAGTTTGCAGCGTCAGCTCAGGTTAAATCACTCAAGCATTGCTGTTTTTCCAGTGCTTTCCCACAAGTTCCCACATGTCCTCAGGACAAACAAGTTCTTCCACAGTTCACTGCAAAAAATTCCTAGACTGCCTCAGCTCACTGAAGCTCTGAGAACATGACACACATTGGTGGGTGCGTGAACAATGAGGACTCAGTGACACGGGTATGGTTTTGCAGTATGACCACTTGCACCTGAGCTCAGCCCACCTGAGTTCCTAATTATTAGTTAACTCTGTAGGGAGGAAGCTACACATTACACTTGGACCATACAAAATCTGTGGAATGTTAAGTGGTGTTAAAATGGCTGTGAGCAATCACACGTTAAGGATTAATACTATTTCTTGGACACCTGGACTCTATTCCTCCTCTTGGTAGGAAGGGAGGAGGCTGGAAGTGGTGCACTCTGGGATGCTGGAGGACTGTAAATAGTTTTATCTCTATGGAGCAGGTTAACCTAACATGAGGTTGCACAGCATGCAGTTAACCTTCACCTGAAGTGGCATTACTTTAAGACACTCAGTGGGCATTTAGCATGAATTAACAAGCTTTAATGTGTGGACACTCACATTTTCGATGCCTTTAGTATGTTCTAAGTGTAACATGTAACTACACCCTAGCAAGGCTGCATCTCCAGAGGCACCCCCACCAGTGTGATAAGGACCCCAGGGTTTAAGAGTAGATGCTGCTATCTTGATTCTCTCTGCTTAAACAGGTGCAGCCAGATGAGAAAAAAAAAAAGCCAGCAGTGCAGACCCAGGAACATGCTTTGCAAGTACCTTAATGAGCCAATTAATTATTAACACCCTCTTAACTTTATCTGCAAGAAACCCCTGGGCTATGGGGCAAGTCTGGGAGAGTCCTTGTGGCTGTACAAGCTCATATAAACTTAGGTTTGCAAATGCAGCAATGGCAGGTGCCAAAACCACAGTCATGCCCTGAATTTTATCCCCAGTTGTGCCTGGCACACTGCAAACAGGAATTTCCCCACAGGCTGCTCCCTGCTTCCTGCCCATTGATTGGTTCCAGCTCACACTGTGCTTTTCTGCAAACAGGCATCCTTTTACATTGCTCTAGGCTGGCCCACCCATAATCATGGGCTTCTTCTTTAGTTTGAGTAGGAAAAGGAAGACTTCATCTTACACCAGTCTTCAAGTAGTAGGTCTAAGAAGCAGTAAAACAGAGCTCAGCAATGGCTGCAGGGGTAACTGAGACCTTGCCTACACTACAGACTCGAACCCTGCCATCCACGCTTACAATGCATTCACAAACAGTGGCAGAGTTTTCCTTTCTGCCAACAGAGTTACACACTGGCTACTGAGCAGGAGGCTTCTGCTGCCATCCACCACCTGGAAGAAGACGTGTTGTTAGGTACTGAGTGTTATGTGTGCATGCATACACTACTGCCAGTAAGTGGGAGCTATTCCATATTGTGTTTGCCTCCTGTTGCTGCCCACTGTTTTGCCTGAAGATCCTTCAGTTAAGCCTTTAGTTCTGCTGAATAAAGATACCTGCCTGTGATGCTCCCTCTCTGAACTCACCGGGACAAAAAACCCTGCAACACACTAAACTAGTTATGACAGGGGTGGATGCAGAGGGGATACAGTGACATGGTTGCACTCCCAACTTCCCTTTGGCTGTCCGCCGCATGTGCGGTGAACTCTCAATGCTCATCCACAAGTCAGCACAGCTGGCGGTGCCTGCAGGAGGTTGCCGCTTGCCACCCTCCCCACCCTTGCTGGTCTCTGGGCGGACCATGATCACCTCTGGACACCGCTGACACTGCTGGCATTCATCTTCTCTCCTCATTTCCCCTACTGCTGAAGGGGGAGCAGGGAGAAGGGTGAAGAGCAGCAGGCTCCAGAGCTGTCTGAAAGCAGGGACTCTAAGCAGACTCTGTACCGAACAGCAGTAAGCTCATAAAAGTCACAGCACGTATGGAGCTCCCACCAGGAGCTCCACTGACAAGACAGTGATCTCTGAGAGCTCACTGGCATCCAGGATCACAGCGAAGAGTTGAGGCCACACAGCAGAAGGAGGTGTGGGGCTATACCTCCATCACCAGGATCCTGGATCTACCCATGGGTGACAAGGACAGAATCCTAGTGAGCAGGATATTGCCAATGCCTTGTCCTGAACTTTAAGTGACAAGCACTGCAAGGGAAAAGGGGACCCTGGGCAGCTTGGGGATTTTGTCCTGCCTAAGGGGGTTCTGTTTGGCTGCTCTCCACAATGACGTCCTAGGACTGCACTGAGGAATTATATGTGACCAGGCCACCTCCCTGATACTCCTACATTAACTGTCTCATCTTCTACCTGGAAGCCAATCAGATCCCTGGTGGAAATCAGAATCGGGTCTTGCTACTAACTATTACCAATTCGGAGGCTTTTACAGTTGTCCCCATCCAGACCTCATGACAAATCTTACCATGAAATTGTCACACTACCAAAAAATCACTTTACACAAGGTCTGAAACAGCAAGATAGTTCAATTTCAAGCAGCATAATCAGCTGCCAGATGATGGGATTGCAGTACGCGTAGCTGAGTTATGCAGTTTGTCCAAGTACTGCAGTTCTGGTACCAGTTTTGAATCTCTACTGAGAAACCAACTCATATGTGGGATTCAAGATGAACCCCTTCAATGCAAGCAGCTCATGAAGGAAAACTTAATATTCACCATTACTCAAAAGGAAGCATTTGCCCATGAGGCTGCATCTCTCCAAAGGTGATCCAAAATGATACTAATCAAGATTCACTAAGTACAATCCAAAGGGAATTCTTCAAAGAAGTCACCACCACTGCACAGGATATTACGTTCTTCATCCCAGAGAGGCCACTAAAGCTATGGTGGGAGCCACAGACAAGACATGCCATTTCTATGAACCTGAATGCCATCAATGAAAAAGCAAGGGTCACACTGAACATATGTATCCCCAAAAGTTCATGCCATCTGGAAAGAAGTCAGACAAGCAAGATATGCCTTTGCCTTTCACAAATACAGTTGCTGACCCAAATGGAATATCAGCCAATGAAATGCTCACAGATGTCTGCACTACCGGGTTTGTCAGCAGTGTGGAACCACTGCTCCTCCAGAAAAAGAGGATATGCACTGATCCCAGTTTGCCTTAATTTCAGAAGAGATATACGAATTGGTGTGGCCTTGAAAACATTTGCCTAATGTCCCATGCAAAGCAAGACTTGTTGACTACAAAAGGCAAACAGTTGACCTGGAGGGAGAACGGTATGTAAAATATCCGGAAAGGACTGAGGGGTCCTCTGCCTCATAATTGTCCAGGGCCCTGGATGGCAAGACACTTTGCAGATACGTTGACCAGATGCAAGGTTGAGTTCCAGATATCTCATCTACAGATACAGAAACCACTGTACTGCCAGCTGGACTGGTTCTTACATGTCATTATAGACCCATTAAATCCTCCAGCTGTAAAAGTGACTCAAGAAGAGCCAGAACAGCCTGCTGCCATCTCCAATGAGCTGATCCAACCCTTGAATCATGTCATCGGAGGTGAGTCCCCATCCCACCTAAGTACTTTAACACCTATGTTCTCGGGGAGGGGCGAGGGCATGTTCTATACCTAGTTGTGTGCATGTATGCATGTGTGTGTTTTGACAGTAGATGGAGCTAGTCCATATTGAATTTGTCCCATGCTATTTTGCTTGAAGAATGTTCAGTTAAGCATTTTGTCCTGTACAGTAAAGCTGGCTGCCCTTGTTGCTCCCTGTCCAATCTTACTGGGATAAACCCCTGCAACACACAAACTGTGTAGACATGCCCATGCCTTTTGCCATTTCCTATAGTTCCTTCAGTACACAGTGCCTTCCCTAGTTGCACCCTGTGTGGAGCCACCAAGGGCATATGGATGTATACACACACTCTGGCAGCAGCTGCTGGCAGCCAGCAGAATGACTCACTGCAGAACCAGGTAAGTATAGACAAGGCCAGAGAGACGTGTTGGCCAGGAGAGCCAGCTCAGAGACTAGGAGAGGAGACTGTACAACAGAGAAGAGAAGAACGTGTGTGTCAAGCCAGCCTGGGAGACTGAATTCTCTTCAAATTTCCCTCGGTGCTTCTGCTGCCATTGTCACCATAAAATGTGAACACTGCCTATAGTAGCTGTGACGCCCTTCAGTCAGGGTGGAGGTGCCCAGGAGAATCCCAAGGTGTCTGTGCCTCCACCACTGCTGTAACTTCAGTGTGGTTCAGATACATCCTAGCTAGCTTTAAACCAGCTAGCTAAGGCACTAGGCACAGTGCAGCTACGGTGGCATGGATCTCAGCACAGGATGCTAAATCTACTCCAGAAACCGAGTACATCAGCCTGCAAAGTTCAGTGCTGCCTTACCTAAAAGTTTTAAGCCCGTTTGGGTGTGTGTACACAACAGTAACATCACAGCAGTATGAAGATACCCCTTGTAAGGGACCTGGGCGTAGGCAGTCTGACCTAATGGTTAATCCACCAAGGGAAAGAAGGGCCTAGGGCTGTGTCAAAAGGCAGAAGCCATATACAAAGCCAGAGGGAAATCTAGAAGTGGAGTCCACAACACAGTCAATGGACAACATCTGGGGGTCGAACCCAGGGTCCTGGCTGGTGTTAAATGGATAGGCAGCACTCCCAGCAGTCAGTCAGGACACTCCTAAACTGGAACACACAGAGTTGCTTAGCTGAGGCTTATTGCAGGTATGACTGCTGAGGTACTTGGCTCAGGCTCATCTGCCTGATCAAAGTCCCTGACACCCTTGGCCCCTGGACCTGACTCTGTCAGCAACATCCTCCGTGATCTTGGGCAAGCAAGATACCCTCTCCATGCCTTGCTTCAATAACCAAAGAAGGTTATCAGAACAGTGACCTCCCAGGGGTGCTTGGAGACTCAAACTGAATGCAAAGGTTGTCAGACGCAGGACTTGACTGTCTACTTTACACAGCGCAGCTATGATGTGGCATTTCTAATGTACTTTCACCATGCTATACACGCTTTGTACAAATGAGGCACATGTTTGGGCAGACTCAGTGGCCCAAGAGGCCCCTTCTCATCCTGAACTGATATTCCTGTGTGTCTGAATGAAAGGTACAGACACAAAGATGAGCTGCAGTGGCTGAGGCAGCATCAGTGGGAGCCTTGCGGGCATCCTAGAAGGAAACAAATTAGCTGGAGGATTCCATCCCTTTTGGGGGGTTTCCCCTGTCATCTCTTCTGCTACTGAGCAATTTCCACATCCATCACAGACATTTCCTCCTGAGAACAGCGTGGCTCTGTGCCTGTCCAGGAGGAAAGCATCATCCTCTGCAAATTCACCAACCAGCTCTGCCATGCCCACAGTTTCCTTTCTCTCTCATTCTCCTGCCCTGCCCTGCAGATGAATACTCACACCTTGACAGACATGCTTACATGCCCAGTTCCTCAAGCACTGAAAACCTTCAACCAGTGATCTATTGGGGATACTAGTGATGCCTACACTCACAGCTTTACTGAGTTCTGATGGCACTCTGAATTCTGGCCCTGTTAAATAGGCTGGGAAAAAATAATTCAAGCTCATGCTGTCCCCATCTGGCACTGACCTACCTTCCAGCTCCTAAACGCTGCCACCCACTTGTTCATTCCATTCCTCTCTTTCTCCTTAAAGTAATAGCCAGTCCCCCACAGCCTTTCCCTATGGAGCAAGCCCCTGCAGCATTCAGTGTGGGAGTTTCCCCCCTCTTCAGGATTGTACCCATGGTAAGGATTCTAGGTCAAATTCAGATGGCTTATTGAAAGACAATGGTTATTCACAAAATACTGGCCTTTTATTTTAACATGTATTAACATCTATTTTCTCCTGTTATTGCACAATCAGAGCATCTCACAGCCTGTCAGGGACAGACTAGAAAGTGAGACAAGGTCACCTAGGGCACGTCTACACTGCTTCAGTGCCACAGCAGGGGATACCATCATCAAGCCTTGCATGCCAATGCCCATAAATGTGTCACTGGAGCCACCTCAGGGCAGCACTGAGCATGCACCCAGCACTGCCCTGAGGCTGCTTCAGGTCAGCTTACTAGCCTATGCTCAGCTCTGCTCTAAGGCAGCTATGTTGCTTCATTTCCAGTATGTGGCATGCCTGGAGCAGGAGCAAGTGAACAAGGTATACAGAGACAAGTCACTAGGCACTTAAATATTTTTGAAGATCTGGGCCTAAGCAGTTTGTTCAATGTCACAGGGAGACTCGGTGACATACCAGGGACTTGAACCGAGGTTGCTGCTGCACCATCCTTGTTTTCCCAATAACCCTAACCCAGGGGCAGGCAATTATTTTGGGCGGAGGGCCACTTATTGAGTTTTGGCAAGCAATCGAGGGCCACATGACAGGCAGCCAGAGGCAGATAAATATTAATTTTCTAAAATTTTTAGGGGCCCTGCAGGCCAGATAGAATGGGGTGGTGGGCCACATTCAACCCATGGGCTGCATTTTGCCCACCTCTGACCTAACCCTAATGGTGCCCACCCTCGGCCCACCCTCGCCACTGACGCCTACTTCGCTGCCTGTGGATGGTCGCCATGCCCCACCAGCCCCAGGAGGCACGTGTCGCCTGGGGTTAGAGTGATGTTGTTGCCTTACCTGTCCTTTCTGGGCTCCAAAGAGGCACCTGGAGGGGAAACTATGGGAAGACATTGGAGGACTAGTGGCTGTGGAGTAGAGCTAGCCTGTGTCTACAATACAGACTGCAGGTGTTAGCAGTTGATGAACTGTGGTAACTCACTGTAGACTTGATGACCAATTTAGTATAAAAGCAATGGTACATTTGAATAAAAGATTTTATGCATGAAGATAGAACTTGAATTAGGGGCAACACTGGAGTTTTTAGCAAATCAACCACTTGGTAGCTCTCTAGCTGGAAAAATCATAGTTCACTTCCCTTCAATATTAAGTTTCTAACATTTCAGGAGAGGGACAGAATGTGACATTCCTCCCAAAGGACACAGGAGGGACCCTGATGGTGACTTCATAAAGGGGAGTTAGGCCTCTATCACCAGTAGTACTACATGATTAGATATTAAATCATAGTAGACAAGAGCTAATCAAAATACAAGTCCTAATATCAACAGAGAGGAAAAAAATATTTTGCCTTTGCAGAATAAAACTTGCCCTTTTTTTTGGATTTTCTTATTGCAACACAAAGAAGCAAACTTTTTTTTTTCTTTTTTACAAAAATTAAATATGTTTTTGTCCTTTAAAGGTCTCCTTTAAGAAGTATGATTTCCAAAGGCTTTTAATGTTACATTGAGCCCTTTTTTATTTACAAGGAAACATCCTTCTCAATAGATAGCTCATGAACTAAACTATGCTCTTCACATGCATGTGTAATTACCAGCTGCATATTTGTAATAATTACAGTTTTTATCTGGAGGATTACTCTCATTAAAAAACCCTGCATCAATGCCCCATTCCTGAAGCACAGTCTGACTGATGGCTTCTTTTGTTTGCCTATGCTGGGCTGAGTTTGCATTCCCAGTATATTTCAAGGGTTGCTTTGTGTTCCATCATCAGTGGCATTTTTAATCGAGATCCAGGTGCTTCCTTGCCATTTAGGTGTTTGGCAATGACCTTTGATTAATGACAAAGGGGTTGGTAATTTCATTATGGAGAGCAGCTCCTAGATAATTTCATTAACTTGATGTGCACAGTTCATATTTCATCTTTATGCTTCCCTTAATCTTAAGAGAGTTTTGGTTTTGCCGGTATTCTGATATGCAAATTTGACTTTTTTCCCTTGCCAGTGGAGCTGTTCTTATCCATCTGATATTTTAATTGAATTACATGGGACCACCCACATACTTTTTTGTTCTATTGTACCTTTTTTAACTTTTCCAGCAAGCTCTTCAACTTTGACCAGCATTAGATCAGTGCCACAGCTGGTTTAAATGGGTACGACTTCATTAACCTCCATTTCATGGAGCTCTGCTCGCTTATGTAAGGATGGGGACATAAGTAGTTTTGCAGAACGTGGGGTTAACCAAGTACCTGAGCCTGAGAATCCAGATCAGCAGTTGAGGCTGTGCCAAAGGGTTCAAAACCAGCTAGTCAGTCACATTTCTAATCCAAAATGATATCCAAATCAGACCAAAGGCCAGGAGCCGAGAAGTCCAAATGCACAACAGAATAAGCAGGGGTGAGGTACTGGGGTTCAGGGCTGGAGCAAGGCTTAGGGAAGAGAGGAACAAAGATGAGCCAGAGCTGCTAGAGGCTGTGAGGCATTGAGCCGCCTGGGCCTGAAGGGCCTAGGCTTATATATACACCCCCAGTACAATGCAACTCCAAACTATAGCCACTCAAATTAAAAAAAGCCATGTACAGACCTCACTCCAACCTGCTTGTAACAGGGAACCCTAGCCCTGTCACCAGAAGACAGGTCAGCTCCTTTGAGGGCAGAACTTTCTGAGCACCGAGTGCTGGTAAGTTGGGGTTTAAAAGTTGAGCCTGACCAGCTAGTCAGCTGACCGGAAGGGCCAGGCCAGGACTATAAAAACCCTGGGCTGAGCAGCAGTAGGGGCTAGTAGCCAAAGGGGAAGGTGTGCAACCTAGAGCTCCACAGAGAGGCTTGGTGAGCAGTCCAAAGGCTAGAGGAGGGAAACTACAGAGGACCCCGGAGAGATGGCAGCAACCTCAGAGGAAGGACTGTAGCCGACGGTGAGGAGCTGAAGCACAAACCCTGCGTAAATATAAGCTGGCACGCTGCTTTCTTTAATCACATTTCTCTTGGTGGCAGTTATTGCCCATGGACAGAACTGTTCATATTTTTTTTTGTTATTGAATAACACCAGTGGTTTGGGTGAGGCTATTGGGGAAGGAGGAGGCCTCATTGGGACCCCACTACAGCATGGGGCCCTGTGACCAGTGTGGGTGCAGGATTTTGGGGTGCATTGACCCTGTCACCAGAGAAGGTGCAGTATTTGGGGTACATAGGCCCCAGTGCCTGTGCAGACACATGATTTTAGGGTGTACAGACCCTGGTGCCAGAGGGCATGATCCTAAAACGCTAGTGTGGTCTGGTGCACCTGAGGTGCAATTTAGGTTTTTCCTTAAACTAGGGCAGTGCAGGTCAGGGGCTGCTCCCCAGCCTTGGGCTTGTGACCCTCTGGCTGTGGGGCCAGTGGCCAGGCCTCTAGGCCAGGGAGGCAGGGCTCAAGAGTGGGGCGGAAAGGAGGGCCATGAGCCTAAAAGAAAAGGCTAGCGGCTTGGAGTCAAACCCTGTTTGGTGGGTTTAGATGGGGAGGCCTAGCTAGAGAAAGACAGGGGTCAAGGCCCATGGAGGTGGAAGACCCCAACATACAAAATGTAATAGGCAGTCTCCCACTTACAAGAACATCAGTATAATAATTTCCATCAAGACGTGGCAGGAGAGTAGAGAGCGGGACACAAGAACCTTAAAGGGGACTCCAAGGGCACCCCACGTAAGGAGTGGATAACAGGGAAGATGGCACCAGGGAGGGTGACCTGTTATACTGCTACAAGACTGACCCCAGGACAAGGACAACAGAATCTTTCTGGTTGAGAGATTGAACACCTAAGACACATCATGAATGACCTCAAACTGCTTCTGGAAAAGGATTACCATCTCAGGGTAGCCTGTGGGGACAAAGCTGTACTGGCTTACAGACAATCACCTAACCTCAAATGGCATTTCTCAAACAGCAGACTAACAAACTCCCATCCTGACCAAGGCACCAGGCCTTGCAATGGACCCAAATGCTGCTGTATCTCTACATCAATCCAGAATAGTTCATCACTGGACCTAACAATTCTTTTTTTTCTTTTTCTTTTTTCTGTGGCTCTAGCCAAAACAGTTCTGAATTCTGTCAAGTGAGCAGAGCTCAATCGTTCAAGTCTGTGTGGCACTACCTCCTCCCAGACTCTTCAGCCTGGGGCTTCAGATACTCCCATATCCATGGGAGGGTACACTATCCAAGGTTCATTCACCTGCAACTCTACCAACAGCACACTTACAATGCTCATCTACAGTCTACACCAAACAGACAAGATGATTTCTACGGCTAGGGGTAGACATTACATATAAACTGGTTTAAGTGATCAGAAACTCATTTAAACCTGTAATGGAACAGATGTTCAGTGCACATAAACCAGTTTGAAAATGGCTGAAACTGGTTTGAGAGAAACCTGGTTGACTGTAGTATCCAACTTATCTGAATTGGGTCAAACCAGTTTATGCAACGTCTGTCCCAGACCCCTTGCTGGTTTAAGATAAACCAGACTCCCCCAGCATCCTGGCATGCTCCCTGTACCACAGCAGGGCTGGCCCCTTCCCTCTGCTCCCTGGCTGCAGCTCGGGCAGTCTCTGCAGGTGTCTGCCTGGCTTCTTCCCCCCCCCACACTTTGTTAAGCAAGCATTCCCCCATCCCTCACACACAGCTCTCAGCATTAGCTAGCAGACCACATGCTGGCTACCTCTGAGGTGTGGCATGGGGGACAAAGGCAGAATCAACAGAGCACTGGTAATTCCCCTCTGTTGTTTTCTTAATGGGCTGATAAACACTGAGTTAGGGGTGATAAATATTCCTTGCTGGGCTGCTCAGGAGGGAGGGGGAACCTGTCCCTAATCATAGTCCTGCCAGGGCCTGGCCATGCCCCACTCAGCTCAGCTCTGTAGAAGGGAAGGGAGGGCTGCTCTAGCACCCCCCAGCTTTTAGCCTGAGCCACAGCAGACATGTGCCTGCAGTTTTGGAATGAAAAGGGAATGCTTATCCACCTCCAAATCGGTTGAAGCTTTGCAGGTTGGACAATTCAGGCTCAGGCCTTTTAAATGTCTGTCTCTAGCCTACATGTAAGAATGAATGAAGACTGATCTGACATCAACTACAGAAGGACGCAAAAGCCTGTGGCAGATCATTTCAACCTCCCTGGACAGTCCATCACTCAGGATTGCTGTTCTTAGGCAGAAACATTTTAAAAACCAATTTGAATGGGAAACTCTGGAACAAGAAATCGTCCACAAACTGAACTGTGTTAAGTATGGCTTAAACAGGGACTACAGATTCTTATCTCGTTACCAGGATTAGCTTCTGTGACCCTTTGTTCCTATGCATGCCTATACAAGAGCCAGAAGGCTGTGCCAATGCACTGTAATTACAGTGCGTCAGAGCAGACTTGATCAATCAAGTCTTCTGGAGTGTGGTAATTACTGCGCTCCAGCCAGCCTCTGTGTCTCATTCCAGTGTCCCTGTGCTTTAAAATGGTGGTGGGGGCACTTTAACTAAAAGCATGTTCGACAACCATTTTGAAGCGTGGGGACGCTGATACACAAGATGCCCCAGGCACTTTAATTAGAGTGGCTCTCAGGGCCACTCTAATTAAAGCACACCCCCACTAACTATCTCCTGGAGCACATGTAAAAATGCCCTATGAGTTTACTGTTTGTTGGCTTGGCACAGCTACTCTCCCCCCTTGTCTCTCTCTCCCGGTCCTTGTTTTCTTTATTCTAATTTCTCTGTCCTTCTTATACTGTGCTTTCTGCACTTCCTTTCACAGCATCTGATGAAGTGAGCTTCAGCCCCAGGAAGCCTATGCTCTTCCTCTCTCTCTCTCTCTCTCTCTCTCTCTTAGTTTTCATAGATTCATAGATTCTAGGATCGGAAGGGATTGGGAGCCCGTTCCAGGCCTTGGCCACTCTAACTGTGAAGAAGTTCTTCCTAATGTCTAGTCTAAATCTGCTCTCTGCTAGCTTGTGGCCATTATTTCTTGTAACCCCCGGGGGCACCTTGGTGAATAAAACCTCACCAATTCCCTTCTGTGCCCCCGTGATGAACTTATAGGCAGCCACAAGGTCGCCTCTCAACCTTCTCTTGCGAAGGCTGAAGAGGTCCAGGTGCCCCAGTCTCTCCTCATAGGGCTTGGCCTGCAAGCCCTTAACCATACGAGTGGCCCTTCTCTGGACACTCTCCAGGTTATCCACATCCCTCTTGAAGTGTGGTGCCCAAAATTGCACGCAGTACTCCAACTGCGGTCTGACCAGCACCCGATAGAGGGGAAGTATCACCTCCTTGGATCTGTTCATCATGCATCTGCTGATGCACGATAAAGTGCCATTAGCTTTTATGATGGCTTCGTCACACTGCCGACTCATGTTCATCTTGGAGTCCACTAGGACTCCAAGATCCCATTCTGCTTCCGTTCCACCAAGCAGGTCATTTCCTAGGCAGTAGGTATGCTGGACATTTTTCCTCCCTAGGTGCAGCACTTTGCATTTCTCCTTGTTGAATTGCATTCTGTTGTTTTCTGCCCATTTGTCCAACCTGTCCAGGTCCGCTTGGTAAAGATGCATCTCTACCCTACGTTCTGACTGAAGTTGCATATCTATCAGGCCTTTTTATAGACTCAGCCCAGACAGCTCTGTAGACAATCAGCTCAGTGCTTGCAGCTAGTTTCTGCTCCAGGACAAAGTGGCCTTGCTGAGAGGGTCTTGCAATAATTTATACTGGCTGAGGATCTGGCCCACTCCTTGATGACTTTCCCTTGATGTAACTGATCATATACATGTCTTATTTCTATCCAGCTGGAAAAAAGGCTCTCACTGGACAAGATCCTTACACAAATCACTCCAACAAAATTACTGTCCATACAAAATTCAGGGGAAATATTATCCTGGGGTGTATGGTTACTGCAGAACAGTGAAGAGGACAGAGAAGAATCCTTCCTCACCCAGGAGCACAAGCTCCTCCTGGACTTTTGTCTGAGTAAAGATTAACAAATGTAGTAGCTCACCCAGATTAGCCTTGTCAGGTGAAGTTATACTCTTACCTCATCAGTGCTGCTACTGATTACTTCCAAGACATTTCAGCTCATTATCTCAGTTGAAGAAGGCTCAAGGTATGAGCTGAGCTCTGCTGCAAGTAATTCCGAACCTTACTGTAGACAGTAAGGTAATTCCCTGTGACAGACCTACCCAACCATCTTCCTCAACACAAAGATGTATGATTAATGCAGCTTGTGTACTTCACTTAGAGATGCCCATAAGCATCCACTTACTTAATGGAAATGCATTCAGAACTATAGGCCAAGATTTTCAAAAGAACAAGCTTGGGTGTCTGACTTGAGACATCTTAAAGACATCTGACTTTTTAGAGCTCAAGACTTTCTAAAAGGGACTCGGGTTAGGCACTCAAAGATTAAAGCTGCATTTACACTAGAGGAGTTGTAACGATTTACCTCTGGTTTCTACACTGGTATTAGTTGGATGGCATGAAATGAGACCAATCCTGATGTATTTATCCTCAGACTCTCCTGTGAGGTTAGCAAGTCTAGGCTGTGTTCAATTTGTATAGAAGGTGACTATGACACACAAAGATGAAAATAAAAGTACCAACATGACCACGGATACTGGTGCCTGAGTCCATTTGGTCATTTTCTTATGTGCTGAGGACTCACAACTGCCACTGAGTTCACTTGGAAGTGTGGGTACTCAGTCCTGGAGGACTTGCAGCGTCCAGATGGAGGTTGCCTTCATTCACACTCCCCGGGGGTTGTGTTAATGGCTTGCACGTTGTGCCTACTTGAGCCACAGCCCAAGATAAACCAGCAGCCCCCTTGAGTGAAGACCTCTTAGACAGGACTGAGGTAAAGGGCAAAACTCCAGTTCTAGCTTAAGCTAATCCTGCAGAGAATACCTACCTTAAATGACATCAGGATGCCTCCTCACCACACCCTGTATTACCTAGGTCTTATCAGCTAGACCAGCGTTTCTCAACCTGTAGGTCATGACCCAAAAGTGGGTCACAAGAATATATGAAAGGGTCATGAACAAAATTTAAAAATGGATTCTCCTTAAAAGGAGAAAAATGTGGGAAACAGTGGGTTTTCCCTTGCAGGCTGGCAGTGCTGCTTGGGGGCCCCTATGCCTCACACATGCCTGCCATGCCCCACACATACCACCCCCCCCGCCTCCTACTCACTTGGGGGGCAGCGGGGTGGGAGTGAGGGGCAGCAGGTCAGGACTGGCCATTGATGTTTACAAGTGGGTCCTGGTACAAAAGAGGTTGAGAACCACTGAGCTAGACAACCCAGCGTTTCACAGAGGGGGTCAACTTTCACCAATCCCTCCTCCACTTCCTCATACTCACATCACCCTGCTAAACTGAGTTACATCAGGAGCAACCAACTCACACAGTGGGAAAATCTGGAACGGAAACCAGGCAAGATGTAGCTTCCTGCTCTAATCCTTGGAAGACAGTGGTCTTAGAAGTAAACAGGCCTAATAAAAATGAGTGAGTGGGTAGGGAGTCCCTAGGGGAACAGAGCTCACTATATTTTGCCCCACCCCAAAAAAAAAAAAAAATATAGATATAGATATAGAGCTACCTTTACCTCCAACACTCTGCCAAGTGGCCTTTGTGGTTCACTTGAAAGATCAAAGCACACTAAAAACCTGTTACACAGTTCACACCACGTGTCCACATGCCCACGCACCCGTCTCCATATCCGTAACCCCACCCACTGCCCTCCTCAGAGGGTTCGCCCCTGAAAAAGTCTGTGCCAGATCCCTCTCCAGCAGATCAGGTCTGCCATTGCTTTCCCGTCATCCTTTTCTATCTTCCTGTAGTACCAGTACAGAGCTCTTTTTTTTGCAAAAATATGTATTTCTATATATACAAATAAATATATATCTAAAGTTATATATCTATAACTTTACCTCCAAGCCTGTGCCAAGTGGCTCCTGTAGTTCACTTGGCAGCTCAAAGCACACTAAAACCATGTGCCCGTGCACCCGTTTCAGTACCCATACCGCCCCCACTACCCTCCTCAGAAGGTCTACTCCTGAAAAAATCTATGCCACGCCCCTCTCCACCAGAGGAGGTCTACCATTTTTCCAGTTCAGTGTTCATCTTAACATGTAACCTTCACATAGGCATTACTAGCACAAGCGCTCACAGCACACCTTTTTGAATTCATGCTTCTTTCTTTTACTGCCTGGGTCCTGGAGGGGCTGCAGCCAACAATCAGCAGCAGCCAGTCACCAAACTGGTGTTTGCATTTGAAAAGCCAACAGCAAAGCTCCCAAAGAGTTGGAGATTTCACTGCTGAGGGCCCCTTTTCTAATGTAAATCTTGACCATAAACTAGATGCAGTAAATGGGAAGCAGTGCCTTTAATGGTAGGATGTGAAATTAAGCACTTCAAATGTGGAAGTCATCAGACTCATCACCAGGAACCAGGTGCCACATCTCATTAAAGGTCTCCCAACAGTCGCTAGTTTTAGTGTCTTAGGTGTCTGGGATAATTTCCCAGGTACTTGCAGTTGCTCCCACTCACAGTTCCTAATCTAAGCAAGAGTCTGCAGCCTTTGGGCAAAGAGTTTGTGAGTTGGTACATGCTGAATACTGATCCAGCTGACACACACGTTTCAGTCACGGTGACCATTTGCAATTCCTCCCAGATGCCCCACAACAAAGTACACTCGGCTGTTGTAAGTTTTAGGCCTCTTTAGCCTGGGAAAACAAGCATGGAAAGTGCCAAGACATACAAACGGTAAGAGACACTTAAAGTGTAACCAGATATTTAATGCATAAAAGCTTTGTGAGGAAAACAGTAAGCTCCTCAGGACAGGGACTGTCTTTCTATGTCTGTATAGCATCTAGAGTAATGGAGTGCTCCAGGTCTGGGGTCCTAAGTACCACCACAATACACATAAAGGACAGTAACTTTGCTTATGGGGCAATTCACCAGTCACCTAGGGCTCTGGGTTATTCCACAGGGACTGTCTGATATGTTGGCACAGCACCATGGTCCCTTGATGCTACTGCAACATTCCAGTATATAATAATCATTCAGAGTGATTCTGCAGAAAAATATGCTTAGTTTGCTACTAAATGCCTATGTTCTGCCATACTTGCTTTGAGTGGGCAGTGCACTACTCTGCAAGAAGAGAAATTGATATCAGACCTTCTGCATATCACCACCACATGAAAGAGTGGTCAGTGCTGGTTCACCAACATGATCTTACTAACCACCAGCCTTGCAAATGTGCTTGTTTTACACTACTGAACACAGTAACACGGTAAAGTAACACAATCAAGGTGCATTGTTCTGAGAACCTGGCTCTTGAGAATCCTGTGCATGCCATGGGACTGGTTCAGACCCAACCAGACACATAGTAAATTGGAAGTTGTTTCCCTCTACCCATTCAGCATCGACAACCTTCCAAAATTGTCAACTTGGGCAACAAAAACCCTGATATTGGCTAAGCAGTCATGAGATTTGCCTTTATGGCAGAATCCTATTTCTCCTTTTAACCAACCAAAGTGCAGTGTACAACCGACTGAGTTTCATAGCTGTAGGGTCAGAAGGGACCTGAGCAGATCATCAAGTCCGACCCCAAGCCATGGGCAGGAAAGTGTGCTGGGGTCAAATGACCTTGGCAAGGTATCTATCTAGCCTCCTTTTGAAGACCCCCAGGGTAGAAGCGAGCACCACTTCCCTTGGAAGTTGGTTCTAGCTCCTAGCCGCCCTGACTGTGAAGTAGTGCCTCCTGATATCTAGCCTGAATCTACTCTCAGTCAACTTATGGCCATTATTCCTTGTTACTCCCAGTAGTGCTTGGGGGAACGAGGACTCTCTGCCTAAGTGTGGTTGTGTTCCACCCTCCTTGAGTCCCTGAATAAATGTTATCTGACCCTTAAGACTGAATCACAGAAAGCAGCAATGAGGAGGAGCATTAGGAGCATTAGCAATGAGGAGGAGCATTAACCAGCATTAGCTGTTTTTTGAGGAGTCCCAGTGTTCCCTGTGCATGTGAAGAGTGCTCCCTCCACTCAGGAAGGGTGGAATAGGCTATGATGCATAGGATCTGGTCCGTAATATTGACAAACTATTTTGAACATAAGTGCCAAATATTGTCATTATTGTGCGCATTATAAATGTGGGTATTCTATTTTAAGAGAGATGTAGTATTTCAAGCCACGTGGAAGTTGTGCTTCCAGTTAAAATACACTGAAAAATAGATTTTATACGTAAACTCCACTCATTCTAAAAACATTGCGGATAAATTAAAGTGATTAGTGATTTCTGAGCAGCTGTGGCATAGATGATTACATGGTCAGGTGAGTGGCAAATTGGCTAATGGGACACACCCGAAGAGTGGTGGTGGATGTGTTGGCATCAACCTGGAAAGATGCAGGCAGTGAAGTTCCCCAAGGTTTGGTCCTTGGACCAGTGCTGTTCGATGTCTTCATCAGTGACTTGGATGACGGTATGGAAAGCACTCTGTCAAAATTTGCAGACTAGACATCAGGAGGTGTTACTTCACAGTCAGGGCGGCTAGGACCTGGAACCAACTTCCAAGAGAAGTGGTGCTGGCTCCTACCCTGGGGGTCTTTAAGAGGAGGTTAGACGAACACCTTGCTGGGGTCGTTTGACCCCAGTACTTTTTCCTGCCATGGCAGGGAGTCGGACTTGATGATCTCCTCAGGTCCCTTCCGACCCTACCAACTATGAAACTATGACACCAAATTATGGGGTAAAGTAAACACACTAGTGGGCAGGGAGTGAATCCAGGCAGATCTTGACAGGCTGGAGAAGTAGGCAGAACAGAATAGGATGCAATTTAACAAGGACAAATGCAAAGTGCTGCACCTAGGGAGAAGGAATCACCAACACACTTAAAGACTGGGGGAGGACCCTCTCAGCAGCACAGCAGTGGAAAGGGATCTCAGAGTCATAGTTGACTCCAAGATGAACATGAGTCGTCAATGTGATGAAGTGATCAGTAAAGCTAACCACACTTTATCATGCATTAGCAAGTGCATCATAAACAGGTCCAGTGAGGTGATACTTCCCCTCTCAGCAGCACTGGTGAGACCACAGCTGGAGTACTGCATCCAGTTTTGGGCACCGCACTTCAAGAGGGATATATTGTGGATAACCTTGAGAGGGTCCAGAGGAGGGCTACTCATATGGTTAGGGGCCTGCAGGTAAGGCCCTACGAGGAGAGATTGAGGCACCTGGATCTCTTCAGCCTCCGCAAGAGAAGGCTGAGAGGGGATCTTGTGGCTGTCTACAAATTCATCGGGATACACAGCAAGGAATAGGAGATGCTCGGTTTATCAGGGCACCTCTTGGAGTAACTAGCAATAACAGCCACAAACTGACAGAGAGCAGATTCAGGTTAGACATCAGGAAGATCTTCACAGCAAAGGTTGCCAGAACCTGGAATGGGCTTCCAAGGGAGGTGGTGCTCTCCCCTAACTTGGGGGTCTTTAAGAGGAGGCTAAATGTGCACCAGGCTGGGGTTGTCTGACCCCAGCAATCTTTCCTGCCTCGGGCCAGGGGTTGAACTCTATGATCTGCTGAGGTCCCTTCCAACCTTAATATCTATCAATCTATGATTAAAGGCAGCAATTAAAAACTTCATTCAGGGGTAAAGAAGCCACAGAGTGAGACCATTTGGACTGGGCAGACAGACATCAACATGAGAAGACAGTCCTATTGCTAAGGACTGTTCAAAGCAGTTTCAATATTCAGATGGTAAGAGCCCTGCACATTAAGCAAGGTAAACTATGTCTGATACACTAAACCTCTAGCAAAATCTTCAGCCAGTACTTAGACAAGGAGCTCAGTAAGAAATGAATCCAACAAGTTTCTTATTGAGCATGAATTTAAAAATGTACTGTTTATTGTTTCACTTAAATGAAGAAAAAAATTACTCAGAGACTTGGGATTTAAAATTGCTTAGTAATGTAAGTAGCTCTGAACATGGTTTTTGTCATGCAGAAGAAAACGCAACTAAAGTTATGCCAAATACTCTAAGATTTCAAAGTTGCTTCTGTAACACAGGTTTTGAGCTGGACATTTTGCAACTATAGAGAAACAATACAGATAAACATTTCAGCAGG
>NW_005841994.1:2993720-3013080 GCF_000455745.1 Alligator sinensis
TTTGACTCATTAAGGGTCACAGGTCTGAGGGCAAGAACAAGCCTTTCAATGGCAGGTTCAAAGGGCTTCATTTGTTTAGCTTATCAGGGAGAAGACAGAAAGAGGTAACTTGATTACACTGTACAAGTGCTTTTGTGGAAAGAAAATACCAAGTAGAAAGGAGCTCTTTAACCTAGCAGAGAAAGGCATAAGAAGAATCAATGGCTAGAAGCTGAACACAGACAAATTCAGATTGGAAACAGGGGCCAAATTTTTAACAATAAAGGTCTTTAAGGTTATCTACCTTTCTAGAAGAGTTTAACAAAACACAACTGGCTGAGCTCAATACACAGTTAAATAGATTGAATGTAATTACCTTTGACAGACAAGCAGTCAGGCAAGCTGGTCTAACGGTCCCTTCTGGCCTTGAGTCTCTGCAATTTTAAGCCTTTTTCTTGTACCTACAAGGCCCAAAAACTAGCTTTTATTTAAAAAAAATGAAACTGAGATTTGAACACAACCACTTGACACCTAGAGCTGAGCTTTTAGTAAAAACATTAAATATTGTGAGAAGGATTATCAAATCTGATAATTTGATCTTCTCCAAAAAGCCCCAGCTGCTAGAAGCCTAATACTGAAGAAAAATCTAAGCTTTCATTCCAAGGCGGGAAGGAAGCAGAGCATGCACAATGTGAAGTGAAAGCCATCTCTAAAAGGTCTAAATCCAGAAGGATTAAAAGGACAAAAAGATCATCATTTACTAATTTAATTAAAATTAACAACAACAACAAACTTGATTTTTAAGCCAACTCCTTGCTTTTTGGTGGCTGGACTCCTGACATTGGAGAACACAGGGTTTGAGATATGACAGGTTTGGGGTTCGGGGCCAGTGTCTCAGTTTGTAACAGTGCCATAATCCACGCTCCAGGCAACTACTTTCCCAGTCCCTGGGTGACAGCGGCTTGCTACAGCCCCTACCTACAGCGGATGCCTTGACTACTTCACACCACCAGAGCTTTTACTTCCCCTGTCCAATGGGGGCTTTTCCCCTTGCGGGCCACATATCTGGGGCAGAGCAAATTTGGCTGCACAAGAACATGTGTTGCCTGCCAGGTGCCAGCTAATGTGAACAAGTGGTGTCATATCACAGTGGCAAAGAAGGCTCACTGAAGCAGAAGGCAGGTAACAGAGTCATCTGCCAAGTGGCTCTGGGCCTCTGCTATACTGCAGAGGGTCTGCCCAGAATCTTTCCCAAGGCTACTTCTCGCTGGCTTCCTGCTACAGATTTAAAGCAGCAGTATACATCTCCTCAGACGACATGGAGGTAGAGCACATAAGGTGACTAGCCATAGGCCTAGAGTTGTAAATCCAAGTCATGCTCCAGACTCACATGAAAAGTCACCCCTAGCTGTAGATAGTTGTTTGGGCTGGAGTGTCATATGCTGCTGGTCACACCAGTCCCTTTTGTGCCATTGGCTACACTGTCCTACCTTCACCATGTAAGCCCAACAAGTCACCCAGACTTGAGACAGACATTTCATGCATCTCCTACACAAAGCAATCAGATCCTCACCTGTTTCTGTTCATAATTCCAAAGAAGCTGTCAATAATGTCTTCGGAGGGAATGAGCCATTGACAGAGACAATAAAGAGTTTCCTCCCCTGGAGACACCATCTCCTCTGCATTTGTCAGCAACATGCAAACCATTTATTCCTTCAAAGGCACTCTCCACTATGCAGTTATTAAAATGCCAATGATGGATCCTGCAATTATCTGTAATTTGTCACCATTGCTGGTGCTTGCATCCTCTTTGTTCCCCACTGGAAGTAATGAAGAGTTGATTAACTACTTGTAAATCCTGGCAATATGGAGCAAGGTTGAAGAAGTTACTCATCTAATTTATTTTCCTGATAGCCCTGAGTTAGCAGATAGGTGGCTAAAATATATTGCTACAAAGCACAGTGCTCTCCAGACTGAACCCACTCTAGGAATACATGTATTAATCATTCCTCTAAAAGCCCCAGCCCTAGAGAAGCTCAGAGAGCACTTGTCACTTCTGAAGCTCTGTTAGCTGAAACATCCTGTGGGGGTCAGTGGGGCCCCTGCAGACCAACTCTCCTCCTCCTACCCTACAACTCCTCAGGAGACATCCCTGCTTATCAGGTATTCAGACAGTTCCAGTCCACAGTTATTTGGTTGCAAATGAGCCCTCACACCACTGAAATGGCTTTCTCATGTCAAAGGTCTCGCTACTAAATGAAGGGTTCCATTGCAAGAACTCCACTGCAGGGCCCGAGATGGCCTCAGCATCTGGGGGATGTTGTTCATCCCTTTACACTGTGTAATGCTCTTCCCTAAGTCCTTCACTTCTAAATCCTGGCCCTAACTGAATAGCATAGGACTGGAAGGGACCTCCTGGGTGGCTATGTCCAGCCCCCTGCTATTGCAAATCATATAAACTCATCAATAAAGTTAATCAGAACCTAAGTGCTTTCATAGCTGGATGGAAACTTTAGTTAGAAACTTTATAATGCAGAACTTAAATGCATTCATGGTTGTTTGCACCCATTTGCTCTTGTGTTGATGTTCTTCTTTCTCTCTTTTCCTGCCTGGTGTTTACCACCTCCCGGAGCCTATCAACCGTGATGAATATATAAACTACTACATTTATAAACAAAAACCCCTCTCAGCCTCTATATTGGTAAGCTGAAGAAGCTAAGTTATTTATTCTCCTTTTGTAAAAGGTACTCTCCTTGATTCAATCTGCAACACATTGTTTCTGCCACTCTCGTTTTTCCATCTCCTGTTGTCCTCGTATAATTTCAAAGTATGGAGATCCTTGCAGCAGACTCTTACTCCATTTGGGGCAGTCCTGGATGATAGTCTCCCACAAGTTGATGTCAATGCTGCATTTTTTCAAGTTGGCCTTGAGGATATCCTTGAAAGCATTTTCTCTGCCCTCCTCTTGAGCAAAGGCCTTGACTGAGCTAGGAGATTAAAACTTGCTTTGGGAGTCTGGAATGGACATCCAGATAACATGGCTGGCCTAGAAAAGTTGTTGGATGATCATCACCTCAATGCTCATGGTTTTTGCTTGCAAGAGGACGTTAATGTTGGTGCCCATTGGATTCAAAGGTTCTTCCTCAGGCAGTGTTAGTTGTACTTCTCCAACAATTTGAGGTGTCTCTTGCACATTGTCCGTGTCTCAGCTCCATACAGTAAGGTGGGGGTCACAACTACTTGATAAACCACGAGCTTGGTTTTGGATCTGATGTCTTGTTCTTCAAACACCCATTTCATACATGAGAGAGTAGGCTCCTTCTGCATATGTGTGTGTGCGTGTGTGTGTGTATGGGGCTCACATAATTTGCTGAATGTGGGCCTGATAATACATCCACTACAGTCAGGGGCACTACACATAACTTCAGGCTTGACTCTAGTCCACTTATTAGGCACATAAATACATTTAGGCACATAAATGCAATTCTATTTCACCTTCAGGTCCCTGAAAAACAGTTAATGCAAAAGGTAGGAGCTTCTCCATCTCAGTGCTTTGTTGTAACTCAATCTTAGATGATAGCGGGTGCATCTACACAAGATGCTTTACTGCGCATTAGACTAATCTAATGCGCAGTAGAGCATCACCGTCTGCATGTGCATGTCAAGTACTGCATATTAAATTAGTCTTATGCGCAGTTTGCTAGTACCAATACATACAGGTACTAGAATAATGGCAGAATTAGCTAATGATGTGGAACACGCATGTAGACCCTGATCAGGAAAAATGTGCTCCCAGTCACCCCAGGGAGCAGGGAGTCACTGCTGCCTAACTAAGCACCAATCTCCGCAGGGTGGGGGACAGATGTCCTGGCTGCAGGGCAGTGGTCTCCCAGCCATGTGGAGATCAGGACCCACCCCAGTCTCTTGTGGCTGGAAGGTAGCTGCCATGCAACTGGGATAGCTCTCCCCTGGCTGAGATCAGGACAGCCCCCCCATGCCCCTGCCAGCCTAGGGCTGGCACCCAGGGGAGCTTGGAGCTCCCCCTGGCTGCTGCAGGGGGGGCAGAGCAGGGCAGGAGCCACCCTAGACTAAACTGCTCCCATCAGGAGCAAATTTGCTCCTGACGGATACACATTCAGATACATGCCTGGAAATGCTTTAATGAGCTTTAATTAATTGCACATGTAGGCACATCCAGAAAGTTACAAATGTAGATGCATTAATAGATTCTCAGGACTCAAGCTGGGTGGAACAGAATCACATTTAGGTGCCTAAGTCCACTTGGATGCCCAATAAGGGTAACCAGATCTGGCCTCTGACGTGTAGTCAAACTGACTGTCAGAGGACTACCACTAGAGTAATGTATTATGTGACACAGATAATGAATGCAAAGCTGTGCACTGCATAGGCGCGGGTGTTTTACAAGTCTTTCCTTAATGGAGGATTCATGCTCCCGCTGCAGTGTATTTTCCAGCTCATTGGAGGTTTAATATTCTAACTAGTTATGGCACTATCTGCAAGTTCACTGCTTTGCCCTATATAGTTTAGTTTGGTACAAACACATCCATACATGTTTAAAAAGAGCTGAGTACAGCCTGGGTGTTACACCCATCTAATTCTTAGCCTCACACTCAGATCAGGGGCCAACAGCAGAAAACACCAGCTCCGTGTCTGGTGAGAGTGAGTTGCAGAGATGGCTCCTGGGGCAAAAGTTGTGTTGGGGTCGGTTCCCGTCCTTCTCTGGTCTGTTTGTATGCTGCTCAGTTCCTCTGACTAGCAGGGGCTGCTGGAACTCAAAGTTTAGATCCAGTTTTCCTGTGTTCAAAGCCACTGAGAGCCAGGTTTTGGCTGGGGCCTCATGTCTAAATGCAAAAAAAAAGACCAGCACAATGAAGTCCAGCTCACCAGAACATTATACAAACTGGAATCATTAACAGTTTCTCAGAATACCCCAGGGCGCTGGTTCATTGGCTCAGCTGGAGGCCAGGTCTCAGTTCCTTGGAGACTCGCTGTGAAGTGAACAGTGTTTCAATCTGCGGTAGCCGAATAGGACAGCCTGTGAGGGAATGTGATCAGCTGTTGGTTTTGCCTCAAAGGGAGTTAGCTGAAGCATAATTTTCCAAAAATGTGCTTCTTGCAGCAGAGATAAACATTTATTTTTCAGTGTAAAGGTCAGGTTTTGCAATGGCTGCTTACTCATACCGTCACTTCCCTCCCACCTTCCTCTTACTAAACACACCCAGCAATAGCTTCCAGGCACAACTCTCTGCACCCCTCAATGTCCAGGCAGAATCAAAGGGAAGATGGAGTCAGGGGAAAACAGCAGGATTTATCCTTTCACACCCCAGCTCCTTTCTTCCAGACCCAGCACTATATTGTGTGCTCTGTCTCTACAGGCCTGCAGCCTATTTGTAATCATCTTAGCCCTACCTCCTCCTCTATGCCTTCTTCTTTCTCACCAGGTTACCTCCTTTTCTGGCTTTTCTGGTGTGAACTCAGTTTGGTTTCATCCTTTTGGCTCTTTCCTATATCCTAGCATAGTCAGTCTTGCCCAGGTTACCCCCACCTTCCACCTGCATGTTCCTCATCCAATAGGTCACTACTCTCTGCTTCAGTTAGGCCCTCTTCCTCCTCCATTCACCTCCAAGCCCTTTCCAGACATCTCTCGTTGCCCTCCTCACCTTCCCAAATCAACACAGTGGCTGTGACTAAACTAAGGAGAAAAGCCAGGCTCATCTATATACCACCAGCTCTCAGCAGGTCTGTGCCTCATTGCATGTGGAAGTGACTTCTGCTTGGCTGAACAATGGCAGCTTGGTCAGAGTCAAGGGAGCAGCAGCCTGCATGAAAATGGGGCCCCAGAGCCTCTTGCCCCAAGCCTAAGACTCACAAAAGCTGTGGAACAGACATTGTGTGAATAATCGATGCTATGGGACAGGTGGTTGGCAAACAGCCTTGAATTCCAGAATATGCCACATCAAACTGTCCAGGAAACCTCTGCAACCTGTGCTGGTTTCCAGGAGATAGCTGGTCCCACTCCTTGGCATCCATGCAAGCCATTAAATGTGAAGCTGGAGGTGGATTTGTGGCGATTTTGTGTAAGAAGAGACAGTGCAGCAGCCAGAGGGACAGGGCCAGCTGGGAAAAATCGGCTTAGATGCACTGGCTTCAGGGCAGCTATACTGATCTTCTCCAGGTACAGGTTGGATTGACAGAAAGAGATGGAGGAATCGAGACAACCAAGACCTATGTAGACTACCTCCAATTCAGTAGTAAGGTTGATGAAGAATGGTCAGGAACTGCCTTTTCACCTTACCCCTGCAGATGGGTAGAGGAGGACACTGATGAAAGAAAGGTGCCTGGTGCCATGAGTTTAGAAGAAGGGGGAGTTCTGCCGGCAGTGAGTCTGCCAAACTCTGCAGAAGAGAATCCAGCTACACTCACCCCTTCCTGCCATCTCTCTTCCCTACAGGTCTAACACAGGCCTGGATCACTTTATGATAACCAAGTGGAGAAGGGAATGTATAAATGATGATAAGAGGAACCCAAACACATGCTTCAGGACATGATATGATTGACCACTGGTTCAAAGGAGGAATTCTCCCCAACCTCATTCAGCATTGCACAATTGGTCAGATGCATGCTGGGTGGCTTTCACATACCTCAGACACATCAAATAATGGCTCCTGCCACAGGCCAAATACCAGAGTAGTACACTAAGGTACCTCATATTTCCTCATTCCATTTCTGCAGTTAAAGTTTCATCCTCACCGGGAGCAGGGAACTGATTTTGTGCAGGGAAGAGCTAACACACAGCTCTACAGAGCCATTATATCATTACAAATACATGAAATCAATAAAGTGTTGTGTTTGCTAGGTGCATGGGGCTCCAAACCAGAGGGTGGGGGTACAACTGTTAATGGTTTGCACACAGCAGGGAACCTGAGAGCAGAGCATTTATACCAAAGCAATAATGTGGCTTTGCATTTTGAGTCATCCTGTCTGGGTGAAATTCACACCTTTGCAGAGAGCAATTATAAAACCAGTTGCTTATTTCAGTTTTCAAAAGAAGCTTCACTTGGAAGCGAAGATAGAATAAAACTTTCCAAAAGTGCCTATGTGACTTAGACAGACAAGGTTCCTTGGGTGAATTTGATATCTTTTATTAGACCAACCCAAATGGTTGGAGAATAGTTATTAAGCAAGCTTTCAGGTTCAAAAACCCTTCGTCAGGCTAAGGAAGTTTCAGCAGTTGGTGTGTGCTCTTCCTGGATGGAATGAAAAGTAAAGAAGCCAGAGGCTGGGCTGGGGAGTCAGTGTGACTTAGAAGCATAAGTTCAATTTTCAAAAGTGACTTTAGGCACTTGAGCACTTTGGAAAATGTCACCTGGTTTTGCGTAGCAAATGCTTCATGATAGAAGGGTACCAGGAAGAAGTCTGAAGGCCTTTCACCCCTGGGATTACAATTTGATTTCAGTTGGCACCTGCAGAACCAATACTAGGAAAAAATAAAATGTGGCTGTGAAATTTTGTAGAATCCCTGACTGGAAAATGGCAATCAGCAGGATGGTCTCCAGAGAGCGTTAACATGCACAGCTTAAAGTTAGTGGGACTTCCATACTTCCTAGAAGCAGGGGATGTGGCAGCTGGAGCAGGAAGCCAGTTTGGAAAGCATCACTAACCTTCCTGCTGTGTAAACAGCAGAAAAATTAATCAGCCTATGTGTTTCCTCCCAACATCCTCCTAAGGCAGTAGAACACATGACATTGAGGAGTTCCTTTGTATTTACACCATGGAGCTCCAAGCTTCATTTTGCCCACCTGAGGCTTGTACCTTTAACTATATCCATTCCCACTGAAAGGCTGTTTTTCCTCATTTGTACCCAGCTCCACAGTAGCACAACCAGCTTCCTCTCAGGCATAGAAATGAGACAAAGATATGACTTTTTGACAAGGTAACTAGAAAGAATCAGGCATAGAATTCGCAGCCTGGCCCAGCGGTAGGATTTTGCGATAAGAGATTCAGAAATAACTAGTTGCTTAGGGGCTGCCGCTATATCTAGAGTAGCCATCATAGAGGACAGTCCGGACTGATATGAAACCCGACGCCTTTTCTCTCCTAGAGAAAAATAGAGGACATAAAGGCATCGGATTTCATATGAACAGAGGACAGAGTAGCAGAAAACTGGAATGTCCTCTATGATGGCCACCCTAGTTGTATCCCTCTTGAAGGAACCCAGTTCTCAGAGGGTGGATGCTAAGTGCTTTTGGCAATCCAGGCCCCTTTAAGATGGCTGGAACTGAGCTTCTGGAATCATTAGACCATTTTAATAAAATCCCAGTGTAATCAGTGAACACAGAACCACTCACTGATATAGTAAGACCATGTAGGGCAGCAGACTCTCTTCCACTTACACCTTCCTTAGTCAATGTATTCATGGGCCGTAGCATGGGAAGGAGGAAGAGAATGTTTTAGAATTGTTACATTATTTTTGCAGGGGATTTTAAGCAAACTCTCAAAAAACTGAAACCAAAACTTAAACATTCACTGTTGTTTGGAATCTTGCAACTGGGACTGTCCAAAAAAGTACAAAAAACAAATCAGTGCTGAAAAAACCTAACTTCAGAAAGTGAGCTTACTAGTGTGGATGTTGCTTTCACTTCTCTTTGTAATGGGAAGAATGTGTCTCTTTGGAACTGAAGAAGAGATGTAGATATTGTGGTCTAAAAAAATAATTCATTTAAGTGGGAGTTTCTTCTTGGGATACAACAATAATGGCCCTACTGAATAATAATAATATGGGAAGTGCAGTGTAACCTAGCAGTCGTGTGCTGGAATTCAACATGGTGTTGTAAGGGCTTTAGTCATTTCTGCCAAGCTCAGAGAAGGAAAATATTCCATGGGAGGCAAAATGATGTCATTCCATCATTGCACACTGTTCTCAGAAGCCTGAGAAAGGTAGGATGAGCCAGGTCCAGCTCCTGTTGAGGTCAGTGAAGCAATTCCCATGTACTGAGGAAGAACTGGATGCTCCTTCTATTTCCTGCTCAGCCTTGTGTTCACCGCATCAGTGCTGGGTCCCAGGGAGATTAGGGTTGAGCATGCCTTGTTCACCTGAGTCCACTAAAAACACTCTCAGACTCTTTGAGTGGCCTCACCGGTGAAGACCCAGGTCTGGAGTGCATCATCAGACTAGGGAAGGCGGGGTGTGGCAAGCTCCATGCTCCTCATGACCTCCTGCATCACAGGCCAAACTCGTGGAGGTGCCTGTTATTGAGGTTACCGTGACAAGACTGGGCCCACAACCCTATTGCTCCTGGGTGTCATTTACTAGCTGGCCTCCTCAGGCAGCAGTCAGGGCATTGTGTGCAAGGCAAAGATACGACATCTTAGGGAGAGATGGTATGACTTCCTTGTCCATGCTTCCTCAGTCTACCTGCCCTATGGCATGACAGGCCATCATGTGCATGCTCTTGTCTGTACGCACAGCCCAGAATGCACAGCCTCAGAGGTGTCACTGGAATACAGAAGATGGAAAACTGTTGGGATTTCTGTCTGGTGTATTTTGAAAGCAAGATGGACTCTCCATTTAAGAACTTCAAAAGACCCAAATTCTCATACGCCACTCGTCTAGGACAGGACAGTCCCTGCAACAGAGATTCCTGGCGCACATCTACGCAGCCTCCACGGCACTCTTGAGACTTCTCTCAGGCCCCAGATGACAGGAACAAGGGCCAGGTTCAGCTTCAGGTGTTTTACATTGCTTTTCAAATTTAGTTCAAGTCCCCACTTGGAAACCTGGGGAAACAAATTTTAACTGGTGTTCTAATGTGGATAGACTTCCCCACTCACAAGCAAATGTTAAACTAAAACAGAGTTAATTAAGGGTGGAAATGGGAGCAGGCATATGCCTCAGAGAAAACTTAACTATTAACCCTTATATATAGGTCAAACTAGTTCACAGTCCCAGTCAGCAGCAAACCAGCTCAGGGCACAACCACCTAGTTGAGAAGGGAGTCTCACCCAGGGCTGCTGTCCAGGTGCTCTGCCAACTACCCCAGCCAAAATGCCAAGTGCTGGGTAGCATGACCCACACCGGAAGCCCTGTTGCTCCTTGCTGCTAGGGTCTTGCCTCTCTGCTCTGGTGGCTCTACCACCTACACCAGCCAAAGTAGCAAGTGCTAGGTAGGAAGGTCCGCATTGCAGTTGCTGCTGCTCTGTTGCTGGGAGTGCTGCTAGGGTCCAACGCTAGGGAACACTGCACTGGCCACCACCTCTAGGGTTCCCTGCCACGCTTCTGCAGGTCTCCACCCCTCTCTTTACCATCAGGAGTCTCCACTGCTCTATATTAGTAGTAGATTCAACAATTTTTTCACCTTTGTCTGCTAAAGTAAATCACCAAGACACACTATAAAGTTGCATATACATAAATGCTTTTAGCTGATTGAACATATCCAAAGAGGAACTCCTACCTGGAATCTATCCACTCTTCCAATACTTATACATGTACACTCTCCTAAAACCGAGAGCCACCATACTGCAAACCTCTGCATAGCCTATATGAGGATTGATCTTTTAGTGGCCTTTGAATAACTTGGCTTGGACAACATTTATATGCCCATAAACTTCACAATTTGAAGTGGGGAGGGGCAGAGTATCAGACACAAAATCTGATCCACCTGCCCTTTGCAACTGCATGCTTTTCCTCAAACAGCATAACCCATGCCCTCAAAGAGTGAAAACAGGTGCAAGCAGCCCCTCAAGCCTGCATAGTCATGAGGGTATGCAGATAAGAAACACACAAAGGTGTCATTATAGAAGAGACCTGTAATCAAATATGCAGAACATAACCAGGGTTACAGAAGGCAAAATGAAATCTCTAAGAACCTCAAAACACTTAACTTTTTGTATGACATTCATCTGGGATAGGACAGCCTCTGCAACAGATTCCTGGTGCATGTCTACACTGCTTCCACAGCAGTTTTGAGACAACTGCTGAAAACTAAGACCTGCCCCCTGTTCTCACTTTGCCTTCCCCAAACATAGACAAGATGAAGAGAGAACCATCTGGGAATACCCCTTGCCACTGCACTCAAGATCCTGGTGTACTTGAGAGTGGCAGGTGGGTATCCTTACTACCTTTGTATTAGATCTGAAACACACAGAGTGGGAAAGGATGGATGAGGCTAAGATTTCAGTAGCAGTGCAGACAGGTCTGTAGGTCATAAAACTGAGAGGGCCCATCAGGATTGCCAACCTATATAATAGGTGGCAGGACCTCCCTGCATTATTTTCTGTTGTAACAGAGAATTTATATAAAAAAGAAAAAATTGATCTTCATTTCCAAAAATTGCCAATGATGGGGAACGTACCACAACCCTTAGTCATTCCAGTGGTTAATTACCTCCATGGCTAAGAACTTACATCTTCCTTCTAGTCTGAAATTGCCCGGTGTTCGTTCCCAGCCACTGGTTTTCGTTGTATATTTTTTTCTGCCAGATAACAATTGAGCTGGGCTGTCTTGGGGTAGAAATAAATGATCTCTGGACTCAAAAACAGACCCGATTTCCACATAAATAAAAGTTAATAGGAATAAATTGGGTGTTACTGTGTCTGACAGCAACTCCCCAGCTCTGCTCAGATCACGTTAAGAAAATCTCTGAGACAAGAGCAGTCCTCATAACTAAGCTAAATTAAGTCATCCAGACTGATTAAATATTTACTTATTTTGCTTTTATCCAAGGGAATGTCACATCACTGTCAGTCATTAGGACATAAAAAGACTTTTTCCAAGACAGATTCATTTTGAGAAAGTCCTTGTTGGGTTGAAATTTTGATCATAGTTTAATACTGCCTAGAGTAAACACTGCCTATCTAGGAAATGTTAACTTAATCTAGATGTTTTCAGTTGACAGGAAACTACCAAGTAGTTCAGTTTTTTTCCTTAAAAAAATAATAAAGCATTTTCTGTAGTTCATTATTCACACCCCCTGATTTCCCTTCTAATTTCAGTCCATTTGGTTTTCTTTCCCAGGGTGAAGGTGACCCTGCAATGCTGGGAACCTAGACCCAGCATTCAGAGGGTGAAGCATTGGCAAGTGCTATTGGAGTCCCCTAGGGGGTGAAACACACACAGGAGGCTCAAAAAGCAAACCAGAGGAAAGTCAGAAGAGATTTCTTTTGTGATAATTTCCACAGCTTGTACTATGTGAGTCTGGTCACATTACCTGCAAAACACCCTTCCAAGGAGGCCTCTGGAGTACAGTATGCCACTCAGCTCAGAACAGTGTTAGGCCTGATTCATGATTTTGTAGCAGAGAGGACACAGGCTCCAAAGCCAATTCAGTTGAACATTTCGGTTTTCAACTGGAAAATTTGTAACCCCAGGGGAGGTGCAAAAAACATGTGACTTTTACTCTCAGCAGTGTCTATTTAAATAGGCTTTGTAGATCATCCCATATCTTTGAATGTTACTGTCCTTTGAACGTAGCAGTTTCAGATGGTAGCATAATTAACTGTGCAAGTAAATCGGTGTTAATAAATGCCCCAGGCACAGAGTGCTCTACATGTATAGTAGTGTGCTTAAGAGAATTCAATTTCCATTTCTTAAGTGAGGCAATGAAGGGAAATTCCAAAGCAAATCAAACCTGTCTTTCTTTTAACTTCAAAGGTAATTGTATGTCTCTGCCATCACAGCGATACATGCACATGGCAAGTAACATCATATATTAAACTCTTCTGATGAGATTTTGACCAATAAAACTCAGGGTCTTAATATGAAAATTATCAAGACTCTCTAAAAGCCTAGTTCCTCATTGACTCAGAGAACAGGAAAGCTAAGTGCCAAAAGGAAGTAATAGCAACAGTTGTCATGGCATTTGCTAATTCTGCTTTATTTGGAATCAGAGTTCCTTTGTGTACACAGAGCCATGCATTATTTTGAAACTTTCTGGAACAGATCTTAGGAAATGTGTTGAGGGGGTTTATGTGAAGTAAACTGCTTCTCAGACATGCACTGAAATATTAATACCAATAGCATTTGTCTGCCTAGGAATATATATATGGCCCACATCACTGTAGTATGAAAGCCCCTCATAAGCAGTGAATTTATCCTCACAACATTCCCATAAAGTGGGATTATCATCTCTCTTTTACAGATGTATAATTGAGGCATGGCAAGATTAAAGAACATGCCCTGAGCCACCCATGGAGCTTGTGGCAGACCTGAAGACAGTCCAAGGAAGGTCTTCAGGGCTTTAATCACTGGCCCTCCAAAACCAAACTTCAGCTTGATTCTACAACCTTCTACCCACACAAGCAATACTCACTTTCAGGCAGTCTTCCCACCGTTAATGGCACTGTGTGTATAAATAAAGATTACTCACTTAAATAAAGGGTTTTCTTGGGCCTTAAGATGTTATGGACTTGCACTATCTGCCTGTCTATTTCTGTGAGCATCTGCACTGCATAAGTCATCAGGATCTCAAGGCAAAAGTCTTGGGCATGTCTTCACTGATGCTGTTAGCACCCAACAGCCAGTCAGCTCTGCCCACAGTGCAGTCACACTGAGTTACCATGTTGAGTTAGCAGCACTTACGCATGGGTGCCAGTAAGACTCTAGAGGCAAATTCAAATGAGCATGCACGTTCGACTTGCAATACCTGAAAGCTGTTTGAGGTGCTACAAACTGCATACAGTGTATGTGTAATCCATTCGCAGCGCTGCTAATATGCAGCATGGCAAAATTTGACACCAGAAGGTGTAAAAAAAAAATGTTAAAAAAAGTGGCGTGGCACATGCGCCAGAGCATGCACCAGAGCAACTGAACAGAGCATATCTATGGCTGCTGTGTCCCCCTGCTGCTCCAGCATGCTGTCAGGCACGCTGAAGCAAATAAGAGTGGAGCAAGTCTCTCAGCAGCCTGCTCTGAAACCTGCCTGGCACTCAGGGCCTGTCCTGGGTCCAGACAGGCACCCAGGGCCAGCTGGGTTGCCATGCAGCTGGGCACAGGGGCCAGCCATGCCCATGCCCCAGAGGCTGACCCACCCAGGCCTCAGCTGCAGGCCACCCACAGTGACAGGAGACCCCTGAGGCCATGGTGGAGACCATGGGTGACCACGGTGAGGCAGGTGGGGGGACTCAGTCAGAAAACCCTGCCCAGGCCTGGTATTGGGGACCCAGCAGGAGGCCTGATGAGGTGGCTGACCTCCTGGTCATTTGGGGCCAGGAGGTCACACAGAGGGGCCAGCACAACAAGCACATGTACTGGGAGATAGCTGCCCAGATTGTGGAGTGGAGGCACCGTAAGACCTTGCAGAAGTTGCAGACAAAGGCAAAACGTAGAGGTGGCAGCTTCATGCCTTCCATGATGCCAAGTGGTGCTCAGAGGCAGGGCAAGACACCATGCCCCACTATGAGGAGCTGGCCCACATCCTAGGGCCCACAGCCACTGAGCCCCCAGCACTCCTTTGCCATGAGTGGAAGAGGACATCCAGTGGCAGAAAGCCCAGTGGCCTGGCCAGCAGGGTCCTCCTCCAGGCCTGATGTACCACCGCCACCAAGCCATGCCACGAGTGAGACCAGCAAGGGGTGGATACCACAGACCAAACCTGGTGCCATAGCTAGGCCCAAGGTGAACCAGGAGCAATAGGTCCCCTGCCTCCTGTAGGACAGTAGCAGGAGTGGAGAAGAGCCTAAGGAGTGACCAACACAGCGGTGGCGGCGGGAGCTCAATGGCAGTGAGGAGGGAGCTCCCACGGACCCCGCCAGCACTGGCAGTGGGGGCGGGGTGACAGCGGCGACCAGGGGTGATCAGGGACTGCCCGCAGACACGAGTGGAAACCACCCGCAGGCGCTGCCAACAGTGTTGGTGGCACCTTTGTGTAGGGGGTGCATGTGCACCCCCTACACATTGCCTCTGCTGGTGGTGTCATAGTCTGGCTCCCACATGCTGCTGCCAGATGGGGTGCAACACTGTTCCTGCAACACTGTTCCTGGCTGGCCGGCTCTGCTGTGGCTGTCGCTAGAGGAACTGTGAGACACAGCAAGCTTCCTCCATCCACTGGATCTCAAAGACTTCTTCACAGGACTCAGGCACATTATGCAGGTGCTGCAGTGCTGCCTCCAAACAGCTGACTCTGGCCCCAGACCAGGGCAACTGGACACAGCGGTGCTGCTGTCCATCCATGGCCTGCTGACAACTGGCCAAGAGGTGCAGGAGGCTCTGCTGAAGCACCCATACCACAGTTTAGGAAGCTGCATGGTTCCCGTTCAGGTCCAGCAGACATGCAGCCATGGGGCTGCAGATCCAAGGGAGTGGATACTATCATACGTGGCAGCAGGTCCTAGCCAGATGGTAGTCCTTGCAGCCAGACTGCTGCAGTAGCTCCAGGGTGAAGGGGCTGCTCTAGGTCAGGGCTGTTGTGGCAGTCCAGCTGGCACAGAGGGCTAGAGTCCCCAGACACCAACTGCCTGAGAAGCTCCTGGAGGCAAGTAACCATCAGCTTCTCACCAGGGCAACTTTTTATACTGCTGGGGCCAGCACAGGCACTATTCCTGGGCAGTTGTTACTCTAAGCCACGGGTGGGCAAAATTTGGCCTGTGGGCCAGATGCAGCCCGCCAGGCCATTCTATCCAGCCTGCGGGGACCCTAAAACATGTAGAAAATGAATATTTAGCTGTCCCTGGCTGCCTGTCATGCAGCCCTCGATGGCTTGCCAAAACTCAGTAAGCAGCCCTCTGCTCTAAGCCCATCACTTCTGGTTGGGCTGTAGCTAGCTTATTCAAACTGAAATAGTTTTGTGGTTTCTGCTTCACAAATAACAAGAGACTGTTTCTCTTTGGAGCTGTCAGCAAATGCTTTTCAGTGAAGAACAAGCAGGGTGGCAAACGTTCTGCTTTTAGTTTATTGTTGATGTTTATTATTGTTGCACCTAGAGCACATGCACATACGCATGTGCGTATGCAATCACACACATGCACGTGCGCGCACTATTATACATACTGGTTACACACACTATATTTATATAGCAGAGGCACATTCTTCCCCCAGTAGCACTGGAAGAACCCCAATGACTTCTGTTGAGTGGGACAGGGGTTCTGAAATCCAGATTGGCCTCATTATGGTGGGCAGCAACAGCGGCAGCGGCAGGAACTCAATGGTGGTGAGGGGGGAGCTCCCGCAGACCCCGCCAGCACTGTCGGTGGCGGGGGGGGTGGCAGCAGCGACCAGGGGTGATTAGGCCCTCGATGAGATCTCCAGGCAGGATCAGAGCACTTCTGGCTTTGGGCCGTATGTTGCATAATAGGACACAGTTCCAATTACTTACAGCTGAAAGCCTCTATTTTGCACATGCTTCATGTTACATGCTGAGAACGTTTCATTAGCAATAAGGTGATGACACCAAACTCTGGGGTAAAGCATCCACACCTGACGACAGGAGGGTGATCCAGGCTGACCTTGACAGACTCAGGAAATGGGCGGATGAGAACCTGATGGTGTTGAACACCGAAAAATGCAAGGTTCTCCACCTTGGGAAGAAAAACCTGCAGCATACTTATAGGCTTGGCAGTGCTATGCTGGCTAGCATTATGAACCAAAGGGACTTGGGGGTCATGATTGACCACAAGATGAACATGAGCTTTCAATGTGATACTGCTGTTAGTAAAGCGAGCAAAACACTTGCTTGCATCCACAGATGCTTCTCAAGTAAATCCCAGGATGTCATTCTCCCCTTGTACTCGGCCTTGGTGAGGCCGCAGCTGGAGTACTGCATCCAGTTTTGGGCTCCACAATTCAAAAAGGATGTGGAGAAGCTTGAGAGAGTCCAGAGGAGAGCCACGCGCATGATCAGAGGTCAGGAAAGAAGACCTTATGATGAGAGGCTGAGAGCCATGGTACTCTTCAGCCTGGAAAAGCACAGGCTCAGGGGTGATCCGGTGGCCACCTGTAAGTTTATCAGGGGTGCTTACCAGGATCTGGGGGAACGTTTGTTCACCAGAGCGCCCCAAGGGACGACAAGGTTGAATGGTCACAAACTCCTCCATGACCGTTTCAGGCTGGACATAAGGAAGAACTTCTTTACTGTCCAAGCCCCCAAGGTTTGGAATAGACTGCTGCCAGAGGTGGTTCAAGCACCTACTCTGAACACCTTCAAAAGAATTCTGGATGCTTATCTTGCTGGGACCCTATGACCCCAGCTGACTTCCTGCCCCTGGGTTAGGGGGCTGGACTTGATCATCTTCTAGTCTCTTCCAGCCCTAATGTCTATGAAATCTATGAAGGGATGCTGGAGGGAGGCTAAGTTCCAGGGAAGTGCTCTTTACAGATCATATTGGCAGCCCAGTGTTAAATTTGGGGAAGTCCGCCTTTATTGGGCAGCTACTTGGCCTCAGCATCACATGGGACAACCCCTAGGTCGCATCCAGGCAAGCACGTACATGTGATACTTGGCGCTGCAGACCCATCTGTGGTGCCAAACAGTGCACACGAAGGCATTCCCTGCAATGCTACCTTGCAGTGTGGGGTTTTTTTTTACCTCAGGAGATCCCAGGGTCAAAAAAACCCACATAAAAAAAAATCGGGGTGGCGCATGTGGCGGCAGTGCACACTGTCCAAAACCAGAGCCTGGCCAGCCAGATCTACACTCAAGCTGCCGGCCAGGCTTCCTGCCGCAGTTGCAGCCCCAGGAGGCCCCAAGGACCCCAGGTAAGGCTGCTGGGGCCATAACAGTTGCTAGCCCCAGCCTCCCCTTCTCCACCCAGGGTAAACTGCCATGCACCAGAGCGCGCATGGCATGGGAGTTCCCTGGGGACAAGTAGCAGCAGCACAAGGTGTGCCACTGCTACTTGTCCCCGTGGAATCAAACATCCGCACTTGTCTGCATGTGCCCCAGTGTCCCACCAAAATGTGTTATCTAGGAATCGCTGAAAACCAAAAAGTTTGGCAGAGGCTGAGGTCCAACTGATCAGCATTCTGTAACACGATCTTCTGTGCAACGCTACAGCTGTTTCCAACTGGCTCTTGCAAGAGGGTCTGAAAGGCCCAAGTCCCCACATTTTCCTTACCCAGCAAATCATAATAATGAACAATCAAGGTAAACACAATATAGATTTTCAGTGTCCTGTAGGTTGCCTACTAACCAGCAGGGTTCGGTTAGTGTAGTTCAATTCACCTTCTCCTCCTCTTTCTAAGAAGTGTGTTGCAGCAAAGGAAGGGGGAAGAGCTCATGAGAGAGCAAGAGGAGGAGAGTTAGAGCCCCGCCGTCCTTCTCTGGCTGGCTGCCTTTCCCATGGAGGTGGGCAGCACGCAGCCAATCAGAGGGTCTGCGACCCCCTCACAATCATGCCCAACTGAAGATTCTCACATCATCAGACAGATTCCTACTTCCCACAATGTCCTACTGCTCACAAAGTGACGAGGGCTAGGGGCAGACATTCAAAAAGCCCAAGACTGAATTGATTCAATCTTTGCAGGTTAGTCTAACCTGCAGAGATTGAAGTGGTTTGCAAGTGAATAGACGTTCCCTTTTCATTCTGGAAAATGCAAGCATATGCCTGCAATGGCTCAGGCTAGAAGCCCAGGGGTGCTAGAGCAACCCTTCCCTTCCACTGGGAAGCTGAGCTGGGGTAGGGGCATGGCCAGGCCCAGGCAGGCCTGAGTAAGATTGAGGACGGGTTTAAACCCCAACCTTGGTCTACAGCAGGGGTGGGCAAAATGTGGCCTGTGGGCCAGATGTGGCCTGCCAGGCCATTCTGTCTGGCCTGCAGGGCCCCTAAAAATTTTAGAAAATTAATATTTATCTGCCCTGGGCTGCCTGTCATGCGGCCCTCGATGGCTTGCCAAAATTCAGTAAGCGGCCCTCCACCCAAAATAATTGCCCGCCCCTGGTCTGCAGGGTTTGGAGGGTGGGGGAAGAGGGAGCATGGCCAGACTGCCCTGGCAGGGACGGAGGAGGAAGGGAGAGCTCTGCCTGCCCCAGTGGCTCCCTGACAGCCAGGAGCAACCCCAGCACAAAGTGCTGCTCGGCCCCAGAGGGGGACTCCCATCCTCCCTCTCCCTTACTGCTGAAGGTGGAAAAAGGGGCTCTGTTCAGTGCTGGTGGGGGCTCTTCCCCCTTGTCCTCCTCCCCCCACTTCCCACTGCCATGGGGTGGGGAGGGGGGGCTCTGTGTGGCACTGCCTGGCCCAGCTTGACCCAGCTCGACCCAGCTGGGGCATAGGGAGTGGCTGTAACTGAGCCACAGCTGCCCCCACAGCCCGGCCCAGCCAGGCTGGGCTGCGCTCGCTGATGGGGCTCAGCATCCCTATTAATGAGCTGCACCCACCAGGGGTAGCCTTGCCCCGGCAGCCTGGCCCAGCCCCGCCATATGGCTGGCGGGGC
>NW_005841994.1:3013234-3016862 GCF_000455745.1 Alligator sinensis
TCCCTCCAGTGCGGCACAGAGCCCCCCGCACCATGCGGCGGAGGAGGAGGAGGAGGGAGAAGAGTCCCCCCCAGCACAGAACAGAGCCCCAGCATGGCCCTGTTAAGGTGAAGGTGGCATGGAGAAGGGTTAATTTCTCCCTCCATCCCTTCTGCCCTGCAGCCAGGGTCTGCCAGCCCTTGGGACCACTGCCATAGCCCCCATCCCTCTGCTCCCTGGCAGACAGGCAGAGGGGAAGGAGGGAAGAATTAACCCCTTCCTGCCCATTTTGCCTTAATGGGGCCATGCCAGCTGGCGTCTTGCTACGCCCCGTCCCTGCTTGGGATAGAGAGCAGAGGGGCGGGACCAGCCCTGCTCTGGAGCAGAAAGCCCAGCCCAGCCTAGAGATCATGCTGGGATGCTGGAAGACTCTGGTTTAACTTAAACCAGGAAGCGGTCTGGAACAGACATTGCATAAACTGGTTTGAACTTAGTCAGTTAAGTCTGATACTACAATCAGCCAGGCTTATCTCAAACCAGTTTCGGGCATTTTGAAATGGGTTTATGTACACTGAATGTCTGTTCTGTTACAGTTTTAAACCAGTTTCTGATCACTTAAACTGGTTTATGTGTAATGACTGTCTCTAGCCTATGAGAATTACAGACGCACTGTATTACCATATGAAGTCATCTTAAGTTTGGCAGATTTGGTGTCACTCAGGCACACCTGTTAAATATGTGCACATATCTAAACTGTATTCTACTTATAGTAAAACAAATTGGTGTACCATGCCCAAAATGGAGTTTTTGAAAGTTCCAAAGTCAAACTTTGGGGGAAAAATTCACTTTGAGTTTTTCCAAGATGTTTTATTCAACATGAAATGAAACACATTTCATTTTCAGGTATTTAACTCTTTTTTTAAAAAATTAGATACATTTTGAAACAAAACAAAAGAACCCACCTTTTTTGAAATGTAAAGTCAAAACATTTTATTTTAAAATGTCAAGTACAAAACATTTCAACATTTGTGAAAGGAAACCTTTAGCATTGCTTAAAATTCCACCCCTCTGTTTTTTGGCCGAAATGATTTGCTAAATTCAACCCATATTTAGGAGTAGGTTTGGTCCCCCTGAAACAACAGCAAATGTACTGTAGGCCAAAAAAATGATGCCTGTCTCTAAAAAATGACACTTCTAAAAACCTTATTCTCTCATCTCTACTCTTGTGGGTTAATATCAAATGGTGGCATAAAGCACTTAGAATGTGAATTTTTTTCTGGTGGAGCTACTTTATCTCCAGTACTTCAAAAAATAATTCTATTCACTAGGAAATAACCCATTAAGGCTTTTACAGCCAAGACAGACTTTTCAGCCAAATTTTAGTCACTTGGGAGACAGCCCTTCTCCATTTGAAGATGCTAGTAGCTGGGCTTGAAATATTATTTATTAAAGTTGTTGCTGCCACTTTGCAAGGCTGTTGTCAGCTGAAGAGATGATGAAGTCTGAAGTTACAGAAACAAAGTGCTTCTGCTTTCATTTAACACTCAGAAACTCTATCCCTGGGAGCTGTTTGACATACTAGGCTTCTGGCCTCACATGCATCAGCTTTGGCAGTGCTGTGCAGTGATCACACTGAATTAGGCGCTGGATCAAGCTTGCTGAGGAAGATCCTTGCCTTGGGAAATGGACTAAGTGGGTTTATATGAACTCCTTCTGCCATCCCTAATAGAGGTCTGGTGACAGTAACTTAGCAGTTTCTGAGTGCAAGGAGCTGCTAGTTGAGTCATTTGCAGATAATCGCCATGTGCCCTCTCTCTCAGGATCTGATGCTCTGCCCAACATCTGCAGCTTCTCTGCTGTAGGAGAACAAAGAGCCCCTAGAGGTAGTGTCAATGGCCATGAGGAGGATTGTCCCAGTCGGGGAGATGAAACAGTGGCTTACAGCTGGCATGCCAGCTCTGAGTGGTAGGAAAAAGGAAAGCAGCCAGTGAAAATGGGTCGTGACCAGACTACCCTGCTGCCTTGGTCATGCCTAGCTACTGTACTAACTGTTGGGTGATTGGTAACAGGTGTCATTTAGGCTTGAAAATGGAAAGTGGAAGACAACCAGCATGTTGGATTCTGCTACTCAGAAAATACAGTGAACTCATCCTTGCCACCTTGCTTTCCCACATTAGTCTCAGTAACCCTCTCCTGGGGACCTCTTTTCCTCTGGTGCTAAGGCTTTCCTTGGGGGAGAAGGGGGCAGAAGAGCAGAGTGGGAGGCAGTGGGGCAGGAGAGAAGGGCATGGACAGTATAGGGAGCAACAAGATGGAGGTGGTCGGCTGCCCAGCAGGCCTCACAATGCTCATTAGGCCCACTCGCCCCTGAGACGGCTCAGCTTCATCTCCTGCTTTGATGGGTTTTGGGGGTCTTTTGCCTACACTATTTTCCTCTGGAGGCTATATCATAGAGTCCTAGAAAAGTAGGTCTGGAAGAAATTATCTAGTCCAACACCCTGCCTGAGCCAGGATCAGCCCTGTCCACAGCATCCATAATCTAAACTCTGCAGAAGATTGCTTTACGGGGCTTTGGAGATCCCAGCAAGCCCAATCAGGGGCTCAAGTCCCCCTATATTTGATTGCTGAGTGGCTCAAAAGCCAGATGTGCATGCTGAGGTGAATGAGCTCCCATGGGCCAGTGAGACGGGAGAGTAGCTGTGCTCTGCACAGCACCTTAAGGCTCTCAGAGACTGCTGACATGTCCTCCCTGTATCATTTCCCCAAAGGCTCCATACTGTTGCCAGTCACACACATCCTTCCCAAACAACTTCAAGACACATTTGGGTGCTTATCTTGCTGGGATCCTATGATCCCTGCTGATTTCCTGCCCCTGGGGCAGGGGGCTGGACTCGATGATCCTCTGGGCTCCCTGCCAGCCCTAATGTCTATGAAATCTATGAACTCTCCTAAGGTCAGGGTGGGCAGGCCATCCCCTACTCCTTTAGCAAGGTGGAACTCCCTTTGGTTGGGACTCAGCAGATGGGGTCTCTTGATGTGTGGACTGTGATCCCTTTACTCCTTTCCCCTCCTCATGCATACCTTTTGTGCCCTCTCTCTCCCCTAAGCACCCAGAACTGTAACAGCTGCCCAAGGCACAAGTCACGGGTGCTTTAGTGGCATTGTTTTTGGGCAATACTCTTTAATGCTGGCTCTGCCTGGCTGTCCTCTTTGTGTGAATCTACAAGCTGACAGAAAGCTGGCTCCCTACCCCCACCATAAGCAGTTAATTCAACACAGACACTTGTGGTTACTACACCATCATCTTCAGATTCAGGCACTCAAACAGATTGTGTAATTAGCTGGAAGGAGTCTCCAGGGGCAGCAAGCCTTGAATGGAGCCAGATCTCCTTAGGCAGGGGTCACAGCTTCTCCTACGGTAACTGCTGTTCCTCTGGTCCCTTTGCTCAAATAATAGAGACCTAGGCTTTTCCAGCAGGGGAAAGTTCAAGGTCTAGTCCTTCTATTGCCATGAATATCTGACTGACCAGAGAGTGACCACAGTGTACCGAGATAAATCCAGGGCAGCCTACAGGCCAAAAGGGGGGCACATAAAAAGTGGAAACAGGGAGAGATTACCAAAGAGGAGTATACCTCCTCTGCTCGCACG
>NW_005841994.1:3018475-3032941 GCF_000455745.1 Alligator sinensis
TTCCTGCCTATGCAGGGGGTCAGACTCGATGATCTATTGAGGTCCCTTCCGACCCTAACATCTATGAATCTATGAATCTATGAAGATCATAACACAATAGTACAGGCCCTGCTTTAAAAGCACGGTCTGGGAAAGCAAAGGGCCAGCTCTTCACGGTATGGCCCAGAGCCGTCAAACAGTGTGGCTTGTGTGAAGTTGTTTGGCTCACAACCTGTACCAGTCATTTGCCAGGGAGCATTGGATGTCAGAACAGAGGTCAGTGGTACAGAGGGGCTTGTCGGGACCTGCTGCTCACCACTTCTGCACACAACCCATTGCTGTATATGGCAGTGAGCACTGAGGAAAAGCACAGGAAAGAGATCAATCAGTAGCAGGCAAGTTTGAACAGGCCCTTGCTCAGCAAGATAAAGAGTGGCAGCCAGTGAACTTCTCTGGAAGGAAAAAGTGAGCAGATGTCAAAGAGGGATGGGCAGTGGTGCTGCAGTGCAGGGAGGGGCAGCACCCAGAGCTTTCAGAAAAGGCCCCCTGGGAGCCAAGTCACAGGACTGGGTGCAAGTCCCAGAGCAGAGCTGTCAGGGCAAGAAGCCAGCCCCAGTTATCAAATGTGAACTGGCAGGACAGAGCAGCTATATTTAGCGTCAGATTTTAGTTAAAAGATTTTAAGACCAGAAGCCGTAATGCTTGCTTCATGCAAAGACATGCTTTTGTCTGTCCCATTTTCCTCTCCACTCTCAAGCATCATCTGGACCTATGGCAGAGCCCTCCAAAGAGTTCAGGATCTCACTTCTGTGAATCAGGGAGTTTCTCTCTAACTCTTGCCAATGCCACTTTCTGCATCAGCTGATTCCTCACCTAAAAGGGACCTTTTTGCCCCTATGTTTTCTGTGAGTTCCTTCTTTGTCTCTCAGGTTCACTGAATTCAAGGCCCAGTGCTAATACCTGACCAGTGAGTTCTCTGTGTAACAGAGAGGTCCGGGAGGTCAGTCAGCCCTATTCTGAGGACCCAGCTGCAGGTCGTTTGAATGGGCAGGGAGTGTCCTGCTAGGGGCTTTATAAAGCTCCCAGAAGAATAAAGAAAATGAGGAAACAAGTTGTATACATAACTGTCTATTATAAGAAGGGGGCCAGGCTGCTGTGCTAGAAACCAGAGCCACAGGGCTCCTCCTCAAGTGCCCAAGACAGGACAGAGGGATTTTGGTTGTTTATGCTTGTTTGTGGCCTACAGACAGTGTTCTTTGAGAGGACGAGCTGAGAAGCTCCACAAGGAGTAAAACCCTGCTGGCAGGTAATCCATTTACAGTCTCGTTTGGAGATTTTCCATTCTCCAGTGCCTGCAGAGCAGTTGGAAAAAACTGGTTTTCCCCAGGATGCGGTTACACTTGGGCTCTCCCCAGATAAGATTTGTTCAGGTGCTTCTTCTTCTTTCATATGGCTTTAGGAGCAAGAACCATTGGTGACAGGCCCCCCCTCCACTCCCCCCAACCACTGACAGCATCGTGGCTGCCTGCGGAGGCTCCCCCCTTGCTGCTGCCACACTCCCGCCACTGACAACACTGCTGCTGCCGTGCCCCCCGCACCCTCCAGGGGCACGCGGCATTCATGGCAAGAGCTATAGTCACAGTTTTAATTGCAAATTCTCTACCCAGAACAATGCCCTGCTGGATACTAGTGTAACTTCAGGATGTCGCCCTCAAACTTGTATCTGGGGCAGGATGTTATACATGCTCCATGGTTTGGTCAGGGTTTCCATCGTTGCAGCCAGGCAAGGTTTTTAGGTGTCACTTGTATATCAGGTGGCCGCACTGGCTATGTCCACTGTATATCCTATTAAGGGTTGTCCGTATGCTCTATGGAAGGTTAAAGCCTGGTTGTTACATTGTTGGGTTGGAGACCAGGTATTTATTTGGGAAAGTGTTTTCTGCCCAAGCTTTCCTCCAAGATTCTGCAGTATTGTGGTATAGGAGGTGCTCAGTTCATGTCCAAAAGGTTTTCATGAAATCATGCGATAAGTTGGGAGATCTTGAAGATCTATGTGGATGGGAAGGTCTGGATTACTATTGATACGCATTATTTCTCTGTATGTTGCTGCACCTCCTTGAATAGAGGGAGAGTAATGTTTGAAAGTACCTGTAGGCATTGCACTGGAGTTGATATCAGATTTCCAGAGATAGTCCTCATTACTGAGTAGAGCTGTGTGTTGATAAGTTTGGTATGTCGACTTGAGGCCCAGATGTGTGCATAGTACTCAGCTATTGAGAAAACCAGGGCTATGGCAGAAGTGCAGAGGACAGTGGCTTTTGCACCCCATTTTGTGCTGGCAAGCTTTCAGATGATGTTCACTCATACCTTTGTTTTCATGGCAGTCTTTCAGAGGTGATGATGGTAGGTTACGGAGTGGTCAAGGGTCACCCCAAGGTAGGTAGGAGTCAGGTCGTGACATACTTTTTTCCCTCAAAACATAGATGACTAATAGGAGGGGCATGCGGGCACGTGCCCTTCCTGACAGGGCTGTCCCTGCCACCACCACCAGCTTCTGCAGGTGCTTCCCAGCTCTGTCCCCGCCACTGACACCCCTGGTGGCTTCTGTGCTTGGCCCCCCAGACTCAGGAGGCACCAATCTCCCATGCCTCAAAAAGTGCTAATGGTCTTTAATGACTGATCTATTCAAGGGTGCTAGCACCACACTTCTGCTTCACAGGGAGCATAAGGCAGAGCATGATAAAAGACAGACATAGATATACAGATGCAGACAGCTGCTAAAATCAAACCAGAATTCACAAGTTTTACATAGATATACCAGCATATCAGGCTTGACTCATGAAAAATCCTATACAGGGTAAGGAGTCAATGTCCTGGAAAGAAACCTGCCTGCAGCATTGTGGGTAAGCCCAAAGGTTTCAGCTCAGGAGTCTTCTGTGGCGAAGGTGGCATAAGCTGGAGCACTGTTGAACATTTTCCACTCTTGCTGCGTTTATGCATGTGCTTTGAAGAGCTGTGACATGTTTCTAAGTGCCCTTTGCCCCATCTCTTTGGAAGAGTGACAGTGGCCAGGGGCAATGAACATTATTTTCCCTGAGCAAAGCTGTTTGACTGTGCCAGATCTGTTGCCAGGCTAGGTGTTTATGTAGTCATGCTCTCACAGTACTCTTTTCTCTGCCCTAATAGTTCTGTGCTACCTTCTGCCCTTCAGGCCAGTCTGCATGCATTTGGCTGTTGTGTGTCTCAATGTATTGGCAGCTTACTTGAATGCATTGGAAATGTCAGCAATGCTTGAAAGATTTTTTTTTTTCTTCCATGCACATGGAAGCAGAAATCCATGAAGGGGCTGATTTGGGGGGAAGGAGAGGGGGGAAGGTGCAGTGGTGCAATTGCACACCACCCTGCACTTTGATTTCTGCTCCACCCAAACTTTAAAATAAACTGGGAGTATCACTCCTAGTTAGGCTGCAACAAGGGACTTGACTTCATGGCTCATTATAATTTACCTGATTCCTTCTAAACTCTTCAGTCCACAGGTGTCAACGACCCTCTCTCTTTTTTAATGGTCTTAATGTTCTGCTAATCAAGCTACTCTTTCTTCTGCAATTCTGCTGTCTGTTAGCTGCTCATCCTAATGTAGCTCCTGTTTCACTGTTTTTAACTGTACCTGAAAACATGAATCCAGGTGTGGAAACGTTTAACTCAAATGCGGAAATAACTTTCAGTGAAGCATTGAATGCACTGTCAAGATGCACCAAGAAGGGTGATTTTGTTTTATGAATCTGAAAGAGATATATCTTTAATTCTAAGTACTACAGCATTAAAGAAATGACATCCTTTGATTATTTTTGCTTTTTTGTTTTTGTTTTTTAATACATAATGTAGGATTTAGTGAATTAATGCACGTCAATAAAGTTATATTTGTTTTTGCTTTTATCTTAAACTGAATAATATAGCCCTAGGTTACTAGCTTACTTGTAAAGCTTCTAGTTTATTTTCAACTGTAGAAAAAATTGTGTAGTGTTATATGTGATGATGCACTTTGCCGTCTGCACCCCCGCTTTCTAAAACCTAAATCCACCCATGGATCCAAGTACCTCTGTTGAAGTCAGGCCAGATTGCATCAGCCTGTGGATCGGTATTCCAGCTGTATCGACTATTAGGAATTAGCCTTCATTTTTTCTACCAGTGATGCACCTCATGCTCAGGAGATCTCTTTAGGCCTACTTAAATTGGAAACTTCTCCCTATTCACTACTGAAATGGGCCAAGCCTACAGATGTCCAAGGGCAGCTAAGGCCACGGAACAACTGTTCCTATGTGACTCATATCACCAATATATGGCTCTCTTACTAAATCAGAGGAGGAAATACACCGTATGGACTAAGCAGGACACAGCCCTGGCCTGGGATGGTTTTGGGTGTTCCATGAAGAGACCCTGCCCTTGTATGGGGTGACTTGACAGAATGAGAGGCAGCACTAACAGCATGGCAAGCTGGGAGTCAGAAGGAGGAACTGCATGCAGGAAGCCCTGGACTCTCTTTCACTGGAGGTTTCTCAGAGGAGGTTAAACAGATGTCTCCTGATGAGACTCCTGGCATTCTTCCTCCCACTGTAGCACCAAGTATTGAATTAAACGTTCTTGCGAGCTGCCTTCTGGCTTCATGATTCTATGAGCTGCAAGCCACTGAATCCTGGGTGTTTGCAATCTTTCCCATACTCACCAGCGCAAGGAACTATCCTCATAGGGTATCCACATGCCTGAGTAGTTACCAGGGCCCCTCCAAAATTAGCATCCAATGGGTTGAGAGACTGCAGGGCCTTCAGTACTTGCCTCTGCGGCACAAGTCAGGATTTACTAAGCATCTTTGAGGTGTGCTGTAGCACAGCTCTGAGCAGGGAGGATGAGAAGTACACCACTTTCATGTGTTTACTTCTTCCAAGTTAATTATCTCCAAACAGGAAGCAAGAATGAAAACATGCAAAGGAACTAGCCACTGTCAGTTAGTTATTTGAGAAATAAATTGGCCATGACAGGATACACACACCCTGGATCCTGGGGAGAAAAGGATGACTTTGGTGACAAATTGCTTCATCTGGTGGGCAGTCAGTGTGCTGGAGGTGATATATTTTATTAGACCAACTACACAGCTGCAAAAAAAAAATGTTTGCATGGTGTCAAGCACACATGCTCTTCTTCAGGCATAGGAGAATGCAAAGACTGTAAAATTTCTCCCTGAAACATGGAAGATTTTGTACTTAGCCATTTTGAAATGAAAACTTCATAATTTTTCAAGAAGGAAGCAAAATTCAACACCTTGAGACATAGAAGCTAGCACCCCTGCTCCAACCTTTTGTCTTGAACCAATTTGCGTACTTGCAGAGCAGCCTCAACACAAGAGAAATTCCTTGCCCAGGAGAACCTTTCCATCACCAGTTCTCCTGTGCAATATGAAAAATCGTAACAAGAAAGAAGCATAATTCAACATCATGCTTGCCATCAGACACTTTTGAGGTAAATAGACTGCTCCAAATTTTATCCAAGCCTAATCTGCATAAAACAAACTTTTCCAGCCAGGAAAACTTATACCACCTTCCAGCTCTCCTGTAGAATATGAATTTTCATTTCTACCTGGGAGAAATTTTACAATTTTTGCATTCTCCTATGCCTGAGGAAGGGTGTGTGTGCCTGAAAGCTTGCAAATAAAAAAAATTGAAACTGTCTAGTTGGTCTAATAAAAGATATCACTTCTAGCACACGGACTGCTTGTACCAACACACCTACAACCTTCACAGACCAACACAGCTACAATCTTCATCCTGTGGAAGAATGATTAGAGCCCAGTCCCAAAGTGTAGCCCTATGCTTACTGAATAGTGTTTCCACATCAAATACACCCATCTGCCTGGCATTGATCTCTAATTCTGGAGAACCTGACTGACTCCAAATAGGACAAACCACAAAGTGAGGTTCTTCCACTAAAAATGTCATATGAGGCACAGGGGTTTGGGAGGAAGTGCCAATATTTACAGCTTTAGAAAATAAAAAAACAGCATAAAGGACACATAAGGCAACAGGTGTTGTTAACCTGACGCTGGAAACCATTGAGTAAATGGCAGCTTTCTTTTTTTGTGAGCAAATATAACTGTCAGGAGAGATGGGAAAAGCAACTCTCACAGAGCTGTGCAAGAACTGATTTTTTCAACTGAGCGGCCAAACTGAAAAACTGGTGATGGGGGAGAGGGAAGGGGATAAATCATTCTTGGTCAACCTGAAATGAAAACTTTTTTCCATTTTTCCAGCAGGAAGGAAAGTAAAGTAACAAGAAATAGGCATCCAAATTGAACAATATATTTCATTCAACTAATAACTAAAATATTTCACTATTTTGACATGTTTTTAACCTAAATTGATAAAAAAAAAGTTAGCAAGGAATTTTTTTTTTCAAATGAAAAAAGCAAGATGTTCAATGAAGTTTTGTTTTGTTTTGTTTTTTACTTTTTTTGCTTCTTTTATTCTGGCCAAAACCATTTGTTGAAGTTGCAAAGTGTTTCTATCAGCCCACATCTGCATTCATTGTTGAAAAATGTTTGGACTGAAAAATTTCACTTATATCTGCTTTTAACACATTTGTTTTCTATGGAAGCATTACTGAATCAGTGTGTGTGTGTGTGTGGGGGGGGGTGTAAGTATGTACCACGGTTTTGTTGGGTTCATATACCATTATACAGGAAGAGCTTGTAATAAGAATTGGGAAACCTCAGAAAACTGTAACTTTTTACCTTGCGCCGTCAGTGTAGGAACATTCCATCTGCTCTGAGTCACAAGGAGGCCCCAACACAGGTTCACTACACACTAGCTAGTCATTAAAGGTTGATTAAAGTAATTTAGATGTCTAAAGCTCTAGCGAGGTAGGATTGTAGGATTTTAAAAAGTGCAGAAGCACCCAAGGTTCCTATCTGCATTGTTATTTGCCTAAACGGCTTTAAAAACCTGGACTTAATTCCCTGTTATTAATCTTCCTGCCAGTGCTGAAATATCCCAGCTGCACAGTGGCAACCCATATAAAAGCTGTCTCCTGGAAATCCTTGGTGTAAGTCCAGCTGGGATGGCTGAACACACAGGAAATGAACCATAATGCTGGGGCAGGACTTCAGGAAGAAGGAACTTTCTGATATGTCCAGTCTGACTTGGGGAGCTAGCTATCCCTGCAATCCGTTTGAAAGGAGCCTGCTTAGGGTTTTCAGGCAGCTGGAGGCATGTCAGCAGGGAAGTGGAAGGTGGTAGATCTATCCAGCCCCATTAGCAACCAGTTATTGAGGATCTGGGTGGTGCAGGGGAGCGGGAGAGGAGCGCTGAGTGTTACCTCTTGAGGTTACCACTGCAATCTGTCTTCTAGCACTGTGCAAATCCAACTCCACATGGACTTGCCTTTGAGGAGGCCTCAGTTCTTTATGGGAAAACACAGGCGGTCTTAGTCCAAGTTCTGGTAGACAAGTGTTTACAACAGGCTCTGACTGGCATCTCTGCTGACAATCTCAGTCAAAGCCTGGGGGGGGATTAGCCAGACCCAGGTGTGAGTGTGCACCTAGCAAGCTAAGGTAGCAGCACAGGGAGACACCTGCCATACTGTGCCCTGCTGTCACTGCTGTGCTGAGGATAGGAAGAGGACTCCAGCAGCAACACCCTCCCTTGGCACAGCCCTCCTCATGGAGAGATGGAGATGGAGATTCGCCTTCAGTGAGAAGAAATGCAAAGAAAAAAAAGAGGACTGAGGGAAAGAGGGAATGCAAAAAATAGAAGGCAAGAGAGAAAAAAGGAGGAGAGTGGAAGAACTGGGGAAAGAGGAGAAGTCACCAATGTTCATGGCCATCGGATCAATGCTGCTGTCTGTTGCTGTGCAAAGGACTCTGATGGTGGTCCTGATTTCCCATCAGCCTCTGCCCCTGAAGGACCAGTTCCCCCAAGACTGTAAGTCTGAGAATATGATTGGTGGCTTTAATTAAAAAGACCTACAGTAGGTGTGGAGGGAAAATCAATGCTGTTTCTCTGTCAGGGCTCCACTGCTGTCATGGCAATGACATTTCACTCACCAATACACCAAAGGGCAGATTACCTATGGCTCTGACACTCTCAAAACTGCCCAGTGGGAACTGGGGACCTGGCTATGTCCTCCAGGGAGGTGAGCCGTTCTGTGAGTACAGCTAATGATATTTTATAATAACATTTTGTTTTCAGGGCCAAATCAGTTCCATATTTCAACTGAGCAAAGGTCAATCATTCAAGAGTCTGTGTGGTGCTGCCACCAGCAAGTATCTTACCTCCCAGCCTCATCAGTTTGGGGCTTCAGATACTCCCAAATCCATGGCAGGTGTACAAGCCCCAAGCCCTTGGGGTTCAGATGCCCCCTAGTCTCACTTTTCCCTAGCCAAAATCCCAAAGGAGCAAGCTATGGGGAAAGCCCAAAAGCAATCCTCCATTGCCGTAAGTTGTGCAGCTGAAATCCTCATATTTGGTGGCATTTGTAGACTCTTGCAGGATCCAGCCTGCCTGCAGTACAAGGGACAGGCTTTCACCCTTTAAACACTTGAGTCCAATCCAAGCTGCGAAGATGATCTGCATACGCTGCTATGCGAGTGGGCTGCTAGACAGCAGACTTTGAGATCTCCACTACCTTTATGATTATGTAACTCGTAGCGAGACAAAGCAATTTTTACAGCTTGGTCACGTCGCAAAGAGCCAATTTCACAAGCATTTCCCAGCAGCCCCACCCCTCACACCTAACTGGTGGAGAGGCATACTCCATCTAATTTCATAGCAAATTCCATGGGAAGTGAATGCTATCATATGATGCATCATATTATTATAAATCTAAATATTAAATTTAATCTAAATTTAAATATATTATAAATATAAATGCATATACAATATGAATTATAATTTACATCATCATCATTTATTATTATTATTCTACAAAAAGTTTGGCAATACTAATTAATGCCGTCCTTAATGGAAACATTTTCACTTCACTGACTGACGCCTTCACTTAGTCTACGTCAGTAGCAGATAGTAACTCAGTCACATGATCTTTAGCTGCAGGGATTGTCATATTTTCTTTGTATTGCAGTAAGCATTGGGGCATTCTAAAACAGCATATTATATGAATAATATGCTGGGGGGTAGGCTGATTTCACAGGAAACTGTGAATTAAGTAGACTCCTACTTATGACTGGTGTCTTTCCAGCTTTAAAAAAAGCCTTCTTCTTTCCCACTTCCCTGTTCCCCCCAAAGACCCTAAGTCAGCAAGACATTGAGGTACATGCTTAATATCATACATAAGTGCCTGCAATGAGATATCTGAAGATGCATGTTCTGCATCCTTCTCTGTACTGGGATGTGAGTAGTTATAGGCCCTAGGCATGCAGCCTGGCTCTCTAGCTCAAACTGGAGCAACTCATGCTCTCAGGTGAAGGTAGCTGCTATTTGTGAGAGAGCAAGAGGGGTCACCATTTCCAGGCACTATTGGTAGAGGTCTGAAATGACTGTGGAGGAAGAAGAGACTTCACCAAGTAGGGAATGAAGGAGCTTTGCTGGAAGAATGCCAAATGGTGAACAGGCTTATGTAAGATGGACCTAAGTGAATGGGCGGGGAGAAGCTGGGGTTAAAGAAAATAGAAATGAAATTCTTGATTACACAATACTTGTATCTAGAAGTAATAGGCAAAGCCAAAACATTTGCTTTTTCCGGTTAATCATACACCTGGATCTGCTTTCATTGCCTTGAATTCTCAGTGCAGCATGACTCATGGTGCCTGGCTGTCCTGGCGTCAGCTGTACCATGGGAGAGAGAACACACAAATCGGACACCAAGTCACTATCCTGATCCAACACAGTGCAATCCACATGCTTTGTTCCATAACCCACTTTAAAAAAAGCAATACAGTTGACAGAAGGGGGCCAGAGGAGTCACTGGACTCTTACTATCCTCTCCTTACATAATTCAATCGCTTCTAAAGTGAGGATGTGACCTCAGAAAGCTGAACTCCTTCAGCTATGGGCATAAACATCCTGCTAAAAGTGAGGGTCACTGGCAAGGGCATTACTCACTAGGTCTCCAGCAAGTCTGCAGGCCCCATTCCTGGCATAAATATCTCAGAGAGCTTCACAGTTCAGAGTAGATTAAGGGAAGGCCAGAGTAACCACATGCACCTTGGAGCTGGATATGAAAGCTATCGGGGCTCAGGGTCAATTTCCCTGGGTTTGACAGGAAAGAAGCCATTGTACATGGGATCCAAGGTGTTTCTGTAGGGTAGAATTACACTTTCGTGCAGTGTTTGCTTGTCATGTAGTAACTAGCCCTTAGAGCAGGGGCTGGCAATTATTTCAGGCGGAGGGCCGCTTACTGAGTTTTGGCAAGCCATCGAGGGCCGCATGACAGGCAGCCAGGGGCAGATAAATATTAAATTATAAATTTTTTAGGGGCCCCGTGGGCCAGATAGAATGGCTAGGCAAGCTGCATCTGCCCTGTGGGCTGCATTTTGCCCACCTCTGCCTTAGAGAACCAAAGACCAGATCCAACTGAACACAGCACGAACTTCCCAACATAGCTTTTCCTGTGTCAGCTGAGCTCACATACTTCCCACAGAGATACCAGCAGATTAAAATGCAGGCAGGAGAGTCCAAATCTGATGCCTACCTAATGCACCTGTAAAGACATGCAAAGCTCCCACTGCTTTCACTTTCCAATGTGCTGCCAAGGGGAAACGGGCTGTGCACTGCAATTAACTCCTCCTTGTACAGAAGGAAACAGAGAATGGGTTTGCCACCTTAGATCAGTGGTCTTTGTCACTGTAGGCAGTGCAGCTGCCCCACACCCAAAGGCTTACTGAGTTAATGCTCTTCCCAGAGCAGTGCTGTGACCAGGTTGCACCAAGAGCAGTGCCATTCCTGGCAGATTGTTATCTCACAACCCATCCAAGGACTGTTTCCAGCAGCTCTGCTCTGTACCCTTGGCTCACAGCCAGCTTCTGTGACTGCCACTGCTACAAGCATGGGACATGGCTTTTATGTCTGAGCAGAGCTCTGGAGAGTAACTTGCTGCCTGTGATTCACGTTCCATAGTGAGTGAAGACAAGCCATAAAGAGCTCAGCTTCTGCAGACATTGAATCAGACTCACTGAAAACAAATCTTAGTTTTGCAAGTCCAGGTATATGTACAATACCATTGATCCCAAGAGCCAGAATCATTTAATCAGGAAACCACAAAGCCTGTGTGTCCAGTCAAAGCAGCTTGGATGCTGAATACCAAATTGTCCCTGGAATACCCAACTCTAACATAGCGCTCTTCATTACAGTGCCTTCTAGACATCAGTGTCATTATCCCCACTTTACAGATGGGAAAGCTGAGGCATGGGGTAGTAAAAGTGACAGCTCAAGGTCTCCCAGCAGGCCAGTGGCAGAAATGAGGTTTCCACTATCCTAGTCTGGTGCTTCATTTGCTAGGCCACATTGCCTGAAATGCCACCAGCCCCTGAAGGTAGATAATGCTATTCATCTTTTGCAGACAAGATACAAATGTTTACAGGTCTACCAAACACAATAGCCTTTAAGGAAGGAATATATCAGGACTCATAATATCACAATGAAGGGAAGAGATGTCAGGGAATTCACCCCAGATCAGACCACTTTGTAGGGAATAAAGGAACGGATGCCAGCTGGCTGACTATCAGGGCTTTCTCCTAAAAACAGATAGCATCCCCCACCAATCCTTCCTGAAACAGGACTTACATTTCCATCACTCCCCAGGTTGTATCACAACCTGTAAACTATGATTCACTTTTTAAAAGCAACACAGAAGGTGAACAACTCTTCCTGCCCCCTCCGCACCCCACTATCTTCAGTTATTGACCATGTCATGAATGTTTTAAAACCAAAAGAGTCACTGTAAAATCATGCTAAAAATGAAAGGTTGGGATGATGGATTAAAGATAACAATGCACTGGGAGATAACTGTCTTCAGACGCAGGAAGCAAACATCAAGAAAGGCTTAGCCTCTATTTGTTTAAGCCCAGTGACAATTGTTGATGGTTCAATGCAAATTGAATTTCACTTTTCCAAGAGCTCATGAAAACTTCTTGCAAAGGTCAGTGACTTTTTCATCCCTGAGCAGCATTACAACTGTGAGGACTGGTGCTGGGGCTAGGAATTGTTTTCAGCAGGGGATGAATAGCACAATGACCTCCTTAATTCAAAGGTGGCCAGAGTTCACGTATCCTTTTTGGCAAACAAAGACCTATACCCTTTACATAATGCAATCTATTGTTCTGCTTTTAATTGAATATCCTGGGTGCTTTACCGGGGCTTGTATCAATTTAGGTTAAGAGAAACAACAAAGCTGATGCCATTATCAGGGCAATTCAAGATAAGAAGGAACATCATGTAATTCACTGAAAGGAATCCAGTAATTCACTTAGCTCCTGACACCCTTGATAAAGGCTAATTTATGAAGAGGCAAATAACGATCATTTTTCACTGCCTGTGAAATGCCTGCTATGAAATCTAGTCAATAAGTGTGCACCATGCTTCACAGATTGCAGCAATTTTAGTCAGGGTGTTCTCAGGGCAAATCTCCCTCCAGCAAGGAATGATCAGAACCAGCCAAGCACCTTGGAAGGTTTTCATACATGGAAGTTTATCTGTCCTCTTCAAAGCACCTAAAAAAAATCCCAGTTTGATCTTAAGTATTTGGATTGCGTGAAACCCACGAGGCAATCTATATCTTTTAGATGTGGAGCAATCATTTTTCATGCTGCTGCCAAAGCCCTTCCGCATCTCGTACTGGAATCAGAACGTAACACACTGAAGAGACGGAAGGAGGGGAAGCAATTTGGATGGCTGCCCTTCTCGCTACCATCCCAGTGAGAGATTGGGACACTACCAGGGCAAGCACCAGGGGCTGGTCCCACTTCAGTTAATGCTTGTTAGATAGGGTTGTATTAGATCTCTACCTCTGTGGATCGGACACAGAAGCTGACCTGCCTCTCCTGTAGTGAGCATTGGGCTTAATAGCTATAGCACTCTGGCCCAGAAACCAAGATCCTACTGTACCTGGGGCTTAGAAAAATAATTTCACTACCACAATCTACCATCATACCTCAGCTACAGGTATCATGGCAGAGGCATGTGGGTTTAGACTCCTCTACACTATCCATTATAATAATGCAGATTTGAAATACACTGTCCACCGTGGGGTTCAGTGCATGAGCAGAGCATCCTTCTGTAGAGCTCAGCTCAGACTGAGTCATGGATGGGGTCAAATGTTGCCATGCGGTTACAGGCTCAGGAGACACCTGCAGCCATAGACAGGCACTTTCCCAATCTTACCCCCTAAACAGCTCCTTGTCTCCTGGCTGTGGCAGAAACTAACTCATCCCAGCCTTATAAAAGGGACAGCTGAGGAGGAGACTAAGCATAGAAAGGAAGAAGAGTCATTTTTTATGTCCTAATCTATGGGCTAAAGGATCCTGCTCCAAGGAGGCATATGAATCTACAGGGAGCCAATTCAGATAGATGAAACAAGTAATAACAGCTGAAGTGTTGTAATTAAACCTGCAGTGAGTCATCTGCCAAGGAATTTAGCTCTGATGAACAAGATCTTTCCAAGTTACTTCCAAGAGCTCTGAGCTCCCCTGGGTTTCTCTAGGTAAGCAGCTAATAAAGAGCCTGAAATGTGCTGGAAATGGCATCAGCCCGCCAAAGCGCTTCAAATCCCTTTAAGCGGGGGAGTTGCATCAGTTCTGTGGAAAGTACCAGGGCTATTCAAAAACCCTGAGCCTGAATGGATTCAGTCAGATTAGTCTAACCTGCATAGACTGAACCGAGGTGCAAGTGAATAGACATTCATTTTTGATTCTGGACAAGCAGCCACATGCCTGCAGTTGCTCAAGCTAGAAGCTGGGGGGGGGGGGTACTAGAGTGAGCCCTCCCTTCCCTTTGGCAGAGGTTGAAAGGCTGGAGGGAAGTTGAGCTTGGGGGGGCATGGCCAGAGGCCACTGCGTATGATTTAGAGGGGGTTAAACCCCCAGCTTGGCCTGCAGGGCCCCAGCCGGGGTGTGCCTGGAAGGGGATGGGGGAAGCAGCCCCTGCCAGGCCTTCCCCACTTGCTGCTCAAGTGGTGGAGAGTGTGGCCAGACCCCAGCTCCTTGCTAGTACACTGAGGCAAAGGGGGAGGTAGTCCTCCCTCCCTTCTCCCACCGGCATGGGACCCCTGCTGGGGTCTACCTAGCAGGACTGCAGCAATCCCTGCCAGGCCTCTTCGCTTCCCAGGGCCAGACACAGACATGGGCAAAATGGGCAGCCGCCCAGGCCCAGACAGAAAGCAGACCCAAAAATGGTAATTTTGTTGTTGTTGTTGTCCAATTACCATTATCTCTGACAAAGTGGGGCCTGATACTAAAAGTTCACCCGGGGCCACCCACTAGCCTCACCA
>NW_005841994.1:3032961-3055550 GCF_000455745.1 Alligator sinensis
ATTGGGGGAAGTGGCCAAGCAACAGTAGCCTTAGGTGGGGGAGGGGTTTAATTCCTCCCCTCTCCCACCAGCACGGGACTCCAGCCAGGGTCTGCCTGGCGGGGGTCCTGTGCTGGTGGGAGAGGGGAGGGAGGGGGAATTAAACTCCCCTCCTTCCATCCCCTTAGGCTACCAGCATCTGGCCATGCCCCCAACTCCACCCACTTGAGAAGCGAAGTAGGTGGGGAAGCCTGACAAGGGCTGCTGTGTCCCTGCCAGACACACCCTGGCTGCAGTTTGGAGCATGGTTTCTCGCCCCCACCCCCTTCTCAGCCTGCTGGAGCAGTGACAGTGCTCCAGCTAGAGAGGAGAGGGGTGGGGCCACCCCTGCTCTGCTGGAGCAGACAGCCCAGCCCAGCCCAGGGTTGCGAAGCATCCTGGGATGCTGAAGGACTGTGAGTTAACTTAAACCAGAAAGGGGTCTGGGACAGAAGTTCTATAAACTGGTTTGACCTAAATCAGTTCAGTCTGATACTACATTCAGCCAGGTTTATCTTAAATCAGTTTTGAAAGTGGTTTATGTGCACTGAACTTCTGTTCTGTTACAGGTTTAAGCTGGTTTCTGATTACTTAAACTGGTTTAAGTGTAACTTCTGTCCTTAGCCCAGGAGGGGATATTCACAGGGCCTTGGAGATGCATTCTTCACTGTCCCGTCACCTTCTCCCAGCTGCAAGGGATTGAAAGCAACATGCATGTTAAAATGGCAATGGGCTAGGGCAGTGCTTCTCAAAGTGGTGGTCCATGGACCGGTGCCGGTCCGCGAGCCACCGGTTGCTGGTCTGCAGCAAGTTGCCAGGAAAGAAAGAAGTATATTTTCAGAAGCATAACACTGATATGTCATAGCACCACAGTTCGTACGTTCCAACACTCCAAGTGACATCACGTTGTGCGAGGTGAGGAAAGAGAAAGAAACAGCCGGTCGCGCATTTGTGTAGCGCTGTTACACGCAGTTGCTGCCACTGGCTGAACCGGGAAATGGTCCCTGGCCCACTGGAAAAAAATTGCCAGTCCACCACATCAGACAGTTTGAGAAGCACTGGGCTAGGGAACCTGCCTGCTCAAGCATACTGTAGTGGTTTGGGGAGACTCAGGTGGCTTGGTGTTCCCAGCACCATGTTAGAAGGGGTGTGGGACTCCCCTACATCACTCAACAGCAGCTTTTCAAGAGCCTGGAGGAGCCTGAAGGCAATTGTATCCTCACTGCCTTCTGTTAGCCAAGGCATATTGGAAACCAAGCCAGAAAACAGGTGAGCATAAAGTAGCATTATGCTTGGTAGCAGAGCATAAAGTAGTCTTGTGTTTAAGGTTGCTGGTTGCCCCCCGCCTCCTTTCTGCTACATGTGTCAGGATGCGTTTAAGCCTTCCTCAGATGCCCTGGGGCTACAGCCAAGGCTGGGGACTTTGATTGTGTAGTGCCAGCGCTACTGCTGGGACTTAAAGCTGGAGGTTCCTGGCTAAACGGTTTTGCCCCTCTGCTCAAGGTCAGACCAATCACCATATTTGTGATCAGGAAGGAATTTTACCCTCGATCAGATTTGTACTGACCGGGGAGGGGTGTTGTCTTCCACTGTAGCAGGGGCAGGGCCCTCTTCTGGAATCTCTTGACTGTATATTAACAACCTTTTGTAGAAGCAAGATGTTGGCTGCCATGGTCCCCCCACAGCTTTACCTGTGGCAAGTTAGGGTGTTATATCTTGTGTTGTATCAGGTAGTTTTACAGAGAGTTTACATTATGAATTTGTATGGGATGGGTTGGATAGGGATGACTGATGATTCTGCCTCAGGCAGGGGGTTGCACTAGATGACCTCTGGAGGTCCCTTCCAGCCCTACTTCTCTATAAGTCTATGATTGTGGACTGAGACTTAAGAGCTCTGCATCCAGGACCCAGCTCTGCCAGAGAGTTGCTAGGCAAAGTGCCTGGTGTCGAGGTTCACAAAGTGTCTAATTCCTAACAAGAATTAATTGCCCAAATACCTTTGTGGATTTGGCCCTTAGTCTCTTTTGTCTGTCTTGTCTACTTAAATTGCACACTCTTCTGGCTCATTGTCTGTGCTTACTTTAAACAACTCATACCATGGGGCTCCTCCCCAGGGCAGCATGGTGTAACACAAATAGAAATGAACACATAAGGAAGCAATATTTAGGGGCTTGCAGGAGGACCTCCAAGAGGGGAAAAGAAAGTATGTGAAGAGCAAGATCTTTGCAGTATAGCACTCGCATCCCCAGGAAGATGCCCTGGGTGCCAAGAAATGTGCTTGTTCAAAAGGCGAAGGTTGATAATGAGCCAATGGCAGAGACTAATCAGGGGACAATGTGCTGTAGGTTTCTCTGATGTCCCCAGGCCTGATATCATCTCATTTAGCACATTGCTCACTCCATTGTAGACAGCACTCACATACCAAGCAGGCTGAACACAGCAGAGTTTATGTAGCCTTTGACTTCTGCCTAAATGAATTACCTCGCCTCCTCTAAAACATGAATCTTGTTATAAAGCCTAGCTCGGGCTCTTCAGACATCAAGCAAAGCATATGGTTTATGTATTAGCCTCTCCAAAATCTGTCATTAGCAAAATCTCACTTGAATCACAGCACCCTGGTCTTGACTGCAGTGCAAAGTTTAGTTATGTGCTAAAAAAAAAAACCTGATTCACTTGCCTTGAGCGTATAGAGTTCGAAGGTGCTGAAAGCAAATAGTGCAGCTGAGTGGCAGTGATGAATGGCACATGGATGACACGCTAGTGACTTTTCCAGCTCTCCCACCGTATGCAGCTGATGAAACTTCCTTAGAGGGTCTGAGCAGTGAGGGAAGTGGAGATTAGCAGACTGCAATAATGACTGATTCCTGCTCTTGTGGCCCATAATACACATCTCATTGCTTCCCTGGTTTTACCTTCCCTGGGAAGGGGATAGCTCAAAGGCTCCTGTAAGACTCTGTTCCTGTGTTTTTGACCTTCATTCTTGGGGTGAGCAGCACCAAGGACTATGGACCCAACCAGCAGAAAATCTAGCTGCTCTATGTATGTATGGTGCTCTCACTTTCTGGGTAAGCCACTGGTACTATGCTTCAATTTTATGGGAACCATGAAAAATTGAAGCCCACTGGCCCTGATGTCAACTTCTCTGAGCAATTACTGGGGTCTTTGAGGGCACTAAAGACAAAGCTGCACAATCCATTCATTCATATGGAGCTGGATTACATTTCTAAAGGAACTGGGTAAAACAGTGGTAATAGGTTGCCTACAACTTCCTTATTCAGCAGCACAGACACCATATTCCAAATGGAGCCAGGGCTGTGGCACTCAGGCAGGGGCTGGGAGAAAATCAACCCCTGCAAATTTGCTATGAGAGATTTACTCCTCCAAAGATGGCTTCTGACCATAGAGGGACCTTGATGGGAGCTGAAACAGTACAGGCAGCTTGAGGCATGCAGCTGGCTTTTCTAAGGTTCCTATATGCTAAGCACTCCAGCCTAACCTATTTGAGCAGGGCTCAGGGGCACTCAGACTGTTTTTCAAGTTCTGCTGGTAACCAAAATCTAGGGGTATATCCAACCATGAGACAAGAATATGGGTGAAAGGCCTGGGGTCTGAGATCTTAAAAGAGTGGGGAGTTTACCCTTGGCCCCTGTTGGAGAACAGGGAGAATTGCCTGACATTGGAGGGGGACAGAGTTCCCTGTGGGAAGGGAGTCCTCTGCCTCCATCCATTGGTGAAGAGAGAGAAAGGCTCCATAGAGGCAGACATCACCTGCACATCAGTCTTTAGACAATTCAGGCCATTATTTTTTTTAGATATAGGTAATTTCAATTTGGGAATAATAATACCCCATTGGCCTTGCTGCAGGAGGGAAAGACAAAGATGCAATACCAAACGTGCCTGGAGTCTGGCCTAAACCAGAGTGTGGAGTACCTAGAAATCAGGGTCTCTGACAAGCTTGCTCAAGAATAATTTTTTTTTGTAAAAATATATGTCTATCTATATGACATATATATATATGAGGTTATCTGTATCTACACTCTGAGTATCACTCCACAAAGAAAACCTTAACCCATTACAAAAACTGCACCTGCGCAGCCCATGAACCCGTACAAAGGTCCACTGGCTACCCAGACCTGTTACAATATCCACCTTGCGTGCTACATACACAAACAAACTCTGATCTCTCAGACCAGGCAACCCCTTCCTTTCATCCCCACCCCGCTTGCGGGGTCACCTATTCAGTTCACCTGTCATCCATGTCACTGAAGGTACTCTTAGCACATTTGGATGTTTTCAAGTTGGCTGGGTCAGATGACCTGCACCCGAGAGTCCTGAAAGAATTGGCTGAACTCATAGCAGTGCCTCTGGCGAGGATGTTTGAAGAGTCATGGAATTCAAGAGTGATCCCCAACGACTGGAAGAAGACTAACATGGTGCTCATCTTTAAGAAAAGGAAGAGGGATGACCCTGCAAACTATAGGCCGGTCAGTCTGACTTTGATCCTGGGAAAAATCTTTGGAAAAATTGTCAAGGAAGCTATCAACCGCAAACTCGTAACTGGTGGGGTACTGAGAAACAACCAGCATGGGTTTATTGAGGGGAGGTCATGCCTATCAAACCTGGTGTACTTTTATGACCAGGTAACTAACCAGCTAGACATGGGGCATGAGGTAGACATCATCTACCTAGACTTCAGCAAGGCCGTTGATACATTTCCCATAAAATTCTCTCAAATAAGCTGGAGTGTACGGGCCTAGACCAGGTGATGGTGAGGTAGGTTGGCAGCTGGCTCAGTGGCCGATCCCAGTGAGTGGTAATTGATGGGGTGGCCTCATCCTGAAGGGCCATCTTAAGCAGTGTCCCCCAGGGATCAGTGCTTGGGCCTGTACTCTTTAACGTCTTTATCAATGACTTGGATGAGAGAGTGGGAAGCGCAATGATTAAGTTTGCCAATGACACCAAGCTGTGGGGAAATACAGACACATCTGAGAGCAGGGCAAGTATCCAGGATGACCTCGACAGGCTGGTCCTATGGGCAGAATACAGTTAGATGAGGTTCAATAGGGATAAGTGCCGGGTCCTTCATCTGGGTAGGAAGAACCTTCGCTATAACTATACAATGGATGGTGGGCCACTGGCTGGCACTGCATATGAAAGGGACCTGGGGATGACAATTGACCGGAGGATGAATATGAGCCAACAGTGCAATGAAGTCACCAGCAGGAAAAACAGAACTCTGGCCTGCATCAGCCGATGTGTTGCCAACAGATCTAGACAGGTACTCCTCACTCTCTATTTGGCATTGGTGAGGCCATAGCCAGAGTACTGTGTTCAGTTTTGGGCACCACACTTCAAGAAGGATGTGGATAAGCTCCAAAGAGTACAGAGAAGGGCCACCCACATGGGTGGGGGATAGGCCCTATGAGGAGAGACTCCAGGAACTGGGCCTTTTTTGTCTGAATAAGAGAAGACTGAGAGGTGACATGATAGCTGCCTACAAGTATGTCAGGAGCGAACACCAAGATCTAGGGAAACAACTCTTCAGAAAGGCACCCCTCGGGAAGATGAGGCCCAATGGACACAAGCTTGTTGAGGAAAAAATTAGGTTAGGCATACCGTACAGGTAACTAGAATCTGGAACACACTCCCAGCAGAGTGCAGTCGCCATTCCTAGAGGTGCTCAAGAGGAGGCTGAAAAAGCACCTTGTGGAGTTTGTTTGAACCCAATTACCTCCTGCCCATGGCAGGAGACCAGACGCAATGATCTTACAGGTTCCTTCCGGTCCTTCTATTCTATGATTCTATATGACATTAGAGTCCAAGCCAGGCAGCAGCTGCAAGGCCACCACAGGGAGTCATGGCTGCTGTCCTGTGGCCATGGGCCTGTCACAGTCCTATCTTACAGGGACTGCTGGTTTATGAAATGCTGTCATTCCCAAGTTAAATCTCTCCTACCTCCCCACTCCCAATAATGTTCTCTTTGTTTTAACCCTTTGGGTCCTTGCTTGAGAATGGGGAAACACTGTTTATCCAGGGAACCAAAGTATCGTGATTAAGTTTCTCAAGTTTCTAGGTGGAGGTGAAAGTCAGCATTGGAGAGTTTCAGAAGGACTTTCTAGGTTTCTGAACCAGCACACCATACTGCTATCAGTATTTCAGAAAAATGGGTACAGGGAGCCAGAAATACAACTGGTGTAAATTGGCAGGACCTTCTTAACACAAGTAAAGATGCAGTGGTTTGGAAGGGAAAGCTTATCTACCATGCATAAATCATAAGGCCAGAAAGTTTTCTAAAGTTCCTCCTAAGTTCCTACTAAAAGTATTCATTGGTGCATTTCCATTCTCTTCAAGAAGAAATTATTTTACTCTGGTGCCAAGAAATTGACTGATTTGGAAAGAGGCAGCATATTTTCATTACAGTCTAGGGAAATGAAACCGATATTACAGATACAGAGGAGCAAACATTATTAGGTTTGACGTTGCATGCAGCTTATTGAAAACTGGTAGGAACAGACTTCTTAACTCTCTCTGGCTGGAAGAGACGCACTCCACGTCTGTGTTGAATCATAGGCAGACAAGGTTCTTCGGGTAAATTGGATCCCTTCTATTAGACCAACACAAATACAGTAGTTGGAAAAATTCTTCTTAGCAAGCTTTTGGGCACAAACATCCTTTGTCAGGCTGAGGAAGCATCTACAGATGGTCTGTGCTCTTCCTGTGTTAAATCAAGCATTTCTTTTAGCCTTGCAAATAATTTGCATAAGACCTGCAAATCAGAAGAATGAAATTAAGGTTGCAGAGAGGCCACGTTGCACTGAAGAAACAATGCTTGTTCTTTTTTCACTTGGACTGCAAAAACCAATAGCTGTTGTGTGCCTTATACAGCACAGAACACCCTTTCTAAGCTTAATCAAATAGCAAGCCCTTGACTGGAGATGTTGTCTACAAACAGCTTCCTATGCTGTGGGAGGGAGGTAACCCCAATTTAATTTTCCAACCAATTTAACTGCTGAGAGGAGTGTCTCTTGATTGCAAGTGTGAAGTTCTGTCTGTCTGTTATGAGCTTTGACCCTTCTAGCAGTAACTGTTTGGTAATGATTAAGTTCCCAAGCAAAGCATTTCCCCTGCTAAAATTGTTTTTAGCCCTAGCTTTGTTTTATTGTAGCCTTAGAAAGGTGGATGCGGGTAGGGTGTTTCTCTGAGTCTTCTCCTCATGCATCTAAAATGGATGGCTCTGACATTTCATGTTCCCGGTTGCTGTTTTTTAATTAGCGTGCGATATATTAAAGCTGGTGAACAAACTTCTCTGTATATCTCTAGGACTGATGCTGTGTAGTTTGTTGTTCAAGGACTGGCTTCCAGACTTTTGTGTTTCACTGCAATAGTATGTATGAGCAATGAGCATCTGAGGATGTAGGAGTTTTCATTTTAGGCCTGCATTTTGGCATGTGCTGCCTAGACAGGAAGGGCCACATCCTGGTCCCTCCAAAGTCAATGGAAATATTTTCATCCACTATTCTGGGGGATCTCTCTCCTTCACTCCTATTCTCTGGTCCCGAACATAGATTATGAACTGTGACCTAACAATGAACCTGTACCCATGCTATGCTGGAAGCCTACACTGGGGCTGTGTCAGCAGATGATGGTGAATGAGTGTGAAATAGCAAACCAGGGAATGCTGTACTCTCCTGTCAAAAGGACCTTCCCTCAGGAATGGCAGGGGAGGTGGGAGGGGAGGGGGTCTGAAGCTATGAGAGGCCTTACAGTTGCTCCATCTTCTTGACAGGGCTTCAGACTCCCTGATCTGAGTCAGGCACAGCACGGGATTTGACCTTGGTCTCCCACAATTCCTATGCATACCCTCAGTATTAGGCCATTGGCTATCCGGGGGGGCGCTCTCCCCTTCGCTGCCCAAAATCCCTTGTGGGCCCAAGTTACCCCTTGTGATGAAGATTCATGCAAAAATGAGCAAGGAAAGGAATATTTGGTTGAAAGATTCTGACCAGCTCTACAGCCTGACCCCAGGCTGCTGTCTTTTGTGTAATGATCCAGTGCTGGAGATCCACATCCAGACCATGGAGAAGGCAAATGAAGGAGGCTGTCCTCACACGCTTATGTTACTACACACCTGATCACAGCCAGGGCTCAGGAAATGGACTGTGCATCTTTGGGTTGGATCCAACAGACCAAAGGTGCCTCTTTGTACCACCTATTTATTTTTAGAGGGCTGTGGCAGTCACCCACATGGAGCATAAGAAGGTCTGTGCAAGGGAAGCTGACATGAGACTAGCCTGCACTGTGCCTCCAGCTAGCTCCACTGGTCTTTCACCTATTGCAAGCATCAGTCCAAATTCATATAGATATATAAAATCCATGCCAAGACTATTGGGTCACTCTGGGGGTTAATTAAACCCATCCTAACCAACCAGCCATGCACCCTTGGAAAGCACATATAGAAGCAATAGTTGCTAACTAGGTTTTGCTCAATTCTTCCAGCACTAATAGAGCTGCATTCAAGGCTACAAAGAGGGCAAGGAGTGGATAATGCTGTTTTCATCTTGTGGCAAAATTGCTGGGTAGTAGAATTCACTTTGTGACATGGTTGGAAAGCTAAACTATGGGCATGGCATTCAAAAGGCTCATCTAATCACTGTCTGCTCCATGGGCCAAAGAATTCCAGAATTCCTTATTTACTTCATGAGCTAGGATTGAAATGATCATCTCTGCGCTACTCACGCTTCACTGTATCAAGATGGCAAAGCATCTAAAGTTGTTTTCTATGGTCTCTTCACTGGCTTAGCAGTGAGCTTAGGAAGGGTAGAGAAACAGGTGAATTGTCATTCAAAGTAACGGCCCTAGTCCCATTAAGAGAGGCTATCAAGGCTCTGGGGTAGGTATGAAGTGTGTAGGACAGACTACAGACCTTGCAGTCTCCCACTCAGCCTTTGGATGCGGTATGGGAAAGGGAGCAGTGTGAGTATAACATGGGTCCAGCCCCCTTCAAAAGTGCTGGAAGTCCTCCTGCTGGCTTCAAGAGCAGCCTTTTGCCTTAAGGCAGGGTTGGCCAGCATGCAGCACAGGTGCCTCAAGCAGCACAGCAGATTGGGGCCGGAACGGAAAGCAGAGCAGCAGATCAGGCAGGGAGCACCGTCCTGGGAGCGGAAAGCAGAGCAGCAGGAGAAGGCAGTCAGAGCGACACTCAGAGAAGGCATAGGGCTAGTGTATGACATGCCTCCCAAAGAGGTTTCCTCCCCCTTGCCTTAGGGGAACAGAGTGCAACTTCTGGGAGAGGCTGGTGACAACAAAATGGGGTGGGTGCAATTTTCTAAGGGTTCTTTGTGACAGTGGCACCAGCACCTACTCAGAGTCCTGTGGATGCTTTTGTTAATCAGAACTTCCCTACTCATGAGCAAGGAGTTCAAGGGCTTAAAGCAAAGATGACTTTGTGGGGAAAGGAGAGAAAGGGAGATGTGGAATAAACTTGGGAAAGAAAGCCAACATTTAATAAATCAGCAATACTGAATAGGTATGCCTCCCCTGGCCTGCCCACAGCATGCCTTAGCAATAGCTCTGACCTCACCCCTCCTCTCAGGGCTGTGCATGGCTAATGAGGCAATGCTTTTAAGCATTAGTCACTTCCCTCCACCTCCTCCACAGCACCCCTCGCACAGCTTGTTATCCAACATCTGCACTCCAAAGTCGAGGCAAGTCCATGGCTTCAGCCCAACTGTATCCCTTTTGACCTCTTCTGCCCAACATTGCCTCTCTCAGCAGTGTCCCCTCTTTTTCTCTCCCCTTCCCTCTCCTTTGTATTTAAATGACTTTATTCCTTTCTGTTTAGTACCCCTGCTCTCTGCAAGTCCATTCATAGCATGTGATGAAGTAGGCTGTGGCCTATAAAATCTCACATCTCTCTGAATGAGTTTGTCTATAAGGTGCTACCCAGTTCTGCCTTCTGTCTCTCTCCCCCTTGTCCAGTTTAGGATGTGGACATATGAACTCTTTACTGCAGGGTAACAGGGTGCAACAGCTGCCTTGTGGTACGTGTATGCCTATGCTCTTACCCCATGATAAGTGGAAACTAAAATGCCTAAATTAAACCTTTTTCTATTGAGGGTATCTGACTTATGACCTGGTCTTATTGAGGGCTAGCTCCTGCAGTTCCTCTGGAAGCTGTGTACTTTCTCTACTCCATTCATTGCCTCAAATCTGCCCCCATGCCCTCCCTACTTTTTGACTAGTCTAAGCCACCTAGAGGCACAATTTTGCCAGCAGAACTTGGGGAGCATCTCCACGCAGAGCCGCTTGGTGGTGACAGCAGTCTCCTTTCTGCCAGCAGAACAGGAAGTGAAGGCATCTTCCCACCAACAAACAGCTGGCAGTAGGTGTGCATGGACATGCCCAAGCCATCTACCTGCTGCTATTGTCCCCTTCAGCAGCTGGCACTCTCACCCCTGCCAATACAGCTGCTCTAGAGGAGCCATATGAGGCTGCCAGAAGGTGTGTAAATGTGAACGTGCCCTGGCAGCTCCTCTGTGGCAGCTACTGTCTGCCAGCAGGACTCCTGACAGCACAGCAGACTCGTGTAGATGAGGCCTCAGAGTCTGAGCTACTGGAGGAGCCCTGTACCAGGTCACACTGCCTCCTTTCTCTCCCCTACACACTGTTTTCTTGTTAATACTTTTCCTTGCTCCATTTCCCGCACTCCACACTTCAGTTGAACTTGGGGTGAGACATCTCCCCAGGCATATTTGCTGTGGAGCTCTGTCCTTTCATTACCCAAAAGAGAAAAAGGCTTTTATTAACCTCCAAGTTCAATACTTAGCTGAATTTTATCCCCATTGCCCCAATATCTCTCTCATAACTGGCATGCTAATGATGCCTGGGCTGCACGACTCATTTCCCTGGCTGACCACCAGGTGTTGGCAGAGGGATTCCTCAGCTGTAGCCCCATCCACACCTTGGGTACTCAGGTGGCTTGGGACCATGCTTTTTCCAGTTCACTAGCTAAAACACTAGATACCTGCCCCCTCCGGCTTCAGAACACAGCACTTAAAAAGCCAGTGTCCTGGGATCAGAAATGGGTAGTGGCAACCCCGTGCTTGTGCTCTGAGTTGCGTCTTCTTCCCAGCAACACCCAGGTTCCAGACCACACAATCGCTAATGCTAGTTGGCACTTATATGGTGTTCTGCAGGAACCTGCTGTCCAGCCTGCGCTATGCTGGAATCAGACTGGATGGTTCGAAAAGCCCCCTTTGATAGGAATCCATGAAAGAAATGCCCTTCCCTTTTGAGCAGCCAGGCAAAGTATTCCTGTAAGCCAGCTGCTGCAAAATATTTCAGTGGAACGTCAGGGCTGCGGTGAGCGAATAACCATGAGTCAGTGTGTGCTGCACCCATGTGCTTCCACAGTTCATGTAGCCCTTGAGTCTAGGGCTGGCCTGACACAAGGGATCATGACATCCAGGTTTCAGCTATGTTTTTACACAAGAAGAAACAGATGATTAGGTGCAATTGAGGCAGCACAGTAATAAGGTGCGCTGGTACCTTTGAGCAGCTGTCTCTGGTGTGCAGTGAATGGAGAAGAAGTTGGGGTGGGGTGGGGACAAAACTTACCCCTCATGGAGCAACCTGATTGGAAAATAAACCCCAAATCTGCCAAAATGCTCTGGCTCTCAGTTTTGCCTGAGGTCATAGCTTGGCTCTGTTTCTTCAGGAGGCTAAACCTGTTGCTGAGGGCCTCGTTCTGGTCACCAGTTGGCTTTAAAGTGGTGTTAGTGCAATGAAGTGGCCCCTATAGTTTATGCCACCATTGTGTAAGTCCAGAAGCAGGCCATTTCTCTGAGCATTACTCCTGTAGTCTTACTCTGCTGCTCTTCTGTTCTGCCAACTCCAGTCAGTCCTGACCCACAGCCTCATCACGCTCTCATTACTAGTTGTCTTCCTGCTCCAGACTCTGCTGGAGCCCCACATTCTGGCTCACAGTCCCACCACTGGTATCTCAGTTCTGGGCTTGCACATGTATGTATGGCAGCTCCCCTGTAGGCCCTTGACTTGGACCTTTGTCCCTCACTGCTATTCCAGCCATGAGATCCCCACACATCTCTATGATACCATACCTCTCCTGATTTTCTGTCCCATGTTGCTCCACCCCTGAGCTTAATCTCCCCACCCCCGCCATCTCACAGCAGTTCAGGCATCCTTCAAACCTGACCTGCTGCCCCTACTTCTACTTGTTTTGGGGCTCTTACATGTACATACAGCAGGAGCACCCTGTTATACGAAGGGGAACTTTGTGGCATTTTCTTTGTTTTCTGCAGAACTTACGCTCTCATTAAAGGAAAGGCCCATCACACTGTCGGTGGGGACCAGGAATTAGCTGAATGCTGCCTGCCTGCAACCAAGGGTGGGCATGCTGGAATGAGAGCTGTGAGAGGTGGCCTGGTTCCTGGAACAGGAAGGCATGGAGAAGAAAGCAGTCTGTGCCATGCTAACAAACCCTGCACTGCTGAGGAAGAGATTATGCCTCTGTGGGGCACTGGCTCTCTCCAAGCTGCCTGTGGGCCAATGCTGCTATTAGCCCTCATCAAGGGCTTAATGCCACACAGTTACTTCTATTTATCACTGTTCTCACTGCCAATGGACTTAGCAAAGCCATCTGGCTTTATCCAGTCTTCTTGGGTTATCCACACTGCAAAGGAGGAGCAGGCTTCCAGGACAAAGTGGTCATATTCAGTCATCATTATCACAGCATTGGGGAGACAAGGAGAGAGATGGAGCCCAGAAGAAGCCAGGTTTCTGGGCAGCTTGCAGGAGAAGGTGAATACCCAGCAAATATAAATGTGCCGGGCAGTGCAGTGAGCCAAGATGACCCTGGGGCCTAAAAATGTGGAAAAGTCAGTGGAAGCAGAGAGGGGATGTTATCCTTGCACCTAGCATCAGTGAAGCAGTTCCAGGATACTGGCTTCAGTTCTGGTGTCAGATAGTAAAAGGGCATTGACAAACTTGTTTGATGAGAAACAAGACAGATTCAAGGCCTGGGAAACCTGAAGGAAAGCCTGACAGACAGGGGCTACAGCTCAGTGTTTAGTTGCTCCAAGAAGTGCCTAAGGAGGCTTCTGACAGGAGAGGGTATTTAGAAAAAGGGAGCTGATGCCAGACAAATTCAAACTAGGAGCAAAAAGCTACATTTGAGCAATGAAGGGAATGAATCTGTAGAACAATTCATTAGGGGGCATAGTGGATTCAGCATCATGCAGAGGGCTTCAATCAAGACTGGGAGTCTCTTTCTAAAAAGGCCTGTTTTAGGATTGCCCTGGGTGAAGATCTTGGGCCTATGTCCATAGGAGATAAGAGCAGATGAGCATCATGGCAGGGCCCTCCAATTTCAGATCATGTTCATTTCTGGATGGCCTCATGGATTAGCCACATGAGTCAGGGCTGGGGAACTGAAACTGAGTTTTATCATTTGTATTTAGAGTGAATTTGCTTTAAGTAAAATTTGCAGGTATTACCTGCAGATATCTAAATAATTCTGTCCTGTGTTGTTGTCATCTCATAAAGAATATTCCTTGAACCTCTAATAAGGAGCTCTGAGTGAGGAAAAAGGCACTGAACCTAAAATTATTCTTGCTTTGCTTTGCAGCAGAGATTTTCTTTAGACTTTGCTCAACCCGTTCCCTCTGACTTCCTGCTACAGATTTTTTTAAATGTATACAGTTTTTCCCAGTGCAAGAAGGAAAAGTCAACAGAATTTATCCAACTTTTTTCCTAGCTTTCTGCCAGATCCCATCTTATAGTTATCAGTTAATACAATGAAAATAAAATGGTGAATTAAGCCCTGATTTTAAAATATCCCCAGGCCTTCAGCAATATAACTCCAGCAGTCTGTACCATTCAATAAAATGCACTGAGAATTTACCTTCAACCCACATGGTTGGTGTTAGGACCTAATCCAGTGCTCATTAAAGTGAATGGGAGCCTTTCCTTTGCCTGTACTGGGTTCAGGGTTGTCCATTTTTCCTGCTCATGAGACTAGAGTCACTAAACAAAGGGGCTCTGCATTTCAAATAACTAGACAGATCTTGGTGACCAAGCTCCCTGCAAGAGCATAGCTTGGCATAAGCATAGTTTAGCTCAACAACTGCCATAAAACCCTACTGGAATCAGTGGCTCAGCTGACTGAACTAATACCAAATGAACTGCAGAACTGGTGGCTTGGGAATGTTGAGGCCTCTCACACATACGAACCAGCTTAAAATCCAGTCAGTCCCCTGCTAGCTTGACTTGTACTGGGCTCTTCCTCTGACAGTGGCTCCCTTCATTTCAGAGAGCACACCCCTGGCTCCCATCCCTGGTGGTGCTGCGCAGAGCTGTCTCACTGGCGCACACAGTATGTCATCCTGCCCATAGCACAGCAAAGTTGGGTTGATGCTGTGCACACTAGTCAGCTTCCATCCACATAATTAAACACTTTCAACCTTTGCCATTTTTTTAAGTTTATTGATTTCTTTCTGGTCTATTACACTTCTTACCTCTGCCAGCAGCTAAGAGGATAGAAAATAAATCTGCTTACATTTCACCAGGGTTGTTTACTTATTGGATTATTAAAACCCATTTAAAATAATGTAGGAGAGCAGTGCTTTAGCACTGCAAGCCGGCCCATCTTTGTCTAGCTGCTGCTGCTCCCCACCCCCTCCTGCGACAATGCCCTTGTTTAACCGTCTGCCTGCACTTGGAGCATGGCACTGAAGTTCAAGAGCATGAATGTAGCTTGTGGAGCCCTCATCTGACTGACAGATCAGAAGATTAAGAATTAATAGGAAAGATAGGATTTGGGATTAGAGAGGGAAAAATTCTAGTGTAGCTACAGCACCCATATGAATAAGTAAACTCCTAATGAAAGAGGTGTGGAGGAGTTCAGAGGCATTCATTTTTCTGTGGCTTTCCTTGGGTTCTTTCTTATCATAAAAACAGAATTTCTTCTGGCTGAATCACAGTGTTCAAGGAACAATCTGGGCCAGGAGAGAGATTAATTCATTTCTCTCTCTGCTCTCTCTGACCTGCCCATGTGAAATTGCTCCCCTGAAATGAAACTGAGCAGTTTTGTAGTGTGTGCTGGAGGTATTTTTTAACTCTCTACCTGTACTGTGTTTAGTTTTTTTCTACAGTTTTATGCCTCGGGTTTCACTGACGCCACAAGACTAGTGCATGCAGGATTAGGTCCCTACTCCAGGATCATTATTCCCTTACGCTATCAAATGTGAGTAAGCTAGAGAATTTCAATAGTGGGCACCATTAAATATCCATCAGCAGGTAGATACATGCAGAATCACACATAGCCCTCAACCTTTAGTTTGTTACTCCCTGCCATTCTGATCATGCTCTGCCTTGCCTTTTGTGCTCTGTGTTGTTTTCTGGGGTTCTCATCTTGTATGTTGATAGTAGAGAAAACAGGGTATGTATCAGGTGAGTGGCCCTATCAGTGGTTCTGAGACTCACACCATGGCTAGGGACAGACATTCAAAAAGCCTAAGCCTGAATGGATTCAATCTTTGCAGGTTAGTCTAACCTGGCTAGGCTGAACTGGTTTGTAACTGTATAGACTTCTCCTCTGGACTGAAGAAATGTGGGCACATGCCTGCAGGGGCTCAGGCTAGAAACTGGGGGGCGCTAGAGAAGCCCTCCCTTCCCTTCTACAATGCTGAGCTGATTGGGGCATGGCCAGGCTCCTGCAGGATGCTCTGATTAGGGATGGCTCATCTCCCACCACGCTACTCCTGACTAGCCCAGCCGGGAGTTGATAACAACATCTATCAGCCCATCAAAACAAAACAAAAGCCTCTCTCATTAGTTCAAGCTCTTAAACAACTTTTTCCAAGGAAGGAATGGAGGGACATTACCAGATGGCCTGTTGATTAAATCCAAAAAGCCTTAAGTGGACACTGTCCTGCCTGCCTTTGTCCTGTCTGCCTTACACAGACACCTCTCAGCACCTCTCACATGATGGCTTCAGGTCCGTGCTGTGGAAGACGAGAGGGGAGTGGTAAGGTGGGGCACCTGGAAGCCAGGCAGATATTTCTATGCCTGCCATCTCTGCTGGAGCTCCAGCTAGGGAGCAGAGAGGAGGAGCCAGCCGAACTCTTTGTAGCCGAAAGCCCCACGCAGGGCTGCAAAGCATCTGAAATACTGGGGGACTGTAGTAAGTTAAACCAGGAAGGGGCCTGGGACAGACACTGCAGAAACCAGTTTGACCCAAATCAGTTAAGTCTGATACTAGATACTACATTCAACCAGGTTTATCTCAAACTAGTTTCAGCCATTTTCAAACTGGTTTATGTGCACTGAATGTCTGTTCGGTTACAGGTTTAAACCAGTTTCTGATCACTTAAACTGGTTTATGTGTAATGTCTGTCCCTAGCCTCAGAGAGGTTGGTTTGTGCAGCCTGCATTCAAATGCTGCAATCCCTGATGTGGGTGTGGAACTTGGCTGTAGTGTCTTTAATTAGAGCAAAATAGCAACAGATCTCAGTTTCAGGAAGAAAGATGATATTGAAAGATGGTTTGAAAATTGGACATGCCTTCCTACCTCCCTCTCCGCATACACAGTGCATCTATCTTCTTGTTGATTGCAGTGGCCCCTGAGCTCTCTTCAAAAATAAGCCATATGTAAACTTCAAAAATAGGTTCTGAAAGTTAAAAATAAATGGCCTGACTTCTGACAGCACACAATCATCTGGCAGCTCCCATTCATAAAAATCACGCTGTTCACTCTGATACCTAAACATGGACATGGAGTTTGCAGTAAGGCTGGATATTCTAGTCACTGCTTCCTGTAGGCACTCAGGCCATCAGAAATATGCCTGCTTTGCCCACACATCTGGGAATGTCTCCAACTTCAATACAGATAGAGCCCAGCTGACTGCTGATCCTTCTACTGTAGTTTCTCTGAGCCATAATTCAGTCAGTAAATATCTGTATCATTCTTCACTACGGGATGTAGTTACAAATGTATAGGTATTTGATTCTTTGAGCAGTCTTACTCCTCTTACAGTACAAATGACAACAGGGGCTAAATCCTAAATGGCCCATATTCATAACCACATGCCTGCAGCTTTTGACTTATGCAATATTTGTGATTCAGCATTTCCCTCTAGGTGAGAGCAGCCAAGAAGCTGGGTCTCCTGCTCCCTGCACAAGTGTCCTAACCACTAGGCTACTGGGTTAGTGGAGGGTTCTGTTTTTCTTCTAGTTTGCTTCCAGAAAGCACCCAAAAGGCAACTGTCTTTCACTACAGGGGAAAATAGAATCCCAGACTGTAGATATGTGCCACGCATTACAGTCACATGCCTTCGTATAAGATATGTAGGCGCATAAAGTAGGATAAGATTTAGCCCAGGTTTCCATAAAGAACTTCTTTTGGCTAGAGACAGACATTACACGTAAACCAATTTAAGTGATCAGAAACTGGTTTAAACCTGTAACAGAACAGATGTTCAGTGCACATAAACCAGTTTGAAAATGGCTGAAACTAGTTTGAGATAAACCTGGTTGAATGTAGCATCAGACTTAACTGATTCGGGTCAAACCGGTATATGCAATATCTGTCCCAGATCCCTTCCTGGTCTGAGTTAAACCAGAGTCCCCCAGCATGTTCCCTGGGCTGGTCTCTCTGCTCCACAGCAGGGCTCACCCCTCCTCTCTGCTCCCTGGCTGGAACTCTGGCAGAGAGGGGTTTTTTGGAGCTAATCAACAGATAGCTGGTAATGTCCCTCTGTTCCTTCCTTAGAAAAAGTTGTTTAAGAAGAGCTTGAACAAATAAGAGGATTTTGTTTTCTGATGGGGTGATAAATGCTGATAACAGAGCTGATAAATGCTCTGTTATGGGGGAGTGAGGACCCCTCCCTAATCAGAATGTCCTGCCATGCCCCCCCCCAGCTTAGCATTATGAAAGGGAAGGGAGGGCTGCTCTAGTGCCCCCTGGCTTCCAGCCTGAGCCACTACACGCATGTGCCTGCATTTCTTCAGTCCAGAGGGGATGTCCATTTGTAGACAAACTGGTTTAGCCTAGCCAGGTTAGACTAACCTGCAGAGATTGAATCAGTTCAGGCTCCGGCTTTTTGAATGTCTGGCCCTAGTTCTAAGGGGTAAAAGGAGGGACTCTTCTGCTCCCTCCGGAGGCAGTATTAAACAGGTCTTATTCTCCCTGCTTCCCAGAGGGAAATATCTATAATAAAATGAGCTCTAACTCATAGAAGGCACTGAAGAATGTCAGGCCTGGGGGAATGAACAACACTTCCAGACAGGCGATGGTGCCATTGATGGGACGACAGAAAGAGTAGAGTAAGACTGCACAGCCAGAGAGATGGGGACATGGCAATCCCTGGGGAAAGGAGATGCAGAGTTCTAACTAAAGCAGAGCAAAAATCAGGAATACTGTGGAAACCCTGTTGTGCTTGAGGTGAGAAACAAATACCCTTTGCTTGTTTAAATGAAATGCTGGCCTGCCTCAAGCTTTGAGCGTTCTACATGGAATGCTAGGTATTAGCTGGTATGTGTTAGTCTGAGAGCCAATATGTTTTAAAGGAGGCTGAGTGCTTGGCTGAGGCCTTGAATTACAAGTGGAGAAAGAAGCAGTGGAAGCTCTGCACCATGCACTTTCATTGCTGCCATGATGTTCTGCCATTGCTTTCCCTGTGGAAAGGAGGCAAGGAATGAGAGGGTGTCAGAAGGGATCGTATTTACAAAGCGAAAAGTATAATGCATTGCCTGTCATGTTACTATAGCAGAGTAAAGCCCCCATTGCTGTGCACTTGTCCCTCTCTCTCGGGGGTTTCGTATCCACAGCCGAGCTGGTGTAATTGCTTTAGCAATTGCAGGATTCTGTAATGCATGGTTTATTTGCTGATACATAGCCACAGGTTAAGTTGGAGGCTTCCCCAGGGTCTGATGGCATTGTTTGATCTAGCTGCCTTTAGGAGTAACAGCAGTTCTGAGTGTGTTCTAGCGGTGGAGAGGTTCCTGAGCCAAGGCAGAATACAAAGAGCATGGCACAAGCATAAGGCATCCCTATGGCTGCTGCTGCTACAATAGTGTGTATTCACTGGTACAGAAGGCGAAGAAGTGATTTGTTTGATCTCTGCAGTACCCAGGTCTGTTGTGCAGCCTGTTTAAATGAAGAAGTGACCTTAGCTCCATCTGTGATGGAGGGACGATGCTCAGTGTTGAGTGACAACTTTATTAAGATTGCTAAAGGATGAGTACAGGGTGGGGGGCCTGAGGGTGGAGGAAGAGAATCTTGTTCTCAGCTGTAGCACAGTGGTTGTATCTGCCCTGAGCACCTGTGTAAGGCTGTCTGCCCCTTATGGCCTGCTGCCTTACATGCAATCAAGAGGATAGAATTACTTTTTGTTGCTTCTGAGTATGTTGCTACCTTAAGTCACTACCTGTCAGACTTCCTTTTCAGCAGCCATGGCCATTTCCTCACCAGCCCTATGTTGTATTGTACCTCAGCCTTTGTATAGCTTTGCTACCCAAGGTTGACTGTAATATATTGTGATGCTTATACATCTTTTCAAGTGCTGTTCATGCAAAGAAACTCTACCTCTTTTTAGTCTCTGTTGCTGCTAGACAAAGATGGACAGACAAAGGACTCCACAGAGTCCACCTGATTCCAGCCAGTGCCTGGACTTCATTACAAAAGCTGCAGAGATACATATCCAGTATAAATATAATTTTATAATATTATATACATTATATATTTATACTGGATATTTGTCTCTGCAGCTTTTGCAATAACCACTGACTGGAGTCATGTGGAGTATGTGGAGTCGCGTGTGTGTGTGTGTGTGTGTGTGTGTGAGTGAGTCATGTGGAGTCTATGGAGTTTTGTGTGTGTGTGTGTGTGTGTGTGTGTGTGTGCGTGTCCTCATATATTTATGAGGATAAAAGTAGTTGGGAAAATAAAATGACTCATAACCTGCACTGGATTAGCTGCTGGAGAGGTGAGCCAAAAGGGATGAAATGATTAAAAGCAATCATTGCTCTGCCTTATTGTAATAATAATACGTAAACCTACAGCAGTTCATAAGCTGCACAGTCTCTGCTTTGTGGTAGCTACTCCTGATCTGTCCTGTCACTCTCTTATAATACCTATGCAAGAAAATAAATTAGACTTCCAGAAATATTGTCTGTAATAAAAAGTTAGCAACCTGCAGAATCCCGGCAGGAACCCAAGAAAGATACATCTCCTGCAAACAAATGCTCTGATTCCTACTGATACAGTTCCATATGATCTTACAGGAACAAAGTGAAAAAATGCAGATAGTGCACAAGGCTGCTATATCAGTTAACAATGGGAGATAAATGCCAAAGTACAGCTTTTACACAATTTTTATCCGCAGAAGCTGATTGGAGGGTGCTCTGATAATTAGTGCCCTGAAGGGAAGGACTCCCCCATCAATGCAAGCCATAAAGGGCCTTACCTAATAACAAGCTCTGAAAGTCACCGGGTTGGAAGTGGCTCTTGAAGGGGAAGAAGTCATCCCCTTGGGCCAGAAGCAGCTTTTCCCAGTAGTATGCTTACTGAAAACATCTGGCAAACTGCAGAGATTGGCACCTGACAGGGAAGTTCTACTTCTGGCCAGAGAGAAAAGACTATTTGGTAGGTATCCTTGAAAGTGAAAAATCTTTGTCTGAGAGGGAGCCCCAAGTCTATTATGACCTCAGCAAACAAGCACCGGGAGGTAACCTCTTTGGCCAGTAAAGCAAGATTTCTTCAAGAAGGTAGCTACATTGATGGGGTGTAAAGGGCATCATCTCTGAATGAAGAGTTTTAGAGTTTTGCATTGCTACATTGATGAGAATTCATTGTCAGCAATAACATTTTGAGTTCAACAAGAGAAGACATCTAAAGTCTGGGACTCCATCTTCCATCCCCTCTAGGAGATTTAATGGTGAAGGCTGAGTGCTACTTGGGGTTTGTCTGCACCACACAGTGCAGTGCCATGTGCAGATACCCAAGCTAGCTGAACAAGCTGGCTCTGAAGCTGGAAACAATATAGATCCATTCATGCAACACTGCACCCATGGGAGGATCCAGGAGTTTGTAAAAGGGGGTAGGAGAGCAGCAACTGGTGCTGCAGGAGTGTCTGCATCCCCACTCCCAGCTTCTGCCAACCACCTACCAGGCCAGGCAGACTATGCAGGAGTGGTAGCCAGGGACATTTTTTAATTCCCTGAATCAAGTAAGAATTCCCCCCCCACAACTCTCAGCAACCTTTCCCTTCTCCTCTGTGTTCAACAGCCCTTCCCTCCCCTCCCATTACACCCCCTGCCCTACCCCACATCCGCTGCTGCCCTGTACCTGGCTGACCCAGAAGCAGGGAGAGCTTCAGAAACAATTGTGCCTTGCTGCAGCTGCATTGGGAGTTGTACTTGTCTGGGGACAGAAGCAGACACGAGCAGGTTTCCCTCCCTGAGTGTGCTTCCATGTTGGTGGGGAACCCCTGGGGGAATTGGACAGATGGAGAAACCCACTTGTCACTTCCACTGTCCCCAGCTGAGCCTGGTTCCCCACATAGGATGGCTGGAGTGGGCTCTGGGGCTCCCCTGACCCCACATCAGCAGTGGCAAGCTGGAGAGGAAGGGAATGGGATGGAAGGGGACATGCCACTGAGCATGGAGGGGAAGGAGGGGCAGGGGGGAAGTTTTATCTGCCTTGGGGATTTTAATAAAGTCCCCAGCTGCTGCTTTAAAAAAATCCCATGGTATGGTCCAAAAGACAGGGTGTAACTTCACCACTGAACCCTCACTGGATATACCCTTGACTACACCTGGTCTAGAAGGCACACCATTCACAACTAGCAGAGACATCCCAGCACAGTGTTACACTGCACCACACAGGCGTCCTCTCAGAGAGCATGTAGGGAGCTGGTGGGATTCAGTTACAACCCAGTCGGTGAAATTCATCCTCATGCAAAGCTTCCGGAGCACTGTTGCCCCATATGTGCCTGCATAGACCAATACTTGAGTGACTCCTCAGCTTAATGTGATCTCTGACTGGGGACAACTTCACCTTTAGGAGGAGAATTCAGGGCTGATGCAAAATGCCCAGCTGGTTTGATCTACAGCTCAGAGGCAAGTTCTGTTTTGACAGGAGCTGCCAAAAATGCCATTCATCCCAGTCCATTATATTCAGAGTACATGAGAGGGCTGTACCTGGACTAGAGATTCACAGAGAGCTGAATCTTGCCTTTCTCTGTGTTGCTTCCCCCAGCTAAAAAGAGTGACTGTGATGGGGCAAGAATGGAAATAGGAATGGAAGGAGGGGGGAAAAGGGGAAATGGCATCCCAAGAATCCGATTCTACAAGCATCCTATTACTACCCCATGGTCCTAGTCCATGTGGGTACTAATGATGCGGCCAGGACAACCCCCGATCACCTGATGGCAGACTACAGTGCTCTGGGCGGCGTGCTGAAGGAGTTGGGTGCACAGGTGGTATTCTCTTCCATCCTACCAGTGAACGGACGCGGAAGACGGCATGAGAACTGCATCCGAGAGACCAACTGG